>NC_137606.1:14775085-14834319 GCF_963280865.1 Gymnoscopelus braueri
AGTCAGCAGTTAAGATTTGCTAAGTAAAAGTAGGAAATGCTAGTGAATTTTACTGCCCGTCTTTCACAATTTTGTCTGCATACAGTAGGTCACCAGCAGTTGAACAGTAACAATTTCAGCTCTGATGGTTGTGACTCTCATGGTCTAATACTATGAGAATATCAGAGAGCACAGAACACAAGAACCCCACATCATGTTTCTACCTCGACTTACCTGATTTTGGAGCCTGTTGTATCAAGTTCAAGGTGCATAAGATGCCTGTCGCCACTTTTGCCGAGTTTGCGGTTTACAGTGACTGGGGCCAGGAAGGGATTCTTGGCATCAAACGGCCTGTAAAAACATGTGAATATCAGCAAATGAAAAAAGCCAGATTCAATAACTATACAAAGGGGCAGAAATGTACCTTAGTTTTAACCTTTTTCTTTTTTTACCAGCCAAAAGAAAAAGTGAAATGTATATACACAGCGTTTACATATATTTAATCTACATAACACATCATATTGGTGTGGTCAGAGAAGATTGTAAAGGGAGGATCCAAATGAGAAGATATGAACAAATAATTAGATAAAACTATCCTACTTCTTTGTGACCATGAAAAAAGACGTCCAGTGAGTTGAGACGTTAAAATGGAGATTTATTACCTACGTCTAAAAGTCTTCTTGTCGTGTCCACAAGAAGGTCAGTTACAAAGCTTGGCTAGATGTGGTTCAACCACAGCTGAACACATTGCTGTTGCTAAAAGTTAATGTGCACAATGTGCATAGAAAATAGATAAGCCTTCAGCTCAGGCCAGCATAGTGAAAGTCGACAAGTGATGGATTATTTAAACTGCAAACGTGAAAGCCTGCATAAATACAAGTTTCACCTCACTTTTACCTGTAATTGTGTTATGACAATAAAGTTGATTGATTGATTGATTTTGGAACACTCAAACCTTAGTGCCCTATCTTGCACACCGCGCAAAGCGGCACAAATACAGAACGTAGCCGGCGTCATTGCAAGTTATCAACCGACAGCAACGCAGTTGTCATTTTCACGCCTTGCACACACGTTGTATAATTACCAAAGGTTTTTGTGCATTGCTATCTCACGCACAGTGAGAAAAGAAGTTTAAAAAAATCAAATTGGTCAAATTGGATCCAAACCTGACTTTTGAAAAATATGTCAAGGTGGTGACAAATGCACTTAAATTCAATCTGCAAAGTTTTAAACAGATTAGGCCCTTCCTGACAACCTGTCTAAAACTCCACCTGCATTATTTTATCCCACATTGAATATTGCTTTTGCTTCACAAACTGGTCGTTTGCTGGTGACAGTCCTGCAACTAATTGACAACTTTTCAAGAGAGCCAACAAGGTCTTATGCAAGACAGAATGTCCTCTCCATCAAAGGGAAGCCTACGATGAATAGCCTCCCAGTCACTCTAAGGGAAATCCCCACCCTGTGTACCTTTAAAACACAACTAAAACAATGGCTAAACATTTCTCATACATGTGACCATCGATACATTTTAAATCTTAGATATGCCAAAATAGGTTTTAGATATTCTATTGGTTAGGTATTAGACATTATAGTGGGTTATTAGGTTGTTAGTTTAAATTAGGCATGGTATTTTTTACATTTATTTGTAAGCGGTTCCGTTTTTGTCATATTGTTGTTGTGATGTTTTTATGTGGGACTACGGATGGAAATGAGCTCCTAGCTAAATCCGGCATGTTTACATGACATCATGTTCAATTGATTAATTTCTTGTACATGTATTGAATGTTCATTAACGTGCCCCTTCCCGTAAATAAACATATAAAAAAAAGTGATTGCGCTTAGACCAGCCCCGAGCTGGTCTTAAATCCAACGCAGTGACAGCGCAGATATTTCCTTACTATTGGGACATTGGGCCACATTGTTTGGACAAAGCACAGACAATATCAAGGACCCTTTCTTTCCCCGTACCAATAACCAAAATAGTTGTAATTAGTTTACTCTAAGTCTACCCGCGTGCTCAGACAAGAGCAAAACCAAAGATCACAGCCTCGCAAAGACTGAGGCTGTCCAGAGAGACGACCGCTGTCCCATGTTGGGAGAGACGAGTGTCGGAACTGGTGGTGCCAGCAAAGCAAAAAGAAGCCGGTAATGCTTTATATCTGTATTTGAAAATGCCAAGCCAATACAGTTGCGTCCAACTGGAGTGTTAGAATTAGGAACAAGAACACAGGTTTAGCCTGGAAACTAGACAAATCTGCCAGTGCAACAAAAAAAACGAACTGACCCCGAAGTCGTGGGGCACCAATCAGGAACCAGTATGTAAATATGGGGCGGGTTTATCACTAGGCAGAGGCATTTTTTTAATCCGCCCCTTGGAAATGCAGGTTCCACACAGAGATTCCAGACTAATATCTATGCAGCAATATTAGTCTGGCCATGCCAGGCTACCACAGGTGGCACAATTACAAGTTTACAGTCAAATCATTTAACAGCTGCAGAAGCCTAGACAATGAAAGGCTGTGATGTCATGAGACATCATGAGACAATTTACTGAATAATAATACAGCCACAGACATCTAGACAACCAAAGCCTTTGATGTCATGGGACATCATGATTATCGTTAAATAATATTAAAATCTTGAGTTTTGCATTGACCTGTAACTCAAGCCAAATGGAAAATCTACCCGCATTTGGTGCTTGGCTGGTAATTTAGGACCCTGAACATGCATAATATTTACACTTTAATCTGCATGGAGTTTACATTTTACAATCAGTAATTTTGTGTTGATTACTTATTATTCTCAAAGCAGATCAACTCATCGAGTGCCATTGGCGTGTTTCACGTGTTTTACCGCGATGGCGCAACGTGCCAATGACGTGTTTGACGTGTTTTGGGGAAAAAACACTTCTTTTTTTTTATGTTCAGAACCCAAGATATCATTATCTGAAGATTTGCTGCTCCATTCACTCCTTGTTTAACTTATTACTGAAAAAGGCTGTATCTCGGCTCCTATGCACCTTTTTTTACTATGAATGCTATTTTCAACATCAGACAACAAGGTCGCGATGACCTCGCTGACATTTGTGAAACCACACAGTGCAACCCTCAGTGATTAGCACCCATCAGGGGATCGATTATACTGGAGATAAACATTCTGTGACTACTTGACAATCTAAGATAAATTGAAAAATCTCTGGCACTGGGACCACATAGCCAGAAATAATTCTGGCACTCAATGAGTTAAAAAGGTCAGTTGTAAGATATCCTTAAAATCTGAGGGCAGAAAGCCTCATATTTTGTTAACGTCCTATGGGTAAGAGGTAAAAGGTTCACACTGACTGATAGGTACAGAATTGCAATAATGTATGGGAACAGGTGGTGAATGTGTCTTCTGGTTCTTACGGTTTCTGGGTCTCAAAACTCTTCAGGCGGCCAATCTCTCCTGAGAACACTTTGTTCGCGTTGAGGTCTGTGTGCTCCTTCAACTCGTACTGACGGATGCTGTGTAGGCAAAAGGCTTGCAGTCATCATACATTTTACACATATATAGTCAAACTAAATTAAAAAGGGGAAGGAGTGGTTGGGAGGAACATCAATGATTTCTCTGTTAATAAAGGGCTTCTATTTTAAAGATGAAACCATGTTAAAAATAACAGTGACATGGATAAGAACCTGGAATCATCTCCTGAAGCCTCTACTCCAAAGTGCTCACACATGGCTGGCCAGAACTGCTCCCTCCATGAGATGAAGTCCTCTTCCAGGCTGGAAAATAGAGTCAGTCAAATCTGATTTAACCGTTGCTTTAAAAAGATGTTAATTGAGGAATTGTTTTTTGAAATAACACACACACACACACACACACACACACACACACACACACACACACACACACACACACACACACACACACACACACACACACACACACACACACACACACACACACACACACACACACACACACACACACACACACACACACACACACACACACACACACACACACACACACACACACGTGACTCACTTTGCATCGTCGTCTCCCATGCCCAGGTCAAAGACTCTCTTAGCCCCTAGTTCTTCCAGTCTTTTGTCAACATATTTCCCCATGGCGTTGAAATGTTCATATGTTTTATTGCCCAGGGCAAATACCTACAGACAGAACAGGACACAGAAATAATGGTGTCAGCTGTTGCCAAGCAGTGCAAGATACAGTAAAAGGTTAATGCTAGAAGTGGATTTAAACCCAAACAGACCGACATTGTCAGGACGTTGAATTAAAGATCCATTATGTTCAAATAACTCATCAGATTGAGACCGTTAAGTTATGCTGGCTGAGCTGATTAATGAGTATCCTTTGTATTTGATTATTCTTGTATAAACAAGAAAGAATTTGAATGTGGCAAAACAAGTTAAATTACCCCACCCCCCCACCTGGAACCAAATGTACTTACTGTTCATTACTTAACTATGTACAGCAATGACATTAGTGGTCTTTCAAACAGTTCCTTCTCTCATTGACTAATTAAAGCAGTCATTCCAATCTAACACAGACAATGGAGATGAAAGGCAAGAGGAAGGAAGAGGACGTGCCAGAGAATCAGCCTAGTTTTCCCACAGTCATAAGTTAAAGTTCTTCACTCAAAATGAGGGCAGGGCAGCTATCTCCTAATGGTGGCAAACAACAAAAAGCAGGACGCACATTGGCTAGAGATACACCCAACACATCAGGACTATTCTTTCATCACACACGCAAAACCCTACACAGATCATGCAGCCTCATTTTACCATTGCACACAAGACTTCTGGTGCTGCATGGCAGTGTTATCCCTGTAATAAAGGCATGCCTTTATTACACCACATGGGCTCAAATGCTTAACAGCAAGTCCCCGGTTCCATTACCTGCCAGCAAGTTACTCCCCTACTCTTTCTCCGTATTTCCTGTCTCTCGCAAATGTACCTCAAATCAAATAAAGGCTCAGAAAAGTCTTCTCTTGTAGACTTGCCGTGTAGTTGAGTCCAGAGAGGTCTTCGTCGTCGTTCTCCTGTAGCCAGTCAAAGAAGTCCTGGGCATTGTCTGTGGGGTCTCCTTCACCATAAGTGGCCACGCAGAATATAGCAAGGGCGTTTTCAATCTCAGACATGCGAGCTAACTCACCCTGGAGCACAGGACATGAGGAAAGAATTAGCATAGGCAATATACACAGTTAAATCCTTAGAGTTCATTTACCTCTGACAGTGTACAAATGTAACCAAATTTAATGAGATTGTGCTGTCAGTAGTACCACAGAAGTGAATTTATTTTCCTGATGAAAGTATCACGCTTTTTTATTATCGTGAGAAATTAATATGGGTGGGGAAGAGGTTTCTACAAAGATCTGCCCTTTCCACTGAAAAACCTAGAATTAAACACTCAAACACTATAAGGTCTGGTCATGTCACTACTGACACAAAAGTGGGTTAGTAATATACTTTTTTTTTTACCTTGTAGAATAAATAATGGAAATTACTTTGTGAAGCAATACTTTTGAGACTCATGTACTGTAAATCTGACTGCTACTGAAATGTTTGGTAACATAATGTATTTGCCATGGTAACACATCAAGTTTATGACTCGCAGTAACCCCCCCATGACAATATAAAACTTTCTCTGGCATTTAAGTGTTCCAGCCAAATGGCCATATAAGAATGTTTATCTAAACGAGAAGTCTCTCTATGACAATTATAATTCTTCCGTAGATGTAAATTACCATGTCATATTCTTCTGGGTCGGCAGCCATCCCCTTCATGCCGTAGCGCTGAGAGTCTTTGGACAGTCTATTTGCAAATTCTTCTGCTGTGCCCGTTTGAGAACCGTAGAACACCACAATGTTCTTGCCCTGGCCAAGGTTAAAACAAACAGATTGTCAGTGGGTCTTAAGACTCTCCAGCCAAACAAACATCCTGCCACACTGTGCATCCATCCATGATACTTCTTCCAATGCAGAAACCTTGTTAACAATTTTGCCACATTAGCATTTAGTTTTTTATTCAGACCTAAGATTCTAAATGAAATTTTTATTAAGCAAAACCAATCCAAAGTTGCTGAATATCTTGTATTTCCATAACAATTTACAATAATATCAAATAGTCCAACACTGCCAATTTTCTTTTTTTCCCCTCAAGCCAGCTTGAACCTGAGATCTATCAAAATCTCAATGCTCTTTCGAAACCTATATGCGCTATATCTAAATCAGAAGGGAATGTTATAGTTGGCATACTCATTACCCCAGACTGAAGCATAAGGAATAAAGAATGTTAGTGTTTTATGCTTGTGTCTGGAACCTCTCAACTGTGGGCACCAGTCATTGTCTAAAAGTCTTGGTTTCGTTGAGCCAGAGGCTATGACTCAAACCATGAAAATGCCAACAAGATTTTAATGCTTTTGAAGCAGCACAAATATGAGTGACTGAAAAATAACACTTTTATGCAATATACTGTATGATTACTCACTGTTTTTTTCATCTTCTCAATGAAACTAGTCTCTCTTGTGGTGGGTGCTCTGAAAAAAGACAAAATATTTGCCTCAGTTGCAAACAATGATACACAAGTGAGTTTGCCAGTTCAGTGTGATTAAACAATAGATTATTGCCCGATACGAGGGTGGCCATCTATTCAGACAGACCTTCAAACTTGAAAGGTAGTAGATGACATAGATCCATTTGCCATCATGTTTATTAGATACCATCAAAGACCAAGAGGATTTTGGTGATATTGAGGATAATCCGTTTAGTTAATATTTAAACGTCTATGTCAATGGGCTGTTAGGCTGAGAATAGGCAGAAGTATCCTTTATCTCTTAGGTAAACAATGGCTAGAGGAAGCCAGGGTAGTCAAGTTTTGGTTTAGCAAGTAGACTGAAAGGCTAATGAAAGGCATAATGGAAGACAGACTGAATGTTCAAAATGGGGGAAGGGAGTTAATTTAACAAAGGCATGGAATAAAGCTGTATGACGATAACTTATGTTATGTGTGTGACCTGTTAGTCACTCATTTGTCTAAAAGCTACCAAACTACATAAGTTAAAAGTAACACTAATCAGGTCAAGTATTAAATCAAATACTATTTTTCAAAAAACATCAAAAGCTACATTAATACTACATTAGAGGCAAATAAGAGCAGGTTTAATGTCATGCCTTGAACCACATAGATCAAACGACAAATTGAAAAAGAAAAAATTATAATAGACGGCATCTATTCATCACCCAAAATAAAAAGACAATGCCGCTGCATTCACCATCAAAGGTCTAAGCAGACACCTGCAATTCTCTATGTGCTGAATGTGGAAGAACAGACAAAAATAAGTAAAACAAAATGTTGTTAATAATATAGCAATAATATAGCTAGTTCGATTATTATTTTATCACATCATCATATGGCAGTAGGTACTACCAACAAGGCTAAGTGAAATGTAAAGTCTACACACAGTAAAATCAAGGTCTCTTTCATGCTCTCTCACTGTCAAAATGCATGCAATACACAAAGGAGGTCACGTGGCTCATACTACTTAAAAATGTACCCTTTCCTCATTGGAATCCAAATTAGTTTACCGGTATTCATCATTTCTCAGTTTTGCTTCTCCTTTTGCCCATGTGAAGCTTGAGCAGAGTCTGACTCTGCACAGTAAAAAAGTTGGTAAAAAATTGTTGGAGTTACAAATGGATAAATGAACACAGAGGGTTTTACTGTGTGAAGAGCATCTGCGTCATTTTACATGTTCTATTAACCCCAACAACTGATAAATTTACTAAATCTACAATACTAGGAGGAATAATTCCCGAAAGCTTGGACAGGGGTGCGTGGGGAGTGCACTGCAGACATGTGGAATCTGTGCTGAACATGCCATAAAATGGGGCCCTCGTGGTTAATACGAACTGCGCTCACAAGAGCGGTGTGAATTCCAGATAGAAATTTGAAACAAGCTTTTGCCTCCAAGCCTCAGCATTCCATAAAGACTAAACAAGGACTGTTATCAATGAGCTCTGTCTGTCTTCCTGGCCCTGGTGAGGAGGGTTCTGCTAACATAACTCAACAGAGTCAAATGACTAAGTAATTATGTTTCACCTCCTATGAGACTTAACATAATTTATAGTTTCACAATAAGATACACAAATGCTTTTAAAACCTTTCTTTTACTGAGGCAGAGAAAGAGACCAGATGTTTCAGCCGCGGGCTTTCATCAGTGTTTCGTCAGTGTTTCAGCCTGTGACTGAATAGTCCGTTCTTTTTCTCTGCCTCAGTAAAAAACACATTTTAAAACCCATTTTCTTGTCCTTAAATGTGTTGCGTGATAATGTTCTCATATGCCATTTTTGACCTTCAGTGCAGTGGATTCAAAAGGTTACTGACCCCCAAGAGAACCATTCTGAAAATAAGAGTATTTAAGCATTTCCCCTGTGATGATGATGGGGCTATTCTCTACATTCAGAAATGCTGTGTTGAAAATAGCCTATCTACAGTTTGCCTATTTTGCAGAACGTTCGCCTATCATGACATGCCCAGAATAGGGACGCTAGGTTTTAAGTGGTTAGAGGGACACTAAATGGTGGCAAATGTAGTCTTGTAATTTTTAGGTCAGGTTTATTCAAACATTCATGTACTCTAACTCTTGTCGTGTGGGTACCCCCCACCAATAACAATGTGACCCATTTTGTGTCCCGACCCATTGTTTTAAAGACCCCAGTGCAACAGAGCTCCATTCATGACACAAGTGGCTTTGATGGAAATATGGATGGGAGTTTGCTAGCCAAACAAACAATGATGATGATTACCAGCTACGCTGTCGTTTGGGAAGGTGCTGATGAAAGAACCAAGCAGCCATAAAGAAGGGACATTTGTATAAGTGTCATCATGCTTCCTGGTGGAACACTTCCCGAAATGAATATCAGATAATCTGTGGTAGAGGCAAATGAACAGCACTGAGTACATGTTGCCTTGGAAATGAGCCACCAGGCACCACAGCAACTCAACACTGCTCTATGATGTCAATAAAAGTGTTACGCCCCCCCCCCCCTTCCCAGAGTGCATCATAAGAGAGGCAGTACAGGACTTTAACTGAAACGGCTTCAGTGGCGTGTTCAGAACCAAAGTAAGAATGAGATATTTCTGCTTCCATCATCATCTCTTTTTGTGTACCCAATAATGGTTAGGCAGATACACTTCAAAAACACATTTTGAAGTTCATACAGTCTTTCAAAACAAATCAACAGGTTTTCTACTGACCTTTCAGCAGCATCTCTCCTGTCCTGTGGCAGGGAAAAGACACAGCCCATGACACACTGCCCCTGTAGAACACCACCACGGGCTGGGCCACCCTGGACTCAGCCACGCTAAGACTCAAGAGCAGGAAGACAATACTTCAGAGCCTCAGGACCCAAAAAGTAAATAAGTCAGTCCGGAGAGAGACAACAAAATTCCTGGGGTCCAAACTGCTGCCTGCCGTCACCTTAGTGCCTTCAGAACGAACTCTGCCTTTCCTTCCACTGAAGCCACCAGCTTCACACAGAGAGAACTGCACCAAACGCACACACACACACACACACACAGCAGCAGCAGCCCTACAAGCCCTGTCAACGTCTGGCGAGCTCCGCAGACACAATGGTGCGAAACGGACTTTCCCATAAAACGCAGCCGAGCTGCAGATCCGCACTTTTGAGTCAGACAAACACACACTGAAACACTCGAGGGTTGAAAATGCCTTCCTCTTCATCCCCGCCCCTTTTCCTCTCCAATCTGAAAGGTGTTGGAACACGAAAAGTCTCCCCAGTCCATTCTAACTGCTTGGCAAGTTATCAGCTCCTCTGTGGACCATTGAAGGGGGGGGGGGGATCTGAATAGTAGTTTTACTCAAGGGTCCCCCACCCCCATCCCACTGGAGGAGAGAGGGGAATGTCATTACTATAGCAACCTCATTTATCATAAAAGGATTCCATTTGTGACATGGTCCTACCCCAATGGCAGAGCATTTCCTCACAGGAAAAAAAAAAAAAAAGAAAGAAAGAGGGGGAGAGAAGAAGAGGAAGACGAAGAAGAAGGAAAAAAATAAATAAAGTAACTTGGGGCAAAGAAAGGGCTGCTTGTCTTGCCTCAACTTTCCACCTTTGGAGAAGGACTCACAAAAGACGCTTGGCTGGGTCCTCCTTGCTCCCTCTCCAGGGAACTTTCAAAATGGGTTTGAGGCCAAAAACAAAAGCTTGCACAGGAAAGACATGGAAGCCTACGCCCCCTTCATAACACAGTTAGGTAACCAATGCGTCCCCATAGAGGGGAGGGGAGTCTAGCTCAGCGCTCCCTTCCTATATTCCCGCCCTCTTCAGACAAACCCCTCTTCCCAGAGCTGAACACGTTCTCCACAAGCCCCCCCCCCTCCTCTTTCCAAGCCAATCTCCTCCTGTTTTCACACATGGTCAGGGTCTCCCTTTACACAGACTCCAGCGCTCAGCCCTGCAGCCCTCCCCAACACACTGTATCTATTCACACAGGGACAGCAGCGAACGTGACTGTTCCCAGACCCATTGGCGAAAAGCCCAGCGCTCAAAACAAAATCAGAGCCCTTGTGTTGTGGCTGGGGAGGGACTTGGCTGTGAGTCCATTGAAAGCCAACTCAACCTAATATCAATCCACTGATAAGGGACGGTGAGGGTTAAGAGAGAGGAGATAGGGCCTTTAACTGTGACACCAGAGAGAGAGACAAGAGAAGAGAGAGTAGGGGGGATGGGGGCTGTGTAATGTGTGTAAATGTACGCAGGTCAGCATGCTCTGCTCTCTGAGCTCTCTTGACGAACGACACCGTGGTACTGTGGAGCGCATTTAGTTTCCTCTTCTTGTAGCACTTGCACAAGAACACTTGCCTGTTATGGTGTTCAATTGGGCGTTGACACAGGCACACGCATACAATATACGAATGAGAGGCTTTTATCATTAATACCGATGTATGCACACAGTGACACAGACCAACACTGTACACACCCATTCATGTGACATGGGTCTTTACTTAGGAGCAGGTATGACAGGTTGCATTCTCTCCTCTAATCTGATTTTCTTTGGCTTTTAACCCATTAAGACCTGAAGCCGATTCTATATGTCTCCTAAATTCCAACACTATTCTGAAAAACATATGTTTCTATATCAGTGGTGCTCAATCTTTTTCATGTCAAGGACCTTCAAGATTATATGTATTTGGCCATGGACCCCCATCTCAAAATATTTTGTTCCAGGGACCCCCAGAAGCAAAGAATAGTAAAAATGGTCGGCTTCTGTTGTTTTAAATGTGCTTTATAAATAAAGTTTGATTTGATAACTTTTTTCTTTTTGTAGTGTTTGGTTAGTGACCACCGGTTGTACACTACTTTCATGATGCATTGTGGGGTATGATAGAGCACTATATAGGGTATAATAATTCTCACTATACATTTGGACAGCACTACAAAATGGTGAACTCTCTATACTGTATATTGGAATAGTGAGTGATTTCACACACAGCCAATGTCTTGCGAAACTCCAGAATGACTTCTCCTAAAAGTCCGATAGCATACCAAAAGTAAAATTACTGTAAAAAGTGCACACTTTCTAGTACATTAAAGGAAAGGTTTCATAAGCTTCTGGGTTTTCAGTAACCAAAGCGCCAATACAAAAATAGTTTTCAACTATATGACAATTACAAGTGGCTGCTGGCATGATTGTTCTGCAACGCTTCATGTCTGTAAATGTTGAGGCTGATGTCCATTTAGACCATTAATCCGCTTGTATTGTTCACATCATCAGTCATCAAGGCAGCATGTCAAACATAAGTTAATTCTCTCTCTGACAATGAAACTAATCAACTACTGGACTATTGCAGCAAAAACTGGTATCCCCAAGTTGACTTTCTTTTAGACAACATTTGAACTGTGTTTGTAGGATGAGCAGAGACAGAGTATTGTGTGTCTCTGAATGTGTCTGATGTAAGAGGATAAGCTACACGCTGTTTGACTACAGTATATCACAGTCGACATAGATGGAGCACAATAAGGTCAAATTAATTTGGGGTCAAATATACCAAGGAACTGAATTTGATTGGGCTTAAAATACGTGATGTTTGAAATCAGATTAGGACATCCCTAGTAAAAGTGAGCTCTGAGAGTCTTCACCTACCTTTCTCTCTTTCTACCTGAGACACTGTTCTTAATGACATTTCCAGGCTTTTTAGTAAACATTGGCATTATCCTCTGCAAGAACACTTACGGCGTGTCAAGCCTCCTGAACTCAGGGATGGGGTCTGGTTTCTTGCGAGACATATACCAGTAGATGAGAAGGCCAATGATGAGGGAGAAGAGGAGGAGGTCCAAGTTGCTGATGAGAGGCTCTTCCTCCTCCAGCGTGGGCTCTGGAGTGGTGGCCTCAGGTTCTTCTACATCCGCCATGTTTACACTCTGCCAGGGCAAAAAAGTAGAGATCAACAACCAATCATTTGGACGGGTATCAGGGTATCAAGACTTATGGTTACTGATAGTTGCCCACCAATTTGCCCATTGCAAACCATTTTGTTGACGACATAAGGCAATTAACCCATTAAGACCCATCTGTGTCACTTTAGATTTCTTTGGCTATTCAAAAATAGCAGATCTACAAGCTCATAGCGCGGCACCGAGTGCGCTATGAGCTTGTAGATCTGCTATTTTTGAAAAATCTTGAAAAAAAATAGGATTTAGAAAAAAAAATTAAGAATCGCCACAGGTCTTAATGGGTTAAGTGGTAAATACTGATTTTAAATCCAAGTGGGCCAATGCCTATTTTGCTAAAAAGATACAGAAAAATACACATTCAGCTTTAGACCTAGACGAGTAGCCTTAGAATGCCACCCGTCTGTAATCTGAGATCTGTTCTTTCCCATCTATTGTACTACTATACTGGAAACCTGACCGTGCTGTCTCACCAATAATTGCGCCAATGTTTTTATCCAAATATGACAGCTATAATAAACTGCACCTACTTCACTTGATATGTGCTTTTAATATATATTAATACAAATAGAATATATATAATTATATATTAATTAATTGTATTAATAAAAAGGTCAGTCACTGGTAATGCAGGTGTGTTGACTTGTGGATAAAATTGTCCCGTTTATATGTTTTTCTGCAAGTCGTTCCTGTCCCTGGCCACAGCAGACTGGAACGATGACAGACCCACTCAGCACAGTATTTGTTTTGGGAACTTTCAACACAAACTGGTTAGCAGAACAGGTGTTGTAAGCAGCAGATGTGGCATCTCTTTATTTCACGCTTTACTGATATCAACAACAAATACCACTAGTCCTGACATTTTAGCCTCTAACCAAGCAATCATTGATCATTGATCGAGCGTGCACCTGATATTCCAGACAGATGTATATCAGACCATTTATTTTGGACTTCATGAATGGTGTATCAGCATCAACAACACCATAAGTAATTTATTATTTATTTATAAGTCACTGTTTTTTCCTGGACAGGAGACTGGGCATTGCATAGATCCGTCTCGAACCGAACTAGCGTACCTATGCAAATCCAGAAATATGAAGAGGCATGCCCATTCAATTCAGGAACAATTGGCCTTCATAGTCTGGTACACCTGACACATGCACAATATCAATATTATTTTCTCAAAAACGATAGCAACTAGCAAGAGGAATTTAAGAAAGGTTTTGTGAATGACACATAATCTCTTGTAAAGCATTAGTATTCTACAATTTTACCATGACACCTTCAAAACTCAACAGGGCCTGTAACACGCAGACACTACAAACATGCACTACATGCTACTGTATGCTGCAGCAGCTCATACTGTAAGACAATGTTCAAAAGAACGTAATGTTCTCAAGTAGAGTTCTCAAGTTACAGTACTGACTTGGCTATCGAGTAGAGGTGATCAGGTTTCTGATTGGGCCATTTCTGATCCAATCAGCTAATAATCCAGAGGTGGAAAACCATGAGACGGACATCTTTTTCAATACCATAACCCTAGCCCACACACTGCTTAGCTATATTAAGTTCGAAATTGATTATACAACAAAGCATTTGGCTTCACCCTAAGAATTTGCAGCTGCTGCTAGCCCTACATTCACTGGAGTATTGTACTCTGGAAATTATGTAACATCTGTTTGCTGTGGACCAATACAAGTACAGAGGGCTGCAAAATTAAGAAAAACCTGAATAAATGAGTGGAGAAATAAATGCAGTGTTCCCTACAGCATTTTACAATTAAGTAAATAACATTCAGTGATTCTGTTATGTGTGGGAAGGGTCACTGCTGCAAGTCAATACAAATTCTGAGTGATCACCTTTATCCTATGATGATAACATTTCTATCCTGATGGAAGTGGTCCTTTCAAGGATGAACTGCCTTATGCCCATTCACAGGGGGGGGGGCACTGAATGGTTTGAGGAGTATGAAAATAATGTGAATAACTAGAAATATTGTTCCTGAAGAAACAATTTGGGCTCGCTTTAAAGCCCAAAAAATAGTTATAAAAAGTACAAATTCAGTTTGACTCAGTATCTGTCTTTGTGTCGTGTGTGGGTGCAGACTTGCCTCCGGTTGATCAGATTGGGGCACCCGTTATCATTCTCCTAATTGTCATCAGTTAAACGCCTACTTGAATAGCTGATGGTAGTAAGGGGATGGAGGGGTATAGGGGGCAGGAGTGATGGGTGTGGGGTGCTTCCCCCTGGCTCCACTGAGCTTGTAGATTAGCTATTTACTATGGTTTAAAGTGTGTGTGTGTGTGTGTGTGTGTGTGTGTGTTGCCATCAAAAGTTCACCCATTTACACACCGATGGCGGAGGAAACCATGCAAGGCACCTGCTCATCGGGAGCAATTATGGGTTCAGCATCTTGCTCAAGGACACTTCGACATTAATTCTAGGGGAGCCCGGGATCGAACTGTGAACCTTGCAGTTGCCATCCGGGCGCTCTACCGGCCACTCTACCCCTGAGCCACTGCCGCCACATCTACTCACACTTTCCAAAGACTGTCAACCTTTTTCCAAAATAGCAGATCTACAAGCTCATCACATATATCTATCTATCTCTCTCTCTCTCTCTCTCTCTCTCTCTCTCTCTCTCTCTCTCTCTCTCTCTCTCTCTCTCTCTCTCTCTCTCTCTCTCTCTCTCTCTCTCTCTCTCTCTCTCTCTCTCTAAGTCAAACTGAATTTGTACTCTTTTATAACTAAAGTTTTTTGGCTTTAAAGCGAGCCCACATTGTTTCAATATTTAATATTTAAATACACTATTTTCAAGTTATGCAGTGGTTGGGGGCACCAATAGCAGAGTGGTTAAGGCGCGCATCACATAACCTGGGTTCGATTCCAGAGCCCGCCGGACTTTTGCTGCATGTCACTCCCTGAGAGACTCTCTCCCTGTTTCCTGTCTCTCTTCACCGTGTACTATCAATAAAGACCCAAAAGAAGAATATCTTTTTTTTTTAAAGAGCTATCCAGTGGCTTTTGAAGTGTGCCATAGACCCTGAAATTGTTGAAGCTACTCAAGTGATGTCAATGAAGTGACCCTTCATTTGGAGATTAAAAGGTTTTCACTGGATTGGCTAACTATCGAGTCTATCATCCTCCCTTTATTGAACGGCAACCATTTAGATTTATATAGAGCCCCCAGTTTGGAATATACACAATAATACATGATGTGACAAATTCCAAAAAAATATATAATTCAAAGCAATCCAGAAGGTTGTTTTACACTCGTAAGACAAGTTTCTATTAGCAGTGCCAACTAACAAAATTAACGCAATCAAATGAAAACTTTGTTAGATTGTTTGTCGGTTTACACCGTTTTGTTTTTTGGGGGCTTTTCTGCCTTTATTTATAGTGTATAGTGGAGATGGACAGAAAACAGGGAGAGAGAGGTGGGGAGAGACATGCAGCAAATATAGTCGGGAACGGGACTCGAACCCGCGATACACTGTCAGGCTACATTAGAGCCTAAGGGCCCTATTTTCCATCCTGCACTATCCCTTGGCATTACCCCCTACTCGCGAATTACGCACAAGGCAGCAGGCGCTGTCCCTAAATCTTACGGCCGCACTACCTGCAATACATTATGTCAACACTATTATTTGCCCTTGGAGGTGTGGCCGTGGACATTTTGTTACGCCATCCCTAAAATTGCTGTCTTACCCACACACGTTTGGGAAAGCACATAGTGGATTCTAAATCCACCAAATCTGTTTGTAGAGCGCGCCTGCAATGAACATGTTGGGAGTCGGGCTAGGCACACAACATTCAGAGGTCCCCCTCTCTCTTAATTCTTAACGAATCTCTGCGATTCAAATTTTCCTATACTTAGCAGAAGTGAGAGTGTCAATTCCTTGTGTCAATTGTGTTTATATAAGATGATAGTCTATTCAAAGACAATGATTTTTGCTGCGCATCGTGCGGGATGCCATTCTCGCCAAAATACACACTTCATTTTCATTAATCCATTGCGCAGGAAATAAAGAACGGATTACAATATTATAACATTCTCTATAATCAGTAACATGTAAGTGATACTTATGTCTATCAAATATGGTTTTATTGAAAGGCAATCAAAGGCTAGAGCGTATGAAGCAAACGTCAAGTTATGTCCGACATTACATATTGAAGTGCCTCAGTGCGGCTGCAGAACTAAACTGCGGCACGTCTGAATTAAGTGATTGTCATTACGTTATTACTGTAGTCCACAAAAGTGTGACGGTTTAATTCCTTGTGACAATAAGTTGTGTTTTTATCAGCAGTTGCCAGTTAAGCTTATCAAAGACAAATAAAATGGTGTTTGATCTGCGATAGCTGTAATTTAAAGTTATCTATAACCAGCAATGTGTGAGTGATAATTCTGTGTATCAAATATAAATGTATTCCAAGGCAACGTCGGACTGCCTCTCGCTCTTCTATGGGCAGAGAGGAAGAGTATGATAGCATTGTGGATAACGTCTTGCACAGCCTGGTCTTAAAGGCACTGGCATCTGGCACTGTGATTGGTTTTATTAATGTAACGCCCAAAGCACACCTATGCATAATATTAACTGGTAGTGCAGGTGTTTTAGGGATAAGGCTGGTGTCGGAAGATATCAACTTTTGCACGGGAACGCCCCTTGTGCCATGCTAAATCCCCTAATAGTGGGTATAGCAACCAAAATAGTGGCCAGACAGCTAGATCAGCTGTCCGGGGGTTTACACTGTTGACATACACTTGTCTCTAAAGAGCATAAGACATCTTTAAAGCAACACATTGGCTCACACACACACATTTCCACGTAATGTGTTTGTTACAGGATGGCAGTAGCACCGTTATTCACTTGTAATCTACTGAGGAATTGAATGAAGTCGGACATTCCCATCCAACCAGTCATTGGATTTTCCGATTTTCTTCCATAATAGTAACGACATGAAATAATGGCACGGCACATCATGTATTACTCAATTGACATGCGTGTTCCAGACAGAAACAAAATTAAACATGCATTTTTCTTTTGATTCATGCATGTCATTTTAACAAGTTAAAGCATTTCCAGTAAAATTATGGCGATTCACCCACCACAGACTTTTTGTTTGTTTACTTTGCCTAGCCCAATTAAGTACCTCTCACTCCGCTATACAGCTCGGAGTGAGAGGTACTTAATGGGGCAAACTTTGCCTCTGCATAAAAGAGAAGCAGCATACATATTGCGTTTCTACATCAATTGATCATCACATTACAAGTTCTAACAAGATTGGGACAAAGACTTTAAGGACTGAAATATCACATCTGGGGATGGGGCGTTGATCGTTATTATCGTTTCGTGACATGTACTTTCATATCGTCCCATCCCTAGTCACATCTGCCAGGATAACTAAAGGTAAACAAAACACAAAGTTGAGACTAGTAAACCCAACGTGTAGCTTATTTAACGGGACATGCATCATACGTGGGCCCTGACTATTCACTGGCTGGAATATTGGTTAAAGAAATGACAGCTAAAAGGCTGGTTAACGAACCCTGAAACAGCCACCTCAGTGCACCGTAGGGTTGGCACCGCGACGCGAAAGCTGGACAACAAAGTGCATCAAAGTATTGTGCAAACAAGAAGAAAATTGATACCGAGATAAGACAACCACACACTCTGCGTGCCACTGTTATCTAAGCACTGCTTTCTGGATAACATAACTGAAGAAGATCAATGAAACGTTTACCAGTCGTATTGGAATTTGAGTTTCATTATCAGTCACCAATTAACTGTGGTATTTTCGATGTATCGAGGAAAAAACAGTACATTTCTTACACAATTGGTAGGTGCTTACCTTCGCTTCTCCGCTGACAAGCACACTGTGCACAATGCGGAAGGAAACTTTACGCCATGCAGGACCAGTCCATCACGCTTTATAAGAAGGGGGTGTTACACTAAATACACTTCAATGTTAAGGCCAAATGCGTTTAGAGAACAACGAATATGCTCATGCTAAATAGCAAGCGTGCATATATTTTCATAGAATCTATTAGGTAGAATTGAATATAGTTTCTGTGGACGTGTCATCTTTTTTCATAAATGGTCTAATCGAAAAATACATTACCTAATGTGACGCTTCGCACGTAACGAGCAATAATATATGACTGCTAAAGTGCAGCGTGCCAGAGGTCAGGGTTATGTAACCCAGCCAACAGAACAGCCTGTCTGCATGTTCCATGGTGACTCAGTATCTCTACCTTCACATATTAATTAGATCCTCCTCGTCCTCGATCCCCTGTTCAAAGACTTGTTTATGTTAATAGTGTCAAGGACGCAAGATAGATTTCTTTTTTCTTCCACTCCCAACCTTCTCTCCCTAACTCCCTCCGCATGAATTCACTCACAGTTGGATAACTGCCTTGTGATCAGTTTTATTTACAGTTGTTATGCCAATCCTTGACCTTGTTAGTTAACTCATAGTCCTTGGGCGAGACCAGATATCGGTAACATTAAAGGAGAATTTTGGACTAAAGTTTTCTTACCTTTTCTATGACGTTATGATATCTTAGGATGAATGGTACAGTAGAACATTTTCATAACTCCACCCCTGAGCCACCACAGCTTAAAAGGTGCGCGGATAGGCCTTAGGTTAGATCACATATTTTAATAGCTTTTTTTTCTTTTTATTTTTTTTTAGATCTGACGTTCATAGTGACAGAACACTGTCCCCAAAAAAAAACAAAAAAAACAACAAAAAAAAAGTCTCGCTAGACGAGATTGAAATCTCGAGATTTCAATCTCGTCTAGCGAGACTTCTGTTTTTTTTTTTTTTTTTTTTTGGTTGCATAGTGTTCTGTCACTATGAACGTCAGATCTCACCAAAAAAATGTGATCTAACCTAAGGCCTATCCGCGCACCTTTTAAGCTGTGGCGGCTCAGGGGTAGAGTTGACATTTTTCTACAGTACCATTCATCCTAAGATATCATAACGTCATAGAAAAGGTAAGAAAACTTTAGTCCAAAATTCCCCTTTAAGTGGTCAAAACCTTACCTTACTAAATTGTTCATAGGGTCAATGTAAGTAAATTCATATATAATAGCCTTTCCATAGGAGTAGCTTTGTATATTTTTGTGGATATTTTGTTATTTTTCTATATCTACACTGGAAGCGGATTTTCATTATTTCCAAAAAGAACACAAAAAACAGCCAATTGCATATTCAAAGAAGGTTATGAAATCTTGAACCTAAGGCAACTAAAATATGTATAAAAATAACACAAACAGCCAATAGAATATTCAAAGTTATGTAATCTTGAACCTAAGGCAACTAAAACAGGGATAAAGGTTGTTTGCTGTGGTAAACGCAAATGTGTTTGAATCTGCATACACATTTTGTTGTCTTGATATTAAATAAAAGCTGTTAACACTCTGTGGCATAGTATTCTATACTTGCCAGTATAGGCTAATGTGAACCCAGAAATGTTGAGTACCCCAAAGAGTATGGGTACCCTCCCCAGAAATTAGAAACTGTTGGATGCTAACTCACATACATGCTTTGTAACTACAGCAATAATGACCAATTGGGCAGGAGGACCAATAGGGCTTGCATCCAGGACAGGCTAGATGATTTCCTCCCCTTCCTTCTTGTCCCATCCAAACTTGGTGATGTCCGCAGCTGGTGGATCAGGGCGGTCTGCTGCTTTCCAAAGCAATGAGTATAATGTCTGGTGGGTGGGGTTTGGGGTCAAAGACCCATGGATGATCACAGACTTGTTACCCTTCTGAGGCATCCCTACTCATCAATGATTACATTACATTACATTACATTACATTACGGTCATTTAGCAGACGCTTTTATCCCAAGCTTGATTGATACAGGGACCGGGACCAGGCCGAGTTCGTAGTCAAATAGAGCAGAGAGCTCCATTCTATTCCTGCTCCCCACCACCAGGTGATGAAGCAATCCACCCATATCTAGCCTGTGGGGTGCTCTCTCTCGCTTTCTCCAGGACAATTATCTGCTCATGAGTCTTTTCTCCCTCCTCTAAGAAGTTGTGAAGAAGAGCAGACATTACCATACAGAAGGCTCGCACAGCCTTGGGCCAGTCCTTCCCATTGAAGATGGACTTCAGGCCTCTAAATGACACACTTACAACCTCCTCCACACCTGAATGAATTCATCAGTTATCTGGTTTGGCCGACAAAAGACATTAGAGTGTGCATCATCCCAGGTCTGAGCACCACTGATGACCATCACTGTGGATTACTCCACTAGATAGGCAAGCGACCATATAACTGCATGTCAAACGTTATATAGCCTCGAAAACCCATGCTTTTTTTAAAAACGTTATATGACTGTGGCTCATGCCGAGTCGCCTGAGTGATGTGTCCGTAGGCAATGGTACTGAGCACTGTATCAGGGTGGGCAGGTTTTTGATTGATTGAATACTTTATTAACAGTTTGCAAAAAAAAGGCACGTTGGCACAGATTTATACAAAAGAATGCTAAAAGGATAACCCAGATAAGCCCTCGGGGCTTGTTTCCAGTAAGGTCCTGTGTATTCCATTCATCGTCATCATTTAAAGACAAACAATAATATGCAAAAAATCATATACTAGTAGTAATAAAAAAGAAAGATATGTACAGTAAACAGTTGGGGGGGGGGGGGTCATTGACCCCATTTTTGTGCCGAAACTGGGTTCAGTGAGATCAGTGGGGCTCCTTCTGGTGGCAAGTCAAGCAGCGGGCAAAGACACTTATTGTCTTCAGCTTCATCACCATTGTGATCTTGCACAACATTGTAGGCCAACCAGCCCAGGGGAAGAGGGGAAGAGTGGAGCTGATAGAGCCAAGCAGTGTCCTTCTGCTTTTGAAACACTGTGTTTTTTTTTTGTATATTAATTTTTATTGATTTTTTGTATGTCTCAACATTCACACCATCAGGATCTCTGGATTCTGAAATGCAGGTCCAATGTATAAGCACACAATTAACCTCAGAATCGAATACTGTAGACACAAATGTGTTTGGTTTCCTTTCTTTTTAAAACAATATAATTTGACTCTACACCAATAGAATAAGGTATTGGGAGGACATTATAATTTCGCCAAAATACTTAGAAAATACATTTCAATGATTTAGACCTGTCAATCGGCCAATTGAACCTTATAGTATATAAGTTATCTGTGTATTAGATAAATTACTTGAAACATTACATAGGGGTTTAGAAGTCTTCTTGCTGGCCATTAGTGCAGACACACCCCAATGAGAGGATATAATGAAAGAAAAAGGATTTCTAGAACAGCAGCAGTCCTTAGGGCCTACTTTAAGAGTTGATAAGCACTACAAACCAGTCAGCAAGGTCTATCATATCAAAACTTAATCTAGGGATGTATAGGAATAAAAATTCACAACTAGAATTTGGCCACCCAGATGGTACCGATATGGATATTTTTTTTATCCCGCGATTTTTGTAACCCTTATTTTTTACCCAGTGCCAATTTTCTAAGTGATCCTGGGCGCTTCACTCCCCTCACCAGCCTAGGGAGGCCAGGGCCGAGCTCATGCCTCCTTCAATGCATGAGAGCCAACTGACCTTCTTGTCACCTGACATGGCGGAGTTTCCCTGTTTGGAACGTAGCGTGTGGAAGGAACACGTTATTCCAACCAGTTCCCTTCTCCTCCATCAGGCGCCCCGGCTGTCAGGTATAGCGACCAGGATTACTGCATGTTTTTGTGAGGGTATTAACTACCCTGAGAGACACAGGGAGAACATGCAAACTCCACACAGAGTAGGCCCTTTCGCCAACCCCACCTAGGGTATGGCCGCTGATGACACGGAGGAGAAGACACGCCCCCCAGCGCTCACTATGTTCTTAATGTGCCCCCGACGGGTTTGTGTTCAACCTCTTTTAAAAAAACTTGGTCTTGACCCATCCATTTGTAACATTACAGGCCAATTTCTAAATTACCATTCATTACAAAAATGCTGGACACTTGATGCTGAGAGTTCTTATTTTTGTTGGACTTGGGGGCAGCATTTGACAAAGGGTTCATATAAGACGTATTAATATATTACTGCTGGTTCGCTTTTGGGTGTAATCCTATTCTCTTAAATATTATATATGCTTCCCCTTGGCAACATTATACATATAGACATGATATTTCCTTCCATTGTTATGCAGACGATAACACAGTTACATATCTTCCTGTGAAGGCCAACAACTCTACTACCCGTTTAAATTAACTGTCTAGCAGATATTAAAGACTGATGTCAAATAATTTCCTTTAATTGAACTCTGACGAAAGCGAGATTATCATAATTGGACCAAATCACACCATTCTCAAATTCAATCACATCGGTCCTTTGATCCTAGCCTAAGGTTTGAGAGCTGTTAAACTAGTTCAGACATGCTTTTATCATCTCAGGAATATCTCCACAATCAGAACAATTATGAGTTTTAAAGACACTGAAATCATAATTTTAGTAGGCTAATAATAAGTTCCCAATTTTACAGAACACTGCTGTTATTGGTTACATTGAACTAAAACCATCGTCATATCTGAACTTCCACATTGATTGTCTGTTTTATGACTGATTTAACTTTTTTAATTACTTTTAAGGCACTTCATTAAAGTTTTTAACCCCTTAAGCCTGTGCGCAGCCTGACGTCCTCGGCCGGGAACCGGCTGGTTAGTCAAGAAGGGTCACCGTTGTCAAGGCCCCTCGGATTTGGAAAAACTTGGCTAAGGAGCTCAGGCTTGATACATTTGTTTATTCTTCCTCTTATCATGTTTATCTTAACATGTTTATCGAAAGGGCATCCCAAAATTTACAAATGGTAAATGTTAATAATTCCCTTGTCTTTCTTACTGCATATATTTTGATATGTTTTCTTTCTGTTGCTGAGATGTTACAATTTAGCTATATAGCAGACGCTCTTAATCCAGAGCGATTTACAGTAAGCATGGAAAACACGAGGACGAGGTAATACATCAAATGCATAGAAACATCAGTACAATCTGTACATTAAAACTATACACACTATAGGATGCCAGGTCTACAAATGACCTGGCATCTGTCTACATAACATGCCATCTAAATTACATTTTAGACTTTGCATAAGCCTGCAAGGTCATCAAGGCTAGGGCAAGTGCTACGGCAAGTGCTACGTTGAAAGTGCACTTGTCAAGTCTTCACTATATCCTTCCCAATATTTAAGAAACATTTAAAACAATATCTAATTTCTTCCTTACTATAGTCCATTGATTTAGTAATCTTAACAAAATTGTTTTTATTTTTATTTATTTTCTTCTTTTTAGCAGTTTTTGTGTTTTTATTTCTTTATTTGCACCACTGCTCCTCTTGGAAACTTGTATTATTTTGTATTGTTCTAATTGAACTTTTAATCCTGTTGTTTAATGATTTCTCCCATGAAGGAAACGATTCCAAATAAGCCAGCAGGCTTCTTCCTTTCCTTGCACAGCAACTTGTCATTTAATATGTATTGTTTCTATATTTGTTATAACAATGTGCTAATAAACTAAACTAAACTAAAATAAACTTGTGCAGTTGTATGAAGCACTTTGTAAATTAGTTGTGCTTTATGAAGTTTATTACCGGTAAGTAGAAAACATGTTTCAAGCGCATATTATGCGATGAGTTTCCACAGAATTACCCCAATTTGGCAGACCTGATCTTGTTTCAGTGTAAAAGGTTTGGAATGTTCAACTCTCCAGCTCCAGTCCTTTGCCCCTCACTGGAGTGTCCTTACCCACCCTTTCTCCCCACCCTTCTCTTCACCCTCCACACCCTGCCATAGCTGAGTGGGTAGAGAGGTCATCTAGTCCATGGGCCCAGGCCAGAATGTTCACTAATCAGGGACACTCAAGGTGGCAAACTCTAGTTTGGTATTTTGAAAAGGTCTATATATCTAGATAATATTTCAACATGATAGCCCTTCCCAAGTAGTAGCTTAGTCCCAGTTATCAGCCTTCAATGACACCAACCATAGTTCCAAAGTTCCAAAAAAATCACTAACTTTTTTTGAATAGAACATGTCATACAGAGGGGGGAAAAACTGCATAATCAGATAATCAGAGGTCGCGCTAGGATTTTTGGTGGCCGGCCCCAATGTCCGGCATGATTAAAATATATCGGACATCTGATAAAAATAATGGTCATAGATATTTTTAAGCATTAATGACAAGCAGGTGTGTAAATGCAGCCTAACACTTACAGCATGATATTTTGGATTGAACATAATTAGTAATATACACATTTTACAGCTGGGTCATCTTGCACAAATACATGAATTACATATTACCATTTGAGCATTGAGCGCATGCAGCGTGCGTAATGGTTTCTCAATAATCTGTTGCGTTTGAACACATTTCCTTCAGAATAACAAACAATCAAGCCTACTGTACAGGAATGCCGATCTACACGCTCACAATGCGTCACGAAGCGACGCATTGTGAGCTTGTAGATCGGCTTGTAGATCGAGCTTGTAGATCGGCTATTTTCAAATGGCCGAAATGTATATAGGGTTGAAGTGGTTACTGTATGTTTTGTAATAATAATCAAAATCTACAAAGTAACTAGTAACTAAAGTTTTCAAAAAAATGTAGTAGAGTAAAAGTACAACATTTGCCCCTGAGTAGAAGTAAAAGTACTGCAAATTGGAAATACTCCAGTAAAGTAAAAATTCCTCAAAAGTGTATTTAAGTACAGTACTTGAGTAAATGTACTTAGTTACTTTACACCACTGGTAGCAACATATGTTTGTTCAGAAAACTGGCGGAACGCCGTGGTGTGACGCAAAGCGCCCAGTGCACCCCTGAGCACCACCTCAGGTGTGTGTTTATGACAAGGAGCACCCACAGCATCGGCGCCTATGACCTCAGGTGTGTTGTACCTTGTGATATTAACTATGTACACTTCTCTGGGGCATGACGGGATCTGTTTGTTTACTGTATGGGTTGTACACTTGTCTAAAAAGCCTGTAGCACTTGCCCTAGCCTTGACGACCTTGCAGATAATGGCAAAAAAATGAATATCCTAAAAAAGTATTAAAGCTACTCATTTGAAAAGGCTATCATGTTTCAAAGTACTTATATGGACCCTACAAACAAAATGGTGCCAAAGAGATTTTGCCACCTTTCGTGTCCCTGACTTCTGGTCTGGCCCATGGACTAATCTGGGAAACAGAGGGTCCAAGGTTTGATTCCCAGCCGTGGCAATGTGTCGAGGTGTCCCTGATTAAGGCACAGAACCCCCTCAGGTGAGTGACACCCACAGCTATAACACTAGAGGGAGCACCTACGATTTGGTACCCCCCAAATTTAGCACAAACATGGGAAAATATTCATTCTACTACTCTGCCACCATAATGTGGAATACCCTGACATCATCCATTAAAGGATGCGCATCACTGGCTTCTTTCAAACCTGGCCTTAAAAAGCATCAGTCAGATGGAGATATCAAATTCCCTTGAAATGAGGGGTCATACCACTGCTACCGTTTTCTCATCTGTAAATATAGCCATTTGCATTTGTTGACATGTATGAAGCTGAAAGCTGAACTTCAAGCCTGGCTCCAGCCCCTGAATCTCTAGTGAAACAAAATGAAAATTCAAGCTACTGAACTTCCCTTGCGGGATCAAATAGGTCTAATTATTTGCATTAGCCCAAGGGTGCTTCAAGGCTGTCTGCAGTACTCTGGTGGATGTTCAACCTGAGCCCCACTGTAAAACACAGACTGGATCCAGTGCCTAACAGGACTTGTAGCTCAGACCCCTGGTTAGAACATCCATATGGTTTTATGGCTTGGGGTTAACTTAAATTATGAGCAATGCTTGTGTGGTTAATAATGTAGCCTAGATTATATGCAAGTAAGGCAGTCTCCTGCAAAGGCGCTCTTCACTCTGCTCGCCCCGTAGTGTTTTTATTATGTGCACATAATGTTAGATTATGATGTTTAGCTGCTTATTTAATCAACTTTAAACCCCACTGATTAATTAGTATGTTGGGTCCTACCTATGCCATGTCTATGAGACTGCAGTAAACTCTTTATAGTGATATTTGCTTTGTGTGCCGTGTATATGAATTTGACTTTTACTGGGTCCAAAACCGAAATGGTAACTTATTGAAGACCATAACTAATTGTTATGTGGCCCAAATTGTTATACGGTTTTAATGTGAGAATAAAATGTCAGCTTTGGTTACTCATGGTGTCATTTTTTAGCCTAAACACAGTCCTAAAGCTCTGTTAGAAACCTCCTTCTTAAAGTTAAGCCTTAATTGTGTTTTTTTTTGGTGTAAATCCAACTGCCGTAGTCAGTAGTGTTTGGTTTATTTATTAACCCCTATTTCGGCCCTGGGTGTTACATACAAGTAAGAAAAAAATGCATCCATCCACTGCACACGTTTAGTCTGCAAAAGATAACTTACACAATGAGCTTAGAGCTACCATTCTGCTATCTTTGTAGAACCCACCTTCACCGTTTATTTATTCAGCATACAAGTGATTTGTTTTCTTTCTTTTTTTTTTTTTAGATAAAAAGGTGTTGTCAAACAGTATGATTTGAAGGAAATGAATTCCCATGATGCACGTCTTATTGGTTTATGAGTTCTAATAACAGACAAATGTTTAAACTTAACCAGCAAAGATATGTATGGAAGTGTTAAAATAGCTGAGACAGAGAAATTATATCCATACCAACATTAGGTCAATTATGAGAAAATGATAAGCCATGACCTGGGACAAAGTCATGTGAAAGACATTTTGCTTTGGACGTCTTGTCCCTCATTACTGACTCTTTGTTTTTTCCTGACTTTTGTTCTTAAGCTTGTGACGAACGACAGCAACAGTGGTGAAGAAGTTTCCCATGAACAGTATAAGGAAGCAGTGACCAGACATCAAAACCTGCAAAAAGTGAAGAAAAGAAGAAGGTAATTAAAGGTTACAGTGGATTTTCATCTATTATTTTTTCACTGTAGTATTAGCACTGCTGGTGAATGGACAGAGGAGATAAACAGTGAAAGATACACAAACCTGCCACTCTGGACATTCTGGGAGTTGGGCCATTCTGTAGAGGGAAAGGCCAATGGAAAGTTGCCAGAACTGCAAGAAAAACAATATAAACATGTTTTTCCCTTTTCCATCAACACTAATCAAGCTGATAATCAAATACATAAGTCCATCAATGGATAAATCTGTCATCCAGTAACTACTGGATTGGTCATTTGTTTGAAATAGTCTTTGGAAGTATTGCTGTCAAAGCAGTACACATCACACAAGATGTGGATTTCAGAACAGCTGAATTTAGTTTCTTGCTCTACCGAGAGTGAAAATGTCAGAGGGCTACATACAGTACATGACTGTAGCCAAACTATATATATATATATATATATATATATATATATATATATATATATATATATATATATATATATATATATATATATATATATATATATATATATATATATTAAATTAACCCTTTAATAACTGTTTGATTTATTCAAATGTGCTTTTATAATAATAAAAGATAATAATGTCTTAATTCTCTTACTATTTAGTGTAAAGCACTTTGAATTGCCTTAATGTGCTACAGTATACAAATAAAACTTGCCATGCCTATCAGAACATTAGAACGCTCTGGGTCCTATATTATATGCATGACAATGCATTATTATTCCCTGTAACTGACAGCACTTTCTAGGGAAGAAGCCATACAAAACGTGATTCATCAGATTACAGTTACATGACTTGACAGAAAAGAAAAAAAAACATGACTACAGCCGAGACACATGACAGCGCCACATCACATACTCACATGACAAAAAAACAGGAAGGGTAAAAGGAAAGTCAGCCCTCGCCACATCCAGGACTGAAATCCCTCTGAAAAACAAAATGTTCAGGCCTAAAGCAGCTGAATGTTCGTCCCAGAATAGGAATGGTAGGGTTAAAGATGTCAACCATATTGTTTGATGGGGGTCCCTCAGGGCTCTACTAGGTCCGCTAGTATTTCCCTCTACTCTGCACCAAATCTTATGAAAATAGATTTACAAGCTTGCAACATTAGTAGTAGTGAGCATGTAAATCTATTTTCGCCAAATGTTTACCCCAGAATAGGGACACGAGGGTTCTCGAGGTTAAGTTTAAAGAAGAGGCTACAAAGGAAGAGAATAAAACTCACTATTGTTCAATTTACATGACCAAAAGGAAAACAAATGTGCCCATCTATTTAGGGTCCTGTCTGGGTTTTGAGACAGTCCGTCTCAGTTTGACAGTGTACAGTATCTCACCCACTGTCAGGTCCATGTTGTGTCTCTCTCCAAGGGCTCGAAGTCTGTACAGGCAGCTACTCTGATAATAGCACTGCAGACACTGGACAAAACCTGTGTTTGAAAATAAATGCACATATGAACACCCTAATTGGAACAAAGAATGATCTTGTATGACTTGATTTTGAGGATAGGCACATTAAAGCATTATTCCAATTGACTTTACTTTGGTACAAACAGTAGGCAAGGAACTGGTCCCTGAAATTCTTGTACGAGGTCCCTTCAGGCCTAGGGGGAAATAAAAATAGCATTTTGAATCCAGTAGCAAGCGTAAAATTCAAACAGTCTGCCATTGTGTTGTATTAACACACTTAATACAGAACATAGACTCTAGGGCAGTTAGCTGAGAGAGATGAAGCAGGACCCTTGTATATTAAACTTCTTTTTTTTTTTAAAAGCCTTCCAACTTAATAGAAGGCTTTCAAAGCCAGCTCCTCATATTCACTGATTGTCTCATCTACCCATGTCTGTTGACAGATTTTAAACTTGGAAGCATTCAACCAGTTTTTCTTTTAAGTGACTATGGGTTGAAAAATTATGTTTTAATATCATGTCTTTCATTATGTTGTGATGCTGGCTTCATAGATTTGTTTGACACCACTATCATCAGTGTTGTGTAAATGATATGTTTTGTTTGTTTGTTTATTTACACAATACTTGTAAAGGGATAGAGAAAGTTAAGTGCTTATAATCTTACCATGTTAGCATTACTCCGGACAAAAAAGCTGAAACGTAGTGATGGAAGACCCACCAGCCTTTGATTCTACAAGACAAAACATGTCCCATTAAAATGTTATTCCTGCTTACATTTTATGCATTTAACTGATCACATCAGACAATAGTGCCAATAAAATGGAAAACACACTGTACTGTAGTTAATGTACATGGAAAGCTCTTAATGTAAGATGCAATGAACAGGTAGTTATTGTCATTAACATGCAAAGTGCGTTAAGCCTGTTTATACTTGCCACTAGCAAAAAACAGATTTTTAACTGAAAAACATTATAGTTGTGTTGTTGTGATTTATTTGTAGTTGGAATTTGAATAGTGGATGAGCTGACCTGGACCCATTGGTGATGAGGATGCTTTCTCTGATAGTTAGCGTGCAATAGTACCACACGAGGAGAAAATTTAGGATTGAATCAACAGACCTATCATTAGGAGACACAAATTATGAACTTGAGTTGAACATGTTGTACAATCCCTATATAAACAAACTCAGTGTGTGACTGATAAGGCTGGAGGACTGTTTGAGTGGAGAGATTCAAAGCGGAACTGCATTATTCTTACCTGTAGCTCACAAAGAAATAGCATATGAAAGAGACGAGTAGCAGTAAAATAGTGAGGCACAGCTTGAATTTCTCATATTCATCTTTGTAGGCAAATCTGAGGAGGACATACACTTTAGTTTTCTATTAACGAAAGAAATTCTGAAATCAGTTTCTTGAGATGTTCATTTATAGCATACCATAACTAATGCTAATTATTTTCATCATTCCATAACTCATGACAGTAATTAGTCATTTAGCAGACGCTTTTATCCAAAGCGACTTAAAATAAGTGCATTCAACATAGGTAGGGAACGAAAACTACTAATCACCAGAAGTCTTAAGTGCATTTTCTGCAAAAACAAGCAACCAAGAGTATACCTAGCGCTAAGGTAAAAGTGCAATATATCAGCTACCTATTTCCTTAAACAGATGAGACAAAATAGCTAAATCTAATGAGCAGGAGCTAAAACAAATAATCGACTACACAAGATCCAATAAAACAATACAACGATAAAACAAGCGTTCGTACAACTAGTAATCATTGTTCTATAGTCATCATCATCATGTAGCTTTGGGTCATGTAGACCAGCTAGTACCATGACTCAGCTTGCGGTCTCTATACTTTCCTGTTTAATAAAGCAAAAATGGACAAAACATAAATAAAAAAGCTTTTACCATTATGCTACTTACTTTGAAGACTTGGTGAAAAGAGTTACATTTACATTTCCAAGGACCAGATTGAGATACAGCCTGTAATTTAAGATATTAGATTTAAGGCCACATCACACTCAGTAAATAGAACACTTTGCAAACTTAAGACAAAAATCAGCACCCATTTTTCTTGGGAAGGAAAGCCTCCATTTCAAAGAAAACATTTGGTCGTGTCTTTATGTTCTTCTTAATGTCATCTACGGTTTTGGATTCTTCTTCAGCAAGCCCGTTACTGCATCTGCGTTTTTAATGAAAGAGCACACAAAGTATGTTGGTGACAGAAAGGCTGATGTGATCTGGTGTGTGTGCGCGCGAGAGTGCGTTTTGAGACACCTACTTCTTCATCAACTGGGACATATCCTGCAGTCTTCTGCGTTGACGGGCAATCGATGAAGAGCAACTGTTCTGCAGCTTGGAGATTTCATCCAATTTCTGCAAATACACCCTGTGGTTCTCCTGGATAACAGAAATGTAAGAGATTACCTCCATATCCTAATCAAAATGTAGTTTACAGGGCATATTATAGGCATAACAAATAGAACTCCGCCAGGTGAGGTCAGGTACGTTATTCTGGCCTCCTGGTGGCGCTATAATAGGCCAATGTGAAAAGGGTGCCAACCGTGCCATTTATTCTTGCATTGACAAAAACAAACTCCTCGCCCTAAAGCCAAACAAGGCCACCGGCCTTGACAACATCCCCACCAGATTCCTCAGAGACGCAGCGGTCTCCATTGCTCCCATAGTAGCCCACATTACAAACTTATCCATCAGTCAGTGTCACGTCCCACAAGAATTCAAGTTGGCAAGAGTAATCCCTCTATTTAAAAAAGGAAGCAAACTAGATTCTGGCAACTATAGGCCTGTTTCCATCCTTTGTTCCATCTCAAAGGTTATAGAGCGATCAATCCAAGAACAAATCAACAGCTACCTCAGTGAGCGCAAACTGTTGTTTGAATTCCAATCGGGCTTCAGAACATCCCACTCCACTGACACATGCCTACTATATTTGACCGACTACATCAAACGTGAGGTAGACTCGGGCAAATACTGTGGCATGGTCATGCTGGACCTCCAAAAGGCGTTTGACACTGTAAACCACGCGATTCTACTTGATAAGCTGAGGGCGATTGGTTTTGATTGCACATCACTAAATTGGATGAGATCTTACTTGGAGGGTAGAGAACAAGTGGTTGACATCAACGGAACCATGTCCTCATCCCTCCCGGTGAGCTGCGGGGTTCCTCAAGGCAGCATTCTAGGGCCGTTACTGTTCCTTCTATACATTAACGACATGAATGCTGCCTGTAACTGCAAACTGTTCCTGTTCGCTGATGACTCGGCACTCCTGATCTCGGGTGAGGACAAGTTGCAAGTTGAGGAAGCTCTCAGCTCTGAACTCTCAAAAATCCGTACCTGGCTTACCGATAACAAACTGTCACTACACCTTGGGAAAACTGAATCCATCCTATTTGGGACCAAACATTCCCTCAGTAAAATGAAGGTAGATGACTTCAAGGTCATAGTCGATGACACAATCATCACTAGCAAAGAAGAGATTACCTATTTGGGATGTATTCTTGACAAATACCTGTCAGGTGAAAGCATGGCAACAAAGGTGGTCAAAGGAGTAAACCAGAGAACCAGATTTATGGGCAGAGTTTCCTCTTTTGTCAACCCTCAGGCCCTCAGGACCCTCTCGGGGGCCCTGATTCAGCCCCTTTTTGACTATGCTAGCTCCTCTTGGTACTCTAACACCTCAGTGTCACTGCAGACTAAGCTTCAAACCTCCCAAAACAAACTGATCCGACTACTTCTCGGACTGGGGCCCATGACCCACCTCTCTCCCACTCACTTTGCCAGCCTAGGCTGGCTCAGGGTGGAAGACAGGGTTAAACAACTAAAAATGGGTCTGGTCTTCAAAATTGTAAATGCAGATTTGCCCGAAATGCCCCCTATACCCGCATATCTGTATAAATACCTCGAAAAAGTTAGTGACACCCACAGCCACGAAACTAGAGGGAGCGTAAACAACAATCTGGTACCACCCACCCATAAAACAAACATGGGCAAATTCTCCTTCTATAGCACAGCCACCAAGGAATGGAATAGTCTAACCCCATCCCTCAAAAAATGCAGTTCGCTGGGCTCATTCAAAACAGCCCTAAAAACTCATCTTTCTGGAGGCCGAAAGAGGAGATAGTACCAGTTTCCCTGTAGACAGACGACCCCCCCCCCCCCCTCCTCTTTTTTGTACATATTTTGTATTTCCTCATGCATTTTTTGTATATAATCGTTATTTTTCCATGCTTCACCCCCCCCCCCTTTTTTTGTACATTTATTTTTTATTTTAATTTTTTTCATGCTCCTTTTTTGGTACATAGTTGTATTTTTTCTGTATTATCTGTATTTTCATATTGATTTTTGAACTGTTTGGTTGCTACTATATATATATATATATGTCTATGAAATTAATTCAAGGACCCCAACGGAAACAAGTCCGCAAGGACTTTTTTGGCCGGACCTTTTAGACAAAAGCATTATAAATGTAACTGTGTTGTTTTACATTCTTTTGCCTAATAAAAATTTCAATCAATCAATTAATCAATCAAAAACACTGCATTCATGATTTGAGGCATTTTGTTCCAAAAAATTGTTTTGCTAAATTAGACCTGCTGGTGGCGTTATAACAGGCCAATGTGAGAAGGGTGGCATTTCTTCCTCGGCCTAGTGGGAATGTGCGTGTGAAATTTCACGGAAATCCCAAGCTGTGTGTATACTTTGAGGCTTTTTGTTCAAAACGGACCAATCCTGCAAACTTTGGAAGCCAACCTTAGGCAATGAGGATGGAATATGGGAAATCGGACAGATCCGTGTTGATCACATGACTATAGTGATACTGTGTAGTAGGAGTAATATAAAAAAATGGGTTTTGCACAAATCGGCCTCCTGGTGGCGCTATAACAGGCCCATGTGAAAGATTTGGGGCAGAGGTTCTGAATTGGCATCCAGGGAGTGTGTGTGCACAGTTTCGGAGCGACCGGGCCAACGGTGCCGGAGATTAGCTGGTGACAGACGGACACACGGACGGACGGACAAGGGGTAAAACATACTCTCTCGCCATGCCTTCGGCCTGGCGGAGACAAAAAGGCTTCAGTTTCTTTTCAAACCAGGAGTAAAATGGAAAGAATTACTTATAAAATGAGAAACCGTGAAGATGAATTTAAAAGAAACTGGAGTAAATGGGTCTCAGAAATAATGAAATGTAAAAATAAATTTAGAAACAGGAAAGCTATCCCTATTTTAAATGGTCTCATTTGTTTGCCCTTTTTTTTCTCTCTTTTACTTCTACTTTCTTTACTTCCATTTTTTGTCTTTGTATTATTAATTTCTGTTTGTATATGTATATTAAAAAATATATAAAACTGAAGCAGGACGAATTAAACAAATGAAGAAAACTTGGATTAAATGGATTACATGTATTGCACGAACCTGCAATAAAGTAAAAAAAAGAAAAAACAGGAGTCAAATTATTAAAAATGTAGTGTCCAGTGCTGTATCTTTTCTTAGTATATTGTCTTAATCATATAAAAAAATTGTCGATCTACTATTTTCGCCATTACCCATTACCTAAAACAATTAAGATCAGATAAACTAAGATAAACCTTTATTGATCCCTGTGGGGAAATGCAGGCATCATAGCAGAAGCAGTGAGAGTGAAACACAGCTACAGGTAACGGTGCGTTTTAACAGCGGGCGATCAGCGGGCGATCAGGATAGTATTTTCCGGAAGTGCATTATATGTCTATGAGAGCCGGCGACTACTGGCGATAGGGCGAAGTGGGCGGGGGGGCGATGAAAGATGGATTTTCTTTATCTTTTGGACGATGTCGCCCGGGATCGCCCGAGAGTCGCCCGCTGTTAAAACGTACTGTTAGAGTAGAGTCGAGATCCAAACCAAGATAAATAAAGATAATAGAATATAACATGAGACCGCACAGTGTCAACAGGCCTTCAACAGTCCAGTATCTGTATAATTCTTATTGTGCAACAGTCCATCAACAGTGATTATATGAGGTTAGTTACAGCAGGCATCTGTCACTGTTCTGTAGTGCAGAGGTTCTCGACCTATGGGGGGGGGGGGTTCCCAGACAATAAGTGACAATTTAGGGACTTTTAAGACCTTTTTAATACTTACAAAAAGAAAAAGACCATTAGATTACTGTATCAAAAGTAATCAACAAACTACACTATAAAAACTGGTCAAACATTGGCCAAATTGTCAAACATAAAAGAGGTATTTTCATTTTTTGAGTCAAGCAATTGGTAATCCCACAAGAACAGACAATGCAGGTCTTCAATTCTCATATCGTCCAACTCTTTGGACCCATATGATTGAGGTTCCATTAAATCCCACATAAAAGGAATTATCAACTGGCATCCTTCTCTGACTCATAATTCTTTGGACCTATATTTTTGTTGAACAAATTGCTGGCAATCCTCAATGGTTTGTTTCTGTTTAAAGAATTCACAGACCCATAGTTTAAATAATAGCCTTGCATTTTCTGGACAACTAATATTTGAGCAATATCATAACAATAAAAACAGCAAATTACTGCCTGAAATCAAACTATTCTTACCTGAAGGTCATGATACTCTTCTTCAAGACTTTTCCACTCCTCCAGGATGCCTGTTAAACCTCCAGGCATTTTTATCAATTCTTTGACAAAGCTATTTATTTTTTCCAGTGTGTCAGGACCAATAATTTCCCTATTTCTTTGCAATGCTAGCACAGTTCTTCAAAGCTAACTCAACCAAGACACAGAGACAATCAGTGCTGTGGTGAAATATCAGTTATCAGACAGGGAGGCTGCATCTCAACCAATGGTTTATGGCTGAGTGACCTTTGAGCTGTACAAATGGGTCGGATTTTGACATGGACATATTGTTCTGGCCTATAACTTCATTTATCTTAATGTTCTACCTCGATAGACTGCAGTAAAAGTAAAAGATCATAATCTTACTGCTACAAAGACTGTGTTGGATTAAATCATAAAAATGTAGCATCACCCTGGCCTGCATGAGTCCATGATCCAATGAATATGCTCACAGCTGAAGCCAAGAGAACATCAATCGTGGGTGTGTTTCATTTAGGTATCAGCTCTGTGACAGGTCAGCTCCTACAAGTTAAATAAACCACACCTATAGGTCAGCTATAGTTAATGTTATTATTACCTTCAGCTGTGTGTGTTTACCTGTCACAATGAACATTTTCGTGACTTCCACTGCCTGTATAATAGCACCTTCTAGTGTAGCCCTGAAACATGACTGTCATATCATGACAGTCATGTTTCATGGAACCACTTGTTCCTGGTTTGAGAATGTTTTACATTTACAACTGGTTACCGGTACATCTACATAAACGTTCAAATTTCAAATATAAAGTGCTTACCCTACGCCCACAAATATAACAAGTTAAAGCGCCTAGGTCTAATTACCCTGTGTCTGTATTGTTCAATAAAAAAGCATTTTATTCTGATTGGTGGCCATTTTCTCCGATTCTTCTCCATATGCTTTTGACTACGCGCCCTTATTGGTTAGAAGGTGTATTGCACTCTGATACATCATTCAAAAAGTAAAAATTCGAATTAAAATGCTTTTTATTGAACAATACGGAAAATACAGGTACTTAGACCCAGGCGCTTTAACTTTCTATATCCATGGCCTTACTTAGGGTCGCACTTTGTATTTGAAATTTCAACATTTATGTAGATGTACCGGTTGTAAATGTAAAACATTCTCAAACCAGGCACTGCAGGCAGGAACAAGTGGTTCCATGACGCTTGTGACAGACGAGCGTCATCTGGTCCACTACCTCTAGTGGTACTATGGGAGTGGAACACTGGAACTAAAATGTCTCTATCGTTCAGTTTTATATGGGTATGCAAATTACACTGACTAAAATGTGTTATTTAGTGAGTAATGTGTGACAATCAGGATGATGCCGGTAATGGAGCACATTATTCTGTTCATTATGTAATTAACGCATGCGCACACGGTCTGTGTGTGACAGTTGGTACTGTCTGAGTTCCTAGTTGCTGCACCCGGCGCGCGCCGTGCTTGTGCGTAGCTCGCTGCTGGACCTTTTATTGTACTGTTTTCAGTTGTGTGTCTGTCAATCTTCTCAATAACGTGTCATAAAACACCGGGGACACTGCGATCGGATCATATGTAACCGATTACCTCGATGGCAATAAAGGTATAATAATATTTCACTAGATGATCTATCAGTCAGATCAGGCTCGGCTCATTTAGCCAGGTTAGCTCGCTACAACGTCAATTAGTTTGCCATAATACTGCTGTAATTGATTGTAGCTACATTGTTGATAAAGGTCGTTTTGAGTCAAGTTCAGGTAAGAAGCTACTTGGATACTAATATCTTCCATTGTGCCAAGCAGTTCAGACATGCTATCTATCTGATCGTGTGTTGTCATCATTTCACCTGCCACGATCTGGACATGTAGGTCAGTCCATTGACAGTGGTGGTCATCATGTCCAGTGTATATTTGCAATTTACAATAATGTTATACGTTTTTATTATGTTAATTTGTCTTTTTGTATTTTCCTTTTTATTTTAATTTGTATTTTTAGTTGTACATTTGTATTGTATTTACTTTGTTCAGGACCCTAGGAAGACTGGAGTCTCATGCATGTGTCTCTAATGGGGATCCTTTAATAAACATAAACATATAATGTTAAAGACCATTTCTCTACTCCTTGAAACTGTATTTTGCTTGAATGTGTTATTATCTTTTATATTTGAAATTGCTCTTATATTTGAAATTGCTTGTTCCTCTTCGCTTAATAATAATTATTATTATTGTTATCATCATCATCATCATCATCATCAACACCAGTTTAAAGTCTTGATTATAATTGTATTGTTTTAACTTTCAAGATTTGCTGATGTTGAAGATTTCAGCAAAGCACAAATGTATTTGATGATGTTCTTTCTTTTTTCCAGTGCCGGTGGATTTACCACTTACAGCTAATTATTGACTTTTTTTTCAGCTCCATTCCAAGAGATGTGTGCTGCAGTGTACGTGTTGTCCACAGTAACAGCAGGGTATGTACTGGCCTCTGCCCTGCTGCTCAAATGCCCAGCCCTTCTGCACAGGAAGAAGCCTCAGGCATTCCGCAGCAAGCATATTTCACACCGAGGAGGTGAGTCAAGGAAAGGTTTGAAAGGTTTGAAAGGCTTAAGGTTTTAAAGGTTTTAAAGGTATACGGTTCTAAAGGTTTGAAAGGTGTTAAAGTATTAGTAGTGTTAAACGTTTTGATAGTGTTGAATAGTGTAAAATTTAGTTTTTTAGGGTAAAACAGTGGTTGCTAGGGTCTAATAGGCGGTTGCTAGGGTAAAACTGTGGTTGCTAGGGTCTGATAGCCAGTTGCTACGGTCTTATAGGCGGTTGCTAGGGTATAATAGATGGTTGCTAGGGTAAAACAGGTGGTTGCTAAGGGTAAAAAGGTGGTTGCTAGGGTCTAATAAGCGGTCACTAGGGTCTAATAGGGGGTTGCTAAGGTCTAATATGCAGTTTATATGGTCTAATATGCAGTTGCTAGGGTAAAACTGGTGGTTGCTAAGGTGAAACAGTGGTTGCTAGGGTCTAATAGGCGGTTGCTAGGGTCTAATAGGCGGTTGCTAGGGTATAATAGGCGGTTGCTAGGCTCTAATATGGTGTTGCTAGGGTCTAATAAGCAGTTGCTAGGCTCCACTGTAGCTAAATGCCATTTCCAAATAGAAATGAATGGGACTTTTTAAAGCAATTTAAAGTGAAATATCTCTAAAAGTACTAATTATTTCAAAAATTCAAATGGCAGCCGATATGTCCTAAGTACGTTGTAGAGTTGGAACAGAGTTTTTAGCTAAAAGTATGAAGGACTAGTAGTTAGGGGCCAAAAAACGGGCGGAATAAATAAATAATAAATAGTGCCAATAACATTAGTGTGATCGCTTTAGCGATCCCACAAAAATGATAAAATGTTTGAAAATAGTAGATCACAAGCTCACAACGCGTCGCGTTGTGAGCTTGTAGATCGGCTATTTTCGAATAGCCCATGAATAAAATAGGGCTAAAGTGGTTAATGTATGTTTTATAATATAATAATTTATAACTGCAAAGTAACTATTAAGTAAAGTTTTCAAATAATTGTAGTGGAGTAAAAGTACAATATTTTTTATAGTAGAAGTAAAAGTATAGAAAATTGGAAATACTCCGGTAAAGTAAAAGTATCTCAAAATTGTACTTAAGTACAGTACTTGAGTAAATGTACTTAGTTACTTTACACCACTGGACAGTGGTTCTCAAAATGTATTTGTCTGCGGACCCCCATCTGAAAATATTTTGTACTAGAGAGACCCCCGTACAAGATTTGTGTCGTTAAAATGTTTCAAAACTATGTTTGTCACGATTCTTTGAAAATAGCAGATCCGCAAGCTCACAACGTGTGGCGATGTTACGCATTGTGAGTTTGTAGATCGGCTTCTTTCAAATAGCCGATAGGGTTAAATTAAAGTTGTAAACTGATTTTGATGCTATATCAACTAATTTAGCTAGGGACCCCCTGGAACCCCCTCAAGGACCCCGGCTCCAACCAATGGTCTAGGAAACTGGTGCTTTTTCAGTTCTATTATTTAAAACATTTAAACAAATGACAGTAATGTTCTTATACAGTATGTTAACAAGGAGGATGATGGGGAGGTTAATCATTACTTTATCTCAAAAGGTGCAGGAGAAAATCTGGAGAACACCATGGCAGCTTTCAAGCAGTGAGTAATTACACCGCCCATGCATTAAGAAAGTATATTGTGTGTGCATTTGTGCCTTTATACATGTGAGTGTGTGTACAGTATGTATGGGTTTTGTGTCAATTTTGTCATCTGTCAAGCATACATATGCAGAATCTCTGATTACAGGTACATGGTCTATGAACTATAATTCACTTCATTATATCTGTTTGTATTGTTTCACTCTCTCCTCATATAAATACTTTAGGCATTAGTATTGACAACTCGCTAACGTGGAATACACATGTGGACAGTCTCTGTAGTAAAGTACAGCAAAGACTGCATTTCCTCCGCCGTCTCAGGGTTCATGGTGTTGACCAAAAGTTTATGCTAGTGTTTTACCGAGCGGTCTTGGAAAGTCTGGTCAGATTTGGCATCACAGTTTGGTTTGGCAATCTCTCAGTGCAACTGAGGTCCAAATTGCTCCGATTGGTGCAGACTGCAGGGAAGATTATAGGAGTAAGACAACTCCCCTCTCTGCAGTCTATTTACGAGCAGGCCACGCTAAGACAGGCTCAGAAAATAGTCAGTGATGCTACCCATGTTCTACATGGAAAGTTTGTAATGATGCCCTCTGGGAGAAGTTATAACGAACCAAAATGGAACTATGTTAGATTTAAAAAATCGTTTGTACCGGTGTCAACTAAAATGCTAAACGAGGCTCTGAAACAGCATTGACCGTGAAGAATAGATTGACCACTATCTGTGCACTTGTGTAATGTTGTGTGTGTCCCCCCCTGTTATGTATTTCGTACTTTGTCTTGTCATTGTTTTGTGTGTGGCTGCAGCTGGGGTCCTTCGGGACAATAAAGTTTACCTTACCTTACCTTACTCTGTTCTGCTGTGCCCATTGCAGACAATTTCCTAGACGTTTTCAAAAGTGATTTTCTTTATTAAATAAACATTAAATAGCTCTATATTATTCCGATAGTAATCATTGCTATAGAGTGTTTGTTCAGAAACAGGGATCTCTCCAGCTCTTTACTAAACAGAAAATAAGTTTTCAGAGAGAGATGCCAATTTTATTCAATCATGAGAGAACTCACACAGGATACAGGATAAAGAAGTGAAATTGGTGAATTTTTTTTTTTAAATGAGCTGACAAAATTGGATCTGTAAAATTTAAGCTGATAAATGATCTTTGTTGGGTACTCTCTCCTTATAACCCGACCTGAAAATTACATTTCTGCTGTTTATTAAAGAGCTGGAGAGTCAGGAAGCTGTTACTTAACACTCTATATCTATAGCAACGATTGCTATCGGAATATAGAGCTTTAACGTTTTAACAAAACAAAACAAGTCACTTACATCACCTTTAAGAATGGGAGTTAATATTAGGGTTGACGGCTAGGAATGGAGTTTATTACGTTTTTAGGTTTATTGGGGTGATACTACCTCAATGGAATCACAAAGTGTGTGTGTGTGTGTGTGTGTGTGTGTGTGTGTGTGTGTGTGTGTGTGTGTGTGTGTGTGTGTGTGTGTGTGTGTGTGTGTGTGTGTGTGTGTGTGTGTGTGTGTGTGTGTGTGTGTGTGTGTGTGTGTGTGTGTGTGTGTGTGTGTGTGTGTGTGTGCGCGCGCGCGCGTGCGTTGATTCATGCAGTGCAGTGGGTCTTGGCACAGACATGCTAGAGTTGGACTGCCACCTGACCAAGGATGGACAAGTGGTGGTGTCACACGATGCCAGCCTAACGAGATCCACTGGCATAAGTTCGTACATCTCTGATGTGGCCTACGCTGTGAGTAGCTTATCTCTGCTATCTTCTTAATCATCCCAGGGGTCATCAATGTGTCTATACACGGACAGATATGTCCGGGGCAAATCTTTGCCCCCCCCACACTATTATAATGTTCTTATTTTGTTCATGTTATGTTCATGTTAGGTGTGATGAAAGCACTGACTATACGGATAAAACCCAATTATTGAAATACCAAACACGGATTAGACCATTCTGCATACATGCCTGAATACAGTCAATATACAGTGGCTGATTTGCCAATCTCCAGGTTTTCTTCAGAATAGGTTGGACACTGATTTATTTAATAGTGTATAATGTGTAACATGGCATAGACACAATGGTACAATATGTTACGAGTTCACTAGTATACATTTGGGGCCACTGTAGGTCGATGTGTTTTTGTAATAGTATTGACCACTCATTTGTACGTAGCAAAAATATTATTTTGACAAAAATATCCATCACAAAAATGTCCATTGATTGAATATTTTTTTAGACAAAAATGCACAACAGCACGAGTACAGTTGGTCTAAAAGGATAACACCAAAAAAGTCCTTGCGAAAAAAATCGAAACCTTTCTTGAGGGGACTATAAGTATTAGACTACTGGCTAACTTCCCATTTAATAATACTGTATATACACACAGCTATATATCTGCAACACTGTTCTCTTGGACCAGTCTACAATGTTGATAACTTTCTAACATTCCACATTTCCTGGTCTTGAAACTGGACTCCACTAAAATAGTAGAGAATGCGGTCCTGTAGTATTAAACCTAAAATTACAATATTTTCTTTAAAGATTAGAAATTTCTTTAAGGTACCATTCATTTAACAATTGCACTCTTTATTTATTTTAATTATCTTCTTTTTTTTAAATCTCAATTTAGTCAATTCCAAATTCCCCTATGTGGTCCCTGTCACTGTTGACCCGTACCGTTTGGTCTTGTGTAGAGAACCGAGTGTGTCCTACAATACACGCCAGCCGCTTCCTTTCACCTTATAGCAGGGCTGTATTAGCCATTGGGCCGCGGCCCAGGGGCCCTTGGCTCTCAGGGGCATAGATATAGAAACCTAGATACCTCATTGGCCTCTGCAGTTCGTTGGAGCGACCTGTTTGGTATGGTGGCCGCCATATTTCCGGGGGAAACAGGCACTGGCCAATCACAGCGTGTTGACTACTGGCCAACCACAGCGCGTCTTTTCCAGGACTTGTCAGAATCTAGTTGTCCCGCCCCCACCTGCCTCTGATTGGCCTATTGAACGCCCCCTTCTGTGACGCACACAGAACTTTCCTCTGTCCCCCCAGAAGCGGATACAGACGCTCCATACAGACGCTTCAGAGCCAGAGGAGGCGTCTACCTTTATATGTCTATGCTCAGGGGCCCTTCGGGGGAACTGGGCCGCGCGGCCATCGACAATTTACTAAAATGAAATGTGTAGGTTAATCAAATATCAAATGTGTGGGCCCCTCCTCTGTATTTACAGCATTGATTCTCGCTGGGTTTGAGGCCCTGACAAGGGCTCTTCTGGGCTCCAAGGGCTCCTGGGACCCTTCCATATATGATGGAATATGATTAAGGATTTCATATCATACACACCATACCTGTAACTTTCACTAGCCCCCCCAAAAAAACATTTTTTCAAAACTTTCTTTCTTAGAGGGGGGGGGCCTAAAAAATGGTGTCCCGTGCGGGGATTAATCCGTCCCTGCCTTAGCCTGATAGTGAGGATAGTAGTTTTACCAGGGGGATGTAACGCATGCCGAACACTACTCCATGCTGAACAGTCACCACCAACCAACCTGTAAGTGAGTCACTAAAGTAATGCAGTGACAGTGTTTGTCCTCCCCACCCGGCCTCCCACCTGTCTTTTAATGGTTCCTAGCTGACAGAGAGTACATAGTGGAGTACAGAACTTTTCTGAAGAACACAATGATCTGTACCAAAGTGTATACCATGTATACAGAATATTCATGTCCAATAAATAAGCAAAACTCATAAAAAAAAGCACAAGTGTAAGTTTTGTACTGATGGCATTGTGAGGCCAGCTGTTCCTTCCCTCCTGTCTCAATCAGTGTGTGAACCCAGCACTAAAGCTTACAGGCCCAGGCTTCTTAGTATATTTTTGACTATGCTTACATTTTTGTGCTGTTCACAGGAGCTGCCCCCTTACCTTTGCAAGCTGGGCGTAACTTTCCAGAGGGGTGAGAATACAAAAGGCTATGCAGCTAGGTTCACAATAATAACATATTATACAATGTGTTGCCTACATTTATTTATGATACATGTAAAAGTGTGAAACAGGGAGTCAGTAATAGGGAAAACTGATTGAGTTTGCTGTATTTATTCTGCTAGACAAGTGAATTGAATTATTTGAGATTCATAAAATAATGAAAACAAAACATATATAATATATGTTACTATAGCAATTTTTATATAGCGATTATATATAATATAATAATAGTTAGTATTAATTAATATTATAATAGTAATAGCGGTATATAGCGATGAGGTAATAAAACATTTAAATCACAATGTTGCAATGTATATCATTTTTTATTTATGTACATAAAACATGTGATTTAGAAGAACTAAAGAAAAATGATGTAATTCTTCTTTGTGTGACCTCGTCCTTGCAGAGTGTTATTGTGAGGGTGGAGAGGACAAACATATACCTCTGCTGAGTGATGTCTTTGAGGCCTTCCCCAACACCCCTGTCAACATTGACATCAAGGTCAACAATGACACACTCATAAAGAAGGTGTGTATGGATATGTGTGTGTGCTGTGTTCTCTCCATCTCTCTCAGCACGGTTTTCTATGTTTGTCATTGTATTAAACTTATATTAAACTGTTAACCATCTTCTATTGTTTTCTTAAAGTAACCTAGACACAAGCTGTGATGCAGCAGACTACATCCAGTGGTAGCGAGCGCTAATGGCAAAATAGTGGTGTCTGTAATGAAGATACATGGTCCTGAATATATACATGTTTTTCTTCCCAAAATCATCCCGCAGGCTGGATTGGACCCCTCCTGGTCTACACTAAATATGTACTGTATATTTGCAGGTGTCTGACCTGGTAACTCAGTATAACCGAGAGCATCTGACTGTATGGGGAAATGCCAGCAACCAGATTGTCAAGAAGTGTTACAAAGAGGTAAATGAATTAATTATACTGTCATTTATTAGTGCCCTTACCCACATGACATTTTGGGGAGAGATGTTGCCCCATAACAGTACCTCTGAGCGACCATATTCTCTGTTCTCCAATCCCGTATCTGAACATGCATTTATTAGTAAACTGGTGGTTCTCAAACTTTTTAATTACACTCTGACAGTGTATAAATGGAACCAAATTGACCCATAACGGTCCATTTGGTTCCATTTTGTACACTCAGCGTTACAGACCTGTAAGGGTCCATTTGGAACCCTCCCCCCCCAAGGACCCCTGGGTGTCCCTGGACCCCACTTTGAGAGCCACTGGTATAAACGTCACTGGCCATAATGGAGGACCTTACACTTGTCTGAGAAATTATTCAAATGGTCTTATGTAACCATAGACTTCTCGTGAACAAAAACAGTACATTTTAAAAGCATAATGATAATCAGAAATTTTGTAAACGCCAGAGACAAACATGGAAAGTATCAAAGCACTCACAACTGTCCTTTGGATGAACTCGTACTCATCAGCCCGGTTATAGACTGATAGTGTAAAGCTGAGTCAGGAGGGTTGAACCCAAATATGAGACAACAGGAGGTACAGCAGAGTTGAAACAGTTTATTAACAAAAACAGGCAACAATCCTAATGACTAGCAGACTGGTAGACTGTGACAGACAAAGTTTGAGATGAACAACCAAAATGGATGCTACAGACAGCTGTCTTAATTCGTTTTTTAATGGTTTTGAGGTAAATGTTCTCTCATAGCGAAGGTTAGAGGTCTTTCCCATCACACTGCCAAAGCAGTGTTGTTTGTCTCTGCTGTAAATAAAGAGGATCCTTCTGCAGAGTTTTCAGATTTGTAATACTATTATTTTATTTTTTTTACTTTTTGTGTCAAGACAAGAGACACTACAGTGTATAACAGACATCTATAGCCAATATTAGATATTACATTATCACCCAGGGATTTGTTGTTCCTTGAGCTTATCCAGATGCTGTGTGTCTGAGGTCAGATACTGTAATATGAGGGCAGTGCAGAATGCTGGGTGATCACATACCCATAGCCTCAACATTTAACCCATTAAGGCCTGAGGTCTTACAAAATGTCTTCTAAATCCTAACAGTTTCCTGAAAAACATATGTTGCTATATCAGTGGTTCTCAAACTTTTTCATGTCAAGGACCCCCAAAATTATATGAATTTGTCCGCTGACCCCCATCTCAAAATATTTTGTTCCAGGGACCCCCAGAAGCAAAGATTTGAGTTCAAAATGTTCGCTTTACAAATATGTATATTCAAAGATGGTATAGTCCCACGTTTGGTGACCAAGTTTAGTTCATGAGGTTCATAATGAGGTCTTAAAGCAGAGAGGTAACTCCTAGTGCCATTTCAGCCCACCTAGATACTTAAACTGCAGGAATTTGTCAGCTGCCATATCAACCCTAGGGGTTATATGGCAGCTGAACAGTCACAAGCTTACCCCCTCTTGGTACTTTTATCAGTCCTCCTACCCAGGTCAAATAAAAGCTGGGTGTGTGATAAATGTGTGTATATCTGTCAACACACTATTAAGTATACTGTAGTAGCTTAACAATTTACATCCAAAGGAATGTTTTGCATCTACTGTGTACTGTTCTGTAAGAGGATTCTAATGCCCTTTTAATGTGAAATTGTGTTACTAGGCACATGGGTCTATTTTGTTTAACTTCAGGGAAATTGGACAGTTGGATATAATTTCATATGATTTCTCATTATGACGAAGATTTAATTGTGTGTGTGTGTGTGTGTGTGTGTGTGTGTGTGTGTGTGTGTGTGTGTGTGTGTGTGTGTGTGTGTGTGTGTGTGTGTGTGTGTGTGTGTGTGTGTGTGTGTGTTGTAGAATTCCCGTATACCACTATTGTTCAGCTTTACAAGAGTACTACAGCTATTAGGCCTCTTCTACACCGGCCTTCTACCCTTCATCCCCCTCAAGGAGCAGTTTCTGGAGATCCCTATGCCTTCTATTATGACCAAGTAAAGACACACACACACACACTGTCGTCCTTACTTATGAAGCAAATACTATCAGACATTGTATTATGAGAGATCAGAGGGTCTGGTGAAATTGCTTACTTTTGCATAAATGTCAACAGTTTTCAAAAGCTTACCATAGTTTATTTTATTTTTATACCATAGTTTACACTTAAAAGATCCTTCTTGTTTTTTAATTCGAATTTTTAGGTGTCCTTTAAATTATCTGTTTCTTGGGCTGACATTTCTTTTACCATGAAGAACTTGATTTTTCTTTATAAAACAAGAGAGTTTTTGTCTGGACGTTACAAATCAATCCACACTTTGAAGTCCATTAAGATACAATAATGTAACTTGGACAAAAAACTAAGGCAGCATAAATTACCTGTCTCAAGCTAGTTTCAAGAACTGAAATTAATAGAAACCAATAGCTTCCAATCTAAAAAAACTACCACATGCTTTGCAAAACCTTTGGCAGTAATGTAAAGTATACCATGACTTGTTAATGGCTTAAACATACAATTCCACCAATATGGTCCAGAGGTAAACAAGCCAAAACCTTTTCTTTTGACAATTTAAATTCCAGTAATTGTTTACACATTTCTAAATTGTCCCTACAGTGCCTTTGAGAAAAACTATTGGATGCTCACCCCACTTTTTTTTAGCTAATATTCCAGTATTCAGTTGATTTACAAAGCTTGATGCTACGCAAAGCATCAAACTGATAAAAAATGGCTTTACTGTGTCTCAACTGTAGCCAAATGGGTTGTAGGTAGTAAGTGATATTGCAAAAAAAATGTACATATATTCACGAGGTGATTGTTCCCCCCCCAAAATCATCATGGCTGACTATGTCAAACAAAAAATGCTGTTACTAAACTTAGGCTTCGTAGGGCCTACATCTTGCAGTGTGCATTCACCTTTAATAAACCAAATACAAGTTCTTCATGGTTCTAGTGTAATAGTGGGCTACAGTGGTAACACAACACTCCACCAAGGCTAATCAGGAGATTAAGGGCTGTAACTTGGCAAGTAGTCGGCATGTGAAAGCAGTTGGTTAAAGGTCAGGGACTATGTTACAAGGAGACTGATAGACCCAGGTCCACACACAGCACCAACAACACTGTTTATTATGTTATCTGTGTGGCAACCGAATATGGGTCACAGGCGTATTTCAAGAGGGGCTAAAGATACATAATAGGAATAGCCTGGTATTTACATCCAAGTAATGCTTTCCATAATGACATAATCAGGGCCTTGCTTATCATAAAACTATCTAGCAAACTTAATTTGCTAGAAAATATTCAGAATGTATGGTGATCTTTGCTGTAGTAGACACAATACAACATTTAGATGAGTACTACTCCTTCTCCCCTTGTCTCACATGTGCTCACCAGAATGTCTTTCTGTCACCAGTCTTTGATTCACTCTCGCCCACTGGGTCTGTAGCTCATGTCTGATATATCTGCCACAGAATGCAGTTTGAAAGCTGATCTCATAATTGCACAATTAAATGATTACAACATGCCCACAAGTTCAAAGGAGAGTGTTGTGTACAATACCAGTGGATAACAGGGATCTATACTAGGGCAGATAGCCGATTATGCATGCTGCACATTCAAAAAAGATTAACGGATTTTATTGCACTTGTTGTTTGGAACAATTAAGCATTTACACCTGCACGTACTTTCTTTAACATTAATACCTGGAACTGTGTCATTTTTAGATTTGAGCTAAAAAGCATTTTTTACACTTTAGGCTATTCAAAAATACCAGATCTACAAGCTCGTAGTGCGGCACCGAGTGCCGCACTACGAGCTTGTATATCTGCTATTTTTGAAAAATCATGAAAATGTGTGCAAATCTTTGAACATAATATATTTTTAAAGCGAAATATTTTAACTCAAATCTTTGCTTCTGGAGGTCCCTGGAACAAAATATTTTGATGGGGGTCCGCGGCCAAATACATATAATTTTGGGGGTCCTTGGCATGAAAAAGATTGAGCACCACTGATATAGAAACATACGTTTTTCAGAAAACTGTTGAGATTTAGGAGACGTGTAGAATCGCCTTCAGGTCTCAATGGGTTAAGGATTGCGACACATTTCTCATGTGCTTAAAAATCTTGATTGGCGTTAGGAAGTATGATCGTGCTCTGTAAATCTATCTGAGAACAAATTGCCATGTGGAAGGATTTTATAACAGTTTGAGGCATTTTCCCTTATGTGACTCTGCAGATTGAAGGATCCTGAAGGGATAACCAAGAGTCAGCGAATCATCATCTGGTTAGCAGACGGGTAAGAGAGAGAGAGAGAGAGAGAGAGAGAGAGACACACACACACACACACACACACACACACACACACACACACACACACACACACACACACACCACACACACACACACACACACACACACACACACACACACACACACACACACACACACACACACAGAATTATGGAATCATGACACATGCTCATATTCATCTATTTATGCATTTTCCATGTTGCTTACTTAGCATTTTGTTTGTCTCATTGCAATGCAAGTACCTAAAGTAGGCCACCAGAAAGCATAATAGAATGCAGATTTCTTTCTGTCTCATAAGCTTGCACCTTTCTGAACAATTTCATTTGTCTATTATGAGCAGTTAATCACTTTGAACCTGGCACCCCTATTTTGGGCATGTCATTATCGGTGAAAAATAGCTGCACCATTACAGTGGGACATGCTCTACTCACTGCAGACTCTTGGCTAATAAATGTTTTTTAATTGCAGTTTGCTGATGAGGAAAGCTCTGTTTAATCATTTAACAGCCAGGGGAATCCAGGTAAGGCTGCTTTATTATATGACCTCAAAATGAAATAAATGTTTTTATGGTTATGTCTGAGTCAGAGTGACGTGGCCGTGGTCCGCCGGCCGGCCGGTCCTCCCTTAAAGGGATATTTCACTTTAAAAAAAATTGGGTCAGAACCAAGGACGGGTGTTTCCGATGAATCTAACATGGTTAAAACGGAGTTTTGAAGTTACAATGGGTTTGTATAGGAAAGGGGCGTGTCTGATAAAATGAATATCATATATCTAAATACTGAATCAAGAAACTTAAAAACTGTCCAGGGTGCTCCCAAAAGCCTGAGTCGTCGATAAAATGACCCAATTTCTTTTTTTAAGTGAAATATCCCTTTAAGCCAATTTGAATATAGGAGTTTTATTTTTATTGTGTTTACATGTTTTAAATTCACCTTGAACTGTCTGGACATTAGTTGTATTTGAACACATGTTGGTGCATGATGACACATCTCGTTTCAGGTGTACATCTGGGTGCTGAATGAAGAGGAGGACTTTCAGAGGGCATTTGACTTGGGAGCCACAGGGGTTATGACAGATTTTCCCACCAAGCTGAAAGACTACCTAGAGAAGAATGCTATTGCTAACTAAGCCCCAGTGACCTGCCCATCCACCCCCATCCTGTCTGGCCTTCAAACCGAATGACCCGCAATCCATCCTCTTGTGTCCACTTCACCACATGCATTCCAGCTGGGGTATTCTCAGACTGTGTTTAACAAGGCAGTAGGGATGGGACCGCTGCCCACACCCCACTGTGCTTTTTGTTCGTGGAAAAACATACCTACAGTATAGTACAGTGTAGTCCTTTAACCCATTCAGTCATTTTTAGATTTCTTTGGGCTATTCAAAAATGGCAGATATACAAGCTCATAGCGCGGCACCGAGTGCCGTGCTATGAGCTTGTAGATCTGCTATTTTTGAGGAAAATCGTGAACATTTGTGTTTTTAAAGCAAACATTTTTAACTCCGATCTGTGCTTCTGGGGGTCCCTGGAACAACATATTTTGAGATGGGGGGGTCCACGGCCAAATGACGTGGAAAAGGTGGAGCACCACTGATCTAGCAACATACCGTTAGGATTTAGAAAACATTTTTAGATGTGTATTTGGCCACGGACCCCCATCTCAAAACGTTTTGTTCCAGGGACCCCCAGAAGTTGAAACAGAGTTAAAAATGTTTGCTTAAAAAATATATATATTCAAAGATTTGCACACATTTTCCACGATTTTTAAAAAAAAATGCAGTTCTACAAGCTCATAGCGCGGCACTCAGTGCCACGCTATGAGCTTGTAGATCTGCTATTTTTTTAATAGCCAAAGAAATCTAAAAAGGACACACAGATGCGCTCCCGGTCCTTAAAGGGTTAACACTGGAAAACAACTTTCAGTATTTGGAATCCTATGAATTACCCATATAGTGTACAACATATTATCTGCAGCCTGTTTCATCTTCCCTACATGCCGTCCGTCCTTTACCTGCTGGGAGACTGGAATTTACCCTCAGAGGTGTTGATGGACTGGCTGTTGGCTGGTACGCTCAGAGGAATGGACACCCGTCCCTCACCCCTCACCACACACTTTGGTGTCCCACGTGGACACAGCACGGTCACGCCTTGGGTGAGTGGGTCAGTTGGGATTCGTTCATACAGTATACTATTGCAATACCCTTTTCCACGGGACTGACTTAAGTGATGACAAGTGTAGACATTTTTATTGCCATTTCAAGGCAAAGATCACGTGAGGATCTATCAGATTTGGTGTCTTTGAAATTCATAAATTATGCCCAAAAGCCTGAAAAGTCTTGCATTTCATGTAGTGACTGATTCATGGCTTGTTGTTGTTGTTGTTGTTGTTGTTATTTTACTGCCATAAAGATATTATTTCAACTTTTTGTTGCCTTTAATTAAAAGCATTATGAATTCAATATCACAATCACAGGGTGCCCCGTTGGCTCACATAAGTGCTCATACTTCATAAATAAGGCTGTAGTCTTTCCCGTTGCTGGCCCAGGTTCAAATCTGACCCGAGCCTTTTTGCCACATGTCATAAGCTCTCACTCCTTTCCTGTATATCTCGCACTATCAGAAATAAAGCAGAATTTTCTAATTTTCTTTGAATAATAAATCCAATATCACTGTATTTTGGTCTTAAGTATTATGATAATACTTAATACCACTCCAATTCCTAGTCCAAACACCTGCAGAGGCAGCTAGAACAGAGGCACATTACTACTGCAGTCAAGTAACATGTTAAGTAGCAAACTTCGCAGTTCTGTTTTTTGAATGTATGGGCATTTTACTACTTGATGTATAATGAAACACATTTCTTGCCTTTAACCACTTGAACCTCATCGGCTCCTGGTGGACAGGCACGCACACAGCACACACACACACACACACACACACGCCACACAGCACACAACACACACGCGCACACACACACACACACACACACACACACACACACACACACACACACACACACACACACACACACAGTAAATGACATCATTACTGTCATAACTACTAGAGACTGGAACCATTGACACACTTGTCTGTAAAACGGGGCTAAAGTTCGAAACTGAACATGGTGAAAGTCTTTTTATTGTATTTCTTATTCTGTTTTTTTTTGTTTTGTTTTTAATTGTGTTTTTATTGTGATATGGATCTCCCTTGGGTCTGAAATAAAGATTGAATTGAATACAGTACAGTATACTGTCTATCATGAGTCAGTAACTATTTTAAATACGTTTTGAAAATGAACTAGTAAAAATGTGTGTGAACCTTGAAAGATGTAAAGACAACATTGCCAACAGGTCTTAGTGTTTTCTTTGGTCTGTATTGTAATTTGGTGCCTGCCCTGCATCCACTTTTATCAATGCAAACTTTAAGTATGCAAAATTGTCAGGAGGTGGCGCTGTTGACTGGATGTTTTTCTGAGTAGGCTGAGATGATAAGCAGGGCACGTCTTGTGTCATGGAAATGATCTACGCCAGTGGTTTTCAACCTTTTTCATGTCAAGGACCCCCAAAATTGACACTTATTAGCTCGCGGACCCCCATTTGAAAAGATATGCCAAGGACCCTCATAAGAGAAGATTTTTATGTCTCTAGCAGTGATTTTCAACCATTTAATTTCAAGGACCCCCAGTTTGACATGCATTAGGCTACGGACACCCATTTAATGACATTTCTATCTCTGGGACCCCTATTTATATTGTAAAATCAATGTTAATTTAACTCTGAGAGTGTACAAATGGAACCAAATGGACCTGTTACGGTCCATTTGGTTCCATTTGTACACTCTCAGAGTTACAGACCCATAAGGGTCCATTTGGTGCCTAATCTATCATTTAGCTGGGGACCCCCTGGAACTCCCTCAAGGACCCCTGGGGGTCCCCGGACCCCACTTTGAGAACCAATGCTTAAGAGAACTTGACGCTGTGTCCACTGCGTGGTGTACATGCTCTATTATCTTTTCTGATTGAAGCTTTTACTTTATAAGTTATAATTTGTCTTTCATAAAACCAGTGGTGTAAAGTAACGAAATATTTTGAGGTACTTTTACTTCACTGGAGTATTTCCAATTTTCAATACTTTTACTTCTACTCCACTACATCTCAGAGACAAATATTATACTTTTTACTCCACTGCAATTATTTGAAAACTTTAGTCCCTAGTTACTTTGTAAGATCTTTTTAGCATATATTTTTAGCATTGTGAGCTAATACTTTTACACATTTTGAATTTGTGAAATGGGACATTCTGCACAATGAGTACTTTTACTTTTGGTACTTCAAGTATATTTTGATGCCAAAACTTGTTTTACTTTTACTTAAGTGAATTTTTTACAAGTTATAACAGACTTTTAACTTGTAACAGAGTATTTTTTTACAATGTTGTATTGATGCTTTTACTTAAGTAGAACATTTGAGTACTTTTTCCACCACTGCATAATAGTCAGGTATTTACAGAGAGATCTCAATAAAAAAAACAATCTGAGCCAACAGTTAGATTATTGGTCGCTCGCGTCTCCTCACGACCAATAGGCTGAGTGTTGCTATGCCTGATCGCTGTGTTGGTTGGACTACACACCTGTCAGTCATCCTTCATCTAGTCGAGGTACAGTCAGTGTTGCCATGTCTGCTTATTATAAGCGACTTTGGGCTCGTTTCTAAAGTGTAGTTGCTTATTTGCCAAATAAGGCTTGATTTGGGCTTGCTTCAAAATGTTTTATTATTATTATTTAAACCAGTGGTTCTCAAATATTTCCATGTCATCGACCCCCAAATTAATATGTATTTGTCGTTTTGTCCCTAAAGTTTAACCCCATCTGAAAATGTTTTGTGTCAGGGGAGCCCCGACATACCAGATTTGTGTTGTTAGAATGTTTCAGAAATCTTCAAAATCTTCACCCTTTATTTCAAGATTTTTTTGAAAATAGCAGATCTACGCGACGCGTTGTGAGCTTGTAGATCTGCTATTTTTTATTTTTTTTAATCGGCTATTTTCAAATAACCATTGCATAGGTTTAAAGGAATACCAAAAGACTCGCCCCAAAACACAGTCACCCCGGGGCAAATCCGGCGGTATTCACCAGGTATTCCTAAACGTAAAACTCAGAAAACTATGCCTAAACCTAACCTTATTCCTAAAATGAACCTCAGTAAACATAATTATGCCCAACCCTAAACTTATTTTAGTCGCTTCTTTGGGGGCTTGTTTTTATAGACCCGGTTTGCTTGTTTCTCTCGCAAGACCTGGCAACACTGGTCTTTTGGTACAGTGTGATTGTGGAACTCTGCTGGGCACCGCTGCGCTGCTGGCGCGTCAAAACATTGCGTCTGATGCACGACTCGTCAAGAGGCTGGAGAGGAAATCTGCCACGAAAGGAGCTTTAAGGCATTGGCATCATTACCGCGAGAAACACCAGGAGGTGCGAGTCTTCTACGTGGCGACTAATACATTTTTCTTCCCTTCAAAGGTAAAAAATTGTGTATTTTCCTCTTCAGTTTGCTCGCTACTTATTGTGCATTGGTTGTTAATTGTCATACTTTAATTTGTTATTATAGTAACAGCCTATTCTTTAAATGCATCAAACGCAGCCTGTTTGATTTGATAGCCTACTTTTGTTCCGAGTTATTATAAGGTTTGTCATGCTGCGTGGCTGGGTTGTTATTGTTGTGGATGTGATGAGGAGCTCTCTGCTCTGCTCTGCAGTGGAGCTGTCTGTCTGGTGGCTATAATTAGGCTGCTGCACGCTGGAGCCGTGGCCAGCGTTGCCAGGTTTTGTGAGAGAAATGAGCAAACAACGGGTCTAGGAAAACAAGCCCCCCCAAAAAATATTCCACATTCTTCACATTTTCTTAAAGATTATTTTTTTGGGGGAAATAGCAGATCTTCAAGCTCACAACGCGACGCGTTGTGAGCTTGAAGATCTGCTATTTCCCCCCCCAAAATTTGAAGAATGTGGAATATTTTTTGAAACGTTTTAACAATCTTGTATGGGCCCGGCGGGGTCCCCTGGCATAACATATTTTCAGATGGGGGTCCGCAGACAAATACGTATTAATTTGGGCGTCCACGGTCCTTGACTTGAGAAATGAGAACTGCTGGTTTAAACAACATTGGGAAATAAGCCGAAATAAGCAACAACTACACTTAAGAGACAAGCCCAAAAAAAAAACGCAACCCGCAAACTACCAATATTTACAAGCGACTTTACAGGGAAAAACAAGCCCAAAGTCGCTTATAGTAAGCGGACGTGGCAACACTGCTGGTCCTGTATGCGCCATCAGCTCCCTGTGGGCGCAGTGAGTGGCACGTCAACAACAGCAATCAATACATCAACAGTCATGAATGAACCGAACTATCTGATCATAACCTCTGAAGTACGTCAGATGGTTTTCATTTGTTTTCCAAGGCACGCACGCGCGCGCGCGCACACACACACACACACACACACACACACACACACACACACACACACACACACACACACACACACACACACACACACACACACACACACACACACACACACACACACCAATAGACATGCCAGTAGAAAGTGGATGAGCACGCGCGCGCCTGCAGCCCAGTCCAGTGTTTGGGTCCAGGGCAGGCAGTATTGCTTAGCCCCCCAGACAGTGCCAGTGGTTTTCAACCTTTTCAGGCCGCGACCCCCCAAAATAAGCATATCTGAACTGGGGACCCCCCCCCCCACCCTGACAAGGTCTTGGAATTGTAGGAATTGAGGCATTGCATTTAGTTTGACTCGGTTCGACAGGTAAATATTGTGAAAATAGCAGATCTACAAGCTCACAACGTTGTGGCTATTTTCACTATTTCTGCCTCTCTTATATTATTTGACAATTTGGCCAATGTTTGACCAGTTTTTTTAATAGTTTGTTGATGACTTTTGATGCAGTAAATGGTCTTTTGGTATTAAAAAGGTCTTAAAAGTCCTTAAATCACTTCACTGTCATGTGGGGATCCCCCTGGGGGTCCCGACCCACAGGTTGAGAACCACTGGCTTAGCCGAGGCATCCCCGCCATCTGTGCCCGCCGTGGTGGCTGTAGTTCTGCCCCAGATAAGGCGAACCACTGCCTGTGTGACCTGATTCGTCTTAGCCACCCACACTGGCACAAATCCGGCACTTACATTTGACTCAGAGCCCCCCCAACACACACACACACACACACACACACACACACACACACACACACACACACACACACACACACACACACAGACCCCCATCTGAAAATATGTTATACCAGCCTGCCAGGGCCCCCTATACAAGATTTGTGTTGTTAAAATGTTTCCAAAAATATTCCAATTTTCGTCAAGATTTTTTTTTTTAAATAGCAGATATACAAGCTTGTAGATCTGCTATTTTCTAATAGCCAATGTATTATGTTGTACACATACAAACACACACACACACACACACACACACACACACACACACACACACACACACACACACACACACACACACACACAGCCCCCCCCCCCCCCATACAATTATCGATATGCTGTATCAGCGGTACAGTAGGTAAACAAATGTTTGACCCCAACACATGCAACATCCTATGCGAGTCAGTGAGGGTGAGGCAGATGCTTTAGATTTATTTCATTTAACGGCATACTTCAAATATCTTTCTTCTGCACGTTACAAACCGTTTTGAGGAGGAACACCCTCACAATCTCACATTTCCTCTCTAACCTTTCCAGTCTCTCTCACTGCAGTGTGTGTCCATGTAGTTAGTTATTGATCATGTGAGGAGTCAATATGCAGAGATTGAGTTGGGGTCAGAGAGTTGTGGGCCTTGAAAGATGATCCGTGCCATGGGCCCCTCCACAGCACTTGCACAAGCAAAACAAGGTACTGGGACTCGACAGAAAGTGCTATTACTCTGTGTACACTGAGTAGCGAGAGTTTAAATCTGGTTCATCACTTCTCTCTGCCATCGTCCCTGTCACAAGCAGTGGCTGTGTAGTTCAAAGAAGTAATTTTTTTTTTAGCTCTTTCTCAACAAGAGGAATGAATGCATTGGACCTATTTGTGCTGAGCCATCCTAATCTCCCATTAAACGTATCATCTGTACCACATCAATAAGGCATAATGAGAAACCTCAACAAAACAAGGCAAGGGAGACAAAATTAGGAAGGTAGAGCATTTTTGGAATAGAGAATCATGCTGCCAAGGTCTCTGCATCATCTAGATCTGATATGGGGTCGAGTGAGAGTATTACAGTATGTCCTGCCAATGATGTCATTCTGCTCCATGCTGCTGGTGAAACCCTGACTGAGCAGAGCAGCGATTAAGTACCTCAAGTATTGTTGAGTTTCAGGGGGCTGCAGCGGACAGAGACAAGACATGACAACACATGACGACACAAGGACGGAGGGACGCACGCACGCTCGCTCGCTCTCTTCCTTTTCTCCCTTTACCTCTCTCTACTTCACTCTCCTCCCTCCTTATCAGTCATTCTGTGTTTTTGTTTGGTTCTCTCTCTCGCCTTCATTCTCGTCCCCTTTCTCCCACCACGCCCCCTTGCTCACCTCTCTATTATCTTCCCTCCATCTCTTTCGCTGACTCTTTCTCATGCTCTCTCCATCATTGTCAAGCACAGCACCACCGTCCCCATGCAGCAGCGGCCGTACCTTACATAATAAAGGTTGTTCATGGGATACGAGGGGCCTGCGGCTGGTGAAGATTCTAGCACGCAGCACTTTATGGTGACACTCAGAATGGACAGCCCAGTAGACTTTTAAAGGACCTGTTGTAAACACAGACAGACATGAAGGGTGAACAGACAAAGCAGGCATACAAGTCAAACAGGAGGCAGACAGCTGGATGGACACACTGGAAGACATAGCTTGCACACACATACAACGGGCATGACAAACACAACACATTCAAACAAATGGATGCAAAGGGATTATATCCATTGTGTTGTCTTCACACGAGACAGACTTCTGGACAAATGGGCTAAGATATGCCTTATTTATGCTCTGTCATACAAAGTGTAGTGCACAAAAAATAGCCGATCCACAAGCTCACAACGCCTCGCATCTGCGACTATACACAGAGAATAGTGAATGAGAGAGAGCTGACACTTGTGTGATGTTTGATAAACTGCCTCTAACGACATAACTTGTTTCTGTAGTCTTCTCTTTTGATCAAAGAGCGTCTTATTGCTCAATAGCTTTGTCTCTGCATCAGCATTTTGTTACATGTTAGCATCTTGTTCCCACAAAGAAACTGCTTGTCCTCTCACTGAGCAAGCTGAGAACAAGCATTGTCTTGGATCTGAACAATAACATAATTATTTGTTCAAATGCAGAAACAGTGTCTTGCACAAGTCCAGGACTACTGGCCCTGAGACAGTGTGATTTGCAATTAGACATTTTGTGTGTGTGTGTGTGTGTGTGTGTGTGTGTGTGTGTGTGTGTGTGTGTGTGTGTGTGTGTGTGTGTGTGTGTGTGTGTGTGTGTGTGTGTGTGTGTGTGTGTGTGTGTGTGTGTGTGTGTGTGTGTGTGTGTGTGTGTGTGTGTGTGTGTGTGTGTGTGTGTGTGTGTGTGTGGGGTTGTCTTATTTTGTCTAAGTGAGTTTAAGTTACAATTGTTCTGCAGAGATGAGTTTGCAACAATTCATAATCATCTTTTAATTATTGGTCTTTGCTGGACTCTGTTGAGCTGCTGTGTTACTCTAAAGCAGAGTTTCTTAACCTGTTTTGGGCCAATGGCCCCTATCCAATATCCAGGTCCTTTACCGCCCCCTGACCCAATTGAAATGTAAGCTTTATTATAATTTCTTATTTTCAATTGTGTTGCTTATATATCATTTAGAAAACATCTCATCGATTTCTAAATATATATATGGCATTAAACTGGAATGTTAGTACGTGATTATTATGTCATTATTAGCCTACTTCCCAGGTAAGGGAGAGAAATAAGGCAGTGAGATGTCAGGCAGTGCTGTGAGATGGGCCTGATGTGACCTGTGTCACAGCCCTGTGACATGATACTGACATGGTACTGACCATGATGATGACATGATACTGACCATGATTGATTGATTGCTTGATTGAATATTTTATTAGGCAAAACGTTTAAACAGCACAATTACATTTATAATACTTTGTCTAAAAGGTACGTCCAAAAAAAGTCCTTGCGGTCTTGTTTCCATTGGGGTCCTTGGTATTCAAATCATAGACATATATATAGGCCTGTCACAATTATTACATAATCGTCTAATCGCAATTATTTTATATAAGCGCAATTATTTTTGCATAATCGTCATAATCAATTCCATGTTAAAAAATGTCATTT
>NC_137606.1:14834519-14896247 GCF_963280865.1 Gymnoscopelus braueri
ACATTGGCCTATTATAGCGCCACCCAGGAGGCCACAATAACCTACCTGACCTGGCGGAGACCTGTGCTCCGAGGAGCACCTTCTCTAGTTATTTCACCTTTTCTACAATGGAACAATTGGCCCTACAAGATAATGCTGAATGTTGAATATCGCGGTAATGTCTCTTGAAGAATGGAACCCTTATCCTCTTCCACAATCCCTCCTCCCTTGTGTGGTCCTCCTCAGGTGTGTGCCTCCCACCCCGCCGCCCACCACGGCCCTCCACCTGTGTGTTGCGGTGCTTCCCCTGCGAGCCGACCTGGGCCGGCAGCCCCTTCTTGCACCGCCCGCCAACTCCGCCCATGGTCAGAATGACGCGCTCCAAGACCTTCCAGGCCTACCTGCCGAGCTGCCATCGAACCTACAGCTGCATCCACTGCCGAGCTCACCTGCCAACCACGACGAGCTCATCTCCAAGGTAACCACCCTCATGCTCCCATGACTCCACTCATCTTACCAGCAGCAGCGGTTGCCCTTGGAAACAGATGATATTTTTTATTCTGGAAGCTAATTGTTACACAACCTGGCAATTGAAGCAGACAGAGGTTGTGTGCTGTATTGATGGCTTTGTTATTGAATCCATTTTGAGGTTGGGCTTTTTGTGTCAAGACATATTCATTCAGTGTGCTAGTTTTCATGTCTACAATATTTCAGTTTAGAGTGCATTTAAAATTCTAGATACTTTGTCTTACTTTACAAGGGGATCCATTAAAGATTCAAATAGAGAGTGAGAGCGATGAAAAAAAAGAATAAAGTTTGCACCTTTGTAATTCTATGTTATCAGCCACACCATGAAAAATAAGATGAGTCCGCACAACAGCTGCTGCTCCGAAACAGTTCACAGTTCACAACGTTATGGCCAACATGTGGCTTTCCTCAGGTGAAGATAATTAGCTGCCGAAACCCTTAAGTAGTTACCCAGCATCACAGTGGACACTGGGTGCAACTATACACAGACCACAAGTACCATGATCACATCAAATATTAAACCATTGCCTTTATTTTTTATTCTTTATTTGGATCCACATTAGCTTCCGCTGCCGCGGTTGCTAATCTTCCTGGGGTCCACGTTGCCTGAGAATGGATTGAGAGAGATAAGCCGGTTAGTGAACTGGATGATAGGCAGACTATCATATTATTCCATATGCAATCATTAAACATTTCTTCAAATATACACACAGCCCTCTGTCAGAAGACATCGAAAGGAAACAGACAAAAATGCAGACTCAACAACTTCGACAAATGAAATTATGATTTCTAATAAAGTGTCCATTTCTTGCAGTCTTCTTTTTTATGGCAAAATAAAGCTGTTTGCACAAGATGATATTATCACTGTAACCAGTTGTGAAGTACATTATTAGGAGAGGGTGCATTGACACAAGAGGATTCATTACCCCTGAAACTGTGGGTTTCAAATGTGGTTGTCTGTTGACGCTAATAAACGTGGTCTATTGCTGGAAGCATTATGGTATAATATAATTATGTGTGTAATTCTATTATACGTCCATTTTAATGTATTTGTAATGTACTCTGTTTCTGATTATCATTACACTCTTTGTTTCCCTCTCCTCTCCTCTTCTCTCTCCTCTCCTCTCCTCTCCTCCTCCTCTCCTCTCCTCTCCCCATTTCCCAATCTCCCAGTCATTCCAGGGGAGCCAAGGGAGAGCTTACCTGTTCAACTCAGTGTGAGTATCTGTCTGGAATGCTTGTGTTTTATTTCCAATGACCCATTTGTGAAAGTTGTGTGTATGAAGCTCTAAAGCTCTAGTGCTCAAATGTACATACAGTATAGGGGTTGAATTCAAAATTATTATTTACTTTGCAGTCTGTTAAATATCACATATTGCTTGATGGCCACTGCAACCGAATTGGTATTCATGCCTCTGTAAAGGCACAGTCAAAGCATGCCCTGGAGCACTATCATTCAGGCAAAATCAAATGTGAAAATGAGGCTGTTGGAAATCTATGCTGCCTGGCCCTGTGCCCCGGGTCTGTAGTTTGCACCATGCAAAATGGATATGAGGCAGTCAGTCATTGTGACAAAGCCATACATGGAGCTGAACAAGTTGATGCTGAACCACTTGCATTGCTCTTTCTTCTTTACCTCTCTCCCCACTCACTCATCCCCCCCTCCTCACTCGCTTCCCCCAGCATCTCTCTCTTCTCCATCTCGTCCTCTCTCTCTCTCTCTCATCTCTCTCTCTCTCTCTTCTCTCTCTCTCTCATCTCTCTCTCTCTCTCTCTCCTCTCTCTCTCTCTATCTCTCTTCTCTCTCTTCTCTCTCTCTCCTCTCTCTGCTCTCTCTCTCTCTCTCACTCAGTGTGAATGTCGGGTGTGGTCCTGCAGAAGAGAGGGTTCTGCTCACAGGCCTGCATGCTGTGGCAGATATCTATTGTGAGAACTGCAAGACTACCCTTGGCTGGAAATACGTAAGTATGCTTGCCAGAATCAAGATACTTGATAATGCATACACAGTGCCGAAACTTCATCCACATTTATTTGGGCGGGGCGGGGAGCTTATTATATGCACACCCTACTTTTTTTTTAAGACCCTAATTCAGTTTGAACCTTTTTGAACCTAATGTGGACGTAGTACTACAGCTGTAATGTGTTGGTAGGTAACTTCATTTTAAATGTGCCAGTGCAGTGCCCGTTCGGGCGTGGCCGCTGTTTGGAATGCATGTCCGTTCAGAATGGGCTCCTGTCCTGGAGAACCATCCGATCAACCGATCGACTTAACATTAAACAGTAAACACTGCACTTCCTTGGGTTCTCACAAATTACCCCCGCAGTCATTCAGATGAGTGATTTGCAAGATTTCGGTGAACAGCAGACAGACCCACACCAGAAATCGTTTTACAAGTTGAGGTTGCAATGAAAATACTTAACTATTTACATACACACACCTATTACGATTACATACTTATTTTACGTGGCCTATTTGCCGCAATGACCCAAGTTTTAACCAATATTAGAGTCGCAGCTCACCCAACTGTAGCCTTTTCCTGGTGTGATGTGTAACGTTGTGATATGAACGCCACCCCGCCACGTGCTGCATGCACTTAGTAGACATGGTATTTTAGACCACAAGTTGATGTGATCTGCACAGGGTCCTCAAGCGGTCGCCATCCCATTTATCATTGCAGAGTATGTGCAGCTGTCACTGCCAGATCCCATAAACATGGAGGTGAGAGTATAATAGGGTCTTCTTGTGGCTCTGTATGACAAACACATGCGTACTGCACACCCTCCCTCGTGCTGACGTACTATGCAAACATTCCATTGACTTGCATTCATTCCCACAGCAACCTTACCTTAACCTTAACCTCCACCCCAACATGTCTATCTATACACCGGCTTCAGAATGCCTATCAATGCATTGAATGGGAGATTATCACGTTTTATCAGACCATTGAATTGGCGATGTAGGCGACGAGTAGGCGATATACGGACCTACCCGCGATTTGGTCAGACCATTCATTGGGGCGTAATCAGAGCTACTGACCTACTTGGAGGCGGAGCAGTCCCCACAAACAAGATTTACGATTCTGTGCCTATCTGTACATAACTCCAACGGCGCTGAGTAGGCTCAGGCGAACGTCACACCGTTCAGGACAGCAACTCGGGTCGCTTTAGCTCCCTCGGTTGGTCCTTCACAGGGTTCCAGTTCGCCTGAGACTGCGCGCCTCCGTCATGGTCCGAAACCAAAACCGAAACTGAACTATTTAAAGGGATATTTCACTTTCAAAAAACTTTGGGTCATTTTATCTTCTACTCAGGCTTTTGTGAGCCCTCCAGACCGTTTTTAAGTTGCTTGATTCAGTATTTAGATATTTGATATCATTTTATCAGACACGCCCCCTTCCTATACAAACCCATTATAACTTAAAACTAAATTTTTAACATGTTCATCAGAAAACACCGTCCTTGGTTCTGGTGACTCACCCTGCCCTCCTAATACGCGAGGGGGCCGTGTTTTTTCGATTACTTTTTCATTTATTTTTAATATTCTTTTTGAAAATTAAAAAAATTAAATACGATAAAAAAAATCATAAATATATGAAAAAGGTTATCGAAAAAACACGGCCCCTCGCGTATTAGGAGGGCAGGGTGAGTCAGCAGACCAAGGACGGGTGTTTTTGATGAATCTAACAATCAATAAAAAATGGAGTTTGAAGTTATAATGGGTTTGTATAGGAAGGGGGCGTGTCTGATAAAATGACTATTAAATATCTAATAATGAATCAAGCAACTTAAAAACGGTCTGGGGGGCTCACAAAAGCCTGGGTAGACGATAAAATGACCCAAAGTTTTTTTGAAAGTGAAATATCCCTTGAAGTCTCCGTTGGTAGGTCAGTATGTCATTGATAACACCCAATGAATGGTCTGATAAATCGCGGGTAGGTCAGTATGTCGCCTACTTCGCCCATTCAATGGTCTAATAAAAGGTGATAATGTCCCATTCAATGCATTGATAGCATCCGAATCAGGTGATCTATAAACAAAGTATGATTAGTATGAGTATCATACGGCAACCTCACCAATCCTTCTCCTTAAAAATAACTCCTCTCTAATGAGGTCTGGCAAACAGGCAAACAAAAGTACCCCCACAAGATCGTACACAGACATGTAGACAATCATGCGCGTACGTGTAAATGTACATGTACATGTACATGTACATGTACATGTACATGTACATGTACATGTACATGTACATGTACATGTACATGTACATGTACATAACCACAGAGACACCAACTATGACTGAGTGGAGTGCAGCCGTTCATATCAGTTTCAGGCAGGCTTGTTTTTCTGTCGTCAAAGTTCCACGGAGAAGCTTGACCTACTGCCCTCCTCAACCCGACATATCTGATAACATGCCTCAGTATCTGAACGTAGCTCAGACAACACCAGACAGAGAGGCTTTCTAAGATATGAAATATTTGACTGGATATATTCAGGTTTAAGGCATAATGCTCACATATTTTCTTGAGGGTCGGGTACTTTTAAGTAGTAATCAATGTCTGGAATACACTGCTTGGCTGTTGTGGGTATCAAATCCATAACCTTTCTGTTACAAGACATAATGCCTCATATCGCCACTGTCAGGCCGAAAACCGTGGAAAAATAACCTGTGTTCCAGTGGATCCAATGCAGTTATAATTTTGTCACAAGCTCATATTAACACTTTTCATTGGTTAAATATTTATAAAAACCCACATTTTCAACCTGGCGGCTCCATTTTGGGCATGGCATTCTAGGCTATTTCAGACATAGCATTAAAAAAATAAACATGTCACATCGCCAGGTTGCTGTAGCTTTTTTTTGTGCGATTCTGTCAAACGATCTTAAGTATAAAATGAATGAATAAATGTCTCCTTCTAACTTCTAACCCCTCTGCCTCTCCGTCTAGGAGCACAGCCTTTGAGAGCAGTCAGAAGTATAAAGAGGGCAAGTTCATCATCGAACTGGCCCACATGATCAAGGACAATGGCTGGGACTGAGGGACGAGCGACCACAGCATGAGGACAGCGGACTGTTTTGGCTGGCTGGATGGATAGATAAACAGTCAGGGGAAGGGAGGGGGAGGGAGGAGGGAAGGGAAGGGAAGGAAAGGAAAGGAAAGGAAGGAGCGGGCATGGTGGCTGAGTGTGAGACTTTGGTTTGGTTGATTTACCATTAACCTCTGTAACCTCCCCCTGTTCTTCCCTCCTGCCGCTACTGATAACCACACACACACACACACACACACACACACACACACACACACACACACACACACACACACACACACACACACACACACACACATCACACACACACACACACACACACACACACACACACACACACACACACACACACACACACACTCACACACACACACACACAGACCGTTCTAGACATCCCAGCCCGACAGGTAGCTGTATAGAACAACAGGAAGACAGACAACACAGGCTGACACTAGATCAGTGATGTATGAAACTAGCAGAGCTAGATGACTGTCCGGCAATGGCAGAAGAGAAGCCTTGTATCTGCATTTACTGCAGCAATCATGATTTAATTATCTAATTCAACACCCGAAGCAATAACAGTGCTGGTCTTTGATAACAGGGCAATACTAACTGCTAACTTGACATTTTAGTTTGCAGAAGAGAAATGCCTCCGAATGGAAATTTAGTCAGAGAGAGGCCGGTTTCCTGGTTTGACAGGGTTCACTGGCCCCGGTTAAAGAGCTGACAGGCATTCACTCTGTCCTTAGCTTGAACGAGATGTCCTGAGATGGTTATATCAAATCCAGCTGATCTGGGCCATGCCAGCTGGGTCAGTGATGAGCCCTGGCGCTGAGGCTTGGCACGAAGGCTCACAGGCGTGGGGGGATGCTGCAGTCTGCCAGGCTGACCCCGGGTGGGATGGGGCAGGGAGAGTGAAGACCTAATCCACTTCTGTGCTGCTTGCGTGTGTTTTATGCAGGCAGCTGGCCAGAGTCCGCACCAGGTCTTAGCAGTGACAAGGCTTAGAAGAGCCAGTGTGGGATGAGAGTGAAAGGGAATACAAACAGACATCAGCTTGTCCTAAAACCCTCTGAGGAATTTGACCTCACAGCAGTGAAGCAGGTCCTTTGGGTTTCAATTCATCCGTTGATACACAGTCAAGTAATGTAATGTGAACCCTCAGTTTTCTCTGTGTACGTCTAGTGCCGGTAATACATCTCTGTGTTCTACCTTTTGTTACTTGGGTGGTTAGAATTACACAGCATAAGCGTGTCTCAGTGAACAACTTGGGCTGGGTTTCCCCAAAAGTATTGCTCATACCACAAGCCTCCGTCTGCTATTTTAAGTCAATGAACATGTATACTATACAATATGGATACTGCTCTGCGGCTCTCTCTCAGTCTGGGATGACTACAGTTTGACTATAACTGGCTGTCTCAACACAATGACATTGTGGACTACACGGGCAACGTTTGAGGCAACACACTAGATAGACGGCTCTACCCAAAAACACATGTACAGTAATTTTTCCATAAGGGACTGTAGTCCTTAAAACAACTCTTCACGTTCCTGTTGTATGGTCTCCTATAGTAACTTTTTTTCAACTGCTTTAAAAGCTGCTCACACAGTAAACTCATAATAATTGAACTTTGAAAGTGTATATGTCACCAAATGGCCCGTAAGGGTTGTTTTGTTACATTTGAACACACTCTCAAAGTTATAAATAGATACATTAACACAAAGATTTCACTGCCTAATTTATACTCTGTCGCATGATGTTGCCGCTTGCCAAAAAATAGCAGATTTTTGTTGAGTGAGCCCGTTGTGTGGCCGATATAAACTAGGCTTTAGGTTATGAGGGACAACATTAGACAAGGCCAGACCTCAACACATTCACACTGGGCATTGGGATTACACAGGGATTCTCCTGTAGCTAGGAATGGTTTTATGAAATCAGTTGCTCTGTGGGTCCCGACAGTAGGCTATGTGCCATGTCGTTGTAAGCATTGCCCTTAAAGTTGCTCAGTGTATCACAAGCTTAACTCAAAATAAACTAAATAGAGCCAGGCCTAAACAGAATACAACGGGTCCAGGGATGACATATTTTTGTAGGCGGAAGGAGGAAGTTAGCATCTCATGGTTTCCCTCTGCAAAAAGGCTATGGGATTTTGACATTTATTATTGCCGAAAATAAGAGTTAGGCTACAAACGAACTACACCACGGTTGCATGACCTCAAGGTCACCACCAGGAATGCTAGTGTGTTCGACATGGTGACGTGTAATGTTACTTGTTAAAACAAGTGTGGTATTCACCGATGTATTTTATATGGTAGAACAAAACGTGAAAATATCTGAAGCCTGTATTAACCACAGACATTTATTTCAGGCATTAAAAAAACCCCATAGACTTTGAGGACAAGGGAACTGGGAGTGCAAGAATGTTAACTCATTTTTGGAATTTTAAGACTACAAACTTTGGCACCCTATAATCTTTTCTGTAACGACAGCACCTGACTGACCGAGTTGGTCCAGGCCACCAATCAGAGCCTGTGAAAGTAACCACGGCACAACCAAAGAACCCACCCATTAACAATAAATTGACCAAACAAAAGATCTTGTTTTTGCTTGGGCAAAGTGTTGAAACATGGGAGTTGTGAATAGCTGTAAGCCAAGGTTGTGGATAGCCTTTCTCTGTGATATATATATATATAATGCATTATGATTTTGTAAATGGCAGATCTTAATATATGAATATATATTCTATTTACTGTATTCATCGTGAGAGTTACAATTTATGTCAACCTCTGTGTTACAAACTGTAAATAGTGTCAATGTATTGTATTTATTTTACAATTTGTCAGATGATGGATGCATATGATTTTAGGGTCATGTCATGCTCTCTCTCTCTGGTACCCCATGTTGGCTGTATGATACTTACTACTTTTTTACTGAAAATGTTAAAATTTTAATGTCTTTTGTAAAGGATGATGATGATGCTGACTATATCATTGGATCTTCAACAATTAAAATGCACCTTGGATATCTATACTGGAATGTGCCTTGTATCCTTTGTATGTTAGGCCTCAGTCTTGTTTTATTAGTTTCGTGCACTGCGAGGTAACTGGATTTAAATGATCCAATGCTTTCCTTGTTTTTTAGGGGTCCAGCATGGAGAACTAAATGGGAAATTATATGTATTTACTTATTTTAATACTATACTATAATGCATACAGCATAGCAACTACAGTATATACTGTAATTTGAAAAAGTGCACGCTTTACTCGATTTAATTGATCGATATTGATATGTCACTGCTACTGACTTTTCAACTCTTTGGTCAAGGAAAGCCAGGTAAATAGCACCATGACAAACTTAACAGTTACAGACAACCAACAGTAAATCTACTGTACTAAGTACTGTAGTTGCACAAGGAGTGTTTGTTCTAGTATCCAGCTCCACTGTGGTCTTCAGAGGAAGATCATTAAAGCCATCAGAGTTGTGTTCTTTAGGTGACATGGCGTATCTTATGGTCCCCATGCTGACAGGTGCATCATCAATCACCCCGTTGTTGCTGGGAATGGAAAAACAAAATGGCATCCCTGCTCCTGCTTCACTCACTGGCTGCTCTGTGCGCTTATCACTTATTGCCTTGAACCAAAGATTACTGTGAGAGTGATCGCATGGGTTAGCTTGTGAGTGTGTGTGTGTGTGTGTGTGTGTGTGTGTGTGTGTGTGTGTGTGTGTGTGTGAGAGAGTGGAGAGTGAGCACGGAGGGGGCATGCCTGCTATTCACACCTGTGAGTCATGCTATTTATTTACTTTTATCTTTAGTCTCGTCCTAATGTCCTCTATTGCTCCTCTGACATCAGTCCCTCTTTCCTCCCTGTTCTCCCCCTTCTCTCTCTCCTCGTGTCCCTTCCCTCTCTGGTCTTCCCTTGTTCCCTGTCCTCACATGACCCCCTCCATGTCCTGACGTGCTGTGTGATGTTTTAAGGAGTGTCTCCCTCTCTGGCTTCGCTCTTTGTGTCCGTTTCTCATCATCAGTCTCCCTCGATCTGCGTCTCTCTCCCTCCTCTCACCATTTCTCCCCTGATTTATGTTGCTCTCTTCTTTTCCGTCACTCTCTCTCCCCCTGTCTGTCTCTATTCTCTCTCTCTGCCTCTCCCTCTCGCCCACCTTCTCTCTCTCTCTCTCTCTCTCTCTCTCTCTCTCTCTCTCTCTCTCTCTCTCTCTCCTCTCTCTCTCTCGTCTCTCTCTCTCTCTCTCTCTCTCTCTCTCTCTGCCCAACTCAGCTAAACCAACCCACTCCAAATATCACTGCAGCTGATGGCGCCGTGTTTGCATTGGGCCTGGTCTCCTAGCAACCTCGGCTCTCTGTTTCCTAAAGCAGAGCAGTGGAGGAGTCGGTGTCACGCTCTGTCTGGATCCGACACCCGCCCCTGCACTCCCACCCACCCAACCATTCCCCCCGACTGACCTGAGTCTCTACAAGTTGACGTCTGTGTGTGTGTCTTTTCTATTAAACGCAGAATAAGGCAACACATCAAGACAACACAACTAACAAGAACAGTGTTACACAGGTCAGAATACAGTGGGAAAAAAAATAGTTTTGTTGATTTATTTTCTGGACCAGTTGGACATTGTAGCATTGACCTGATGGCAGTAACTGGAAGGATTGGTGGAGGGGGGGTGAGAGAGGTCTTGCTTAATCAGAGTGGCTGATCCTGACTGGGTGTACCACTTCAGATATAGGGAGTTTGGGGAGGATCCATTTATTTTGCTGGCATGAGAATGATTGTGTAATTGTTTGCTTGCGGTCCGTTCAAATCTGGGTTGAAGAACAATGGCATGAAATTCTTGCTAATGAAATCAGCATCTATCTGCAACATGCAGTCTCATAACTCTGGATTTTATTGAAGACACTTTTACCCTAATACAGTGAGTGGTTCTCAAAGTGAGGACCACCAGGGACCCTCAGGTTTCCTTGAGGGGTGTTCCAAATGGACCCTCACAGGTCTGTAACTCATGATGATGGACCCTTACGGGTCCATTTGGTTCCATTTGTTCACTCTCAGAGTTATGGGGGTCCTTGACATTAACAACCCATTAAGACCTGGAACGCATCTGTGTCACTTTAGATTTCTTTGGCTATTCAAAAATAGCAGATCTACAAGCTCATAGCGCGGCACCGAGTGCCGCGCTATGAGCTTGTAGATCTGCTATTTTTTTTAAATCTTGAAAAAAAAATGTTTAATAACAACAACATTTTTAAGAATCGCCTCAGGTCTTAATGGGTTAAAATGTTTGAGAACCAATGGCCTAGTACTTGTTGGGGACTACCAGTACTACCTAGTACTTGTGTGAAGCCCTTGGTTTCATTGTCTGACAGTGTAGTTTTTGACCTGACAGCTCGTCTATGCCCTTGGCAGAGGCCTCAGTTAACCCAGATACAACAGGGGGGCGAGTAAGGACTTGCATCTCGACATGTCAGTGGTTCTTCTGTTCTCTGTTGCCCTTGGCTTGAGGACACACATACACGTGTGGGCACTCGTCTCGTGCTCGTGTGTACACACACACACACACACACACACACACACACACACACACACACATGCCACTTTACACCCACAAACAGTAATCCATGTACAAAAACACACTTACATGCAGACACATGCACACACACATACATACACAGCAGGGGTGTCGAACTCATTTTGGTGTCCGGGCAAGATTGGTCAAATGGTGACTTGAGGTGGGCAGGAACCAGTTGCGGACGCACATGCGCGCTCACACGCATTCAGTTATACAGCATTGTTTTTCAATCTGTTGTCTTGTCTTGTTATTATTATTATTATAAACCATTTTAAGTAGAATAATTCAATTTGAAGTTAAACAATACCTGGTAATGTGTGTGGGTGGTTAAATAATTACATTTATAGAACAGTGGTGTAAAGTAACTAATTACATTTACTCAAGTACTGTACCTAAAGATTTGAGTTTTACTTTACTAGAGTATTTCCAATTTCCAGAACTTTTACTTCTACTCCACTACATCTCAGTCACTGCTATAACTACAGTATATCACTTTAAAAAATGTTTTATGAAGATTAGCTACTTTAATTATTTACATTAAAATCAAACAATGCAATTTGTAATGAGCCCATCCATTTGAAATAGAACAATTAAATTCATTACCTGGTAATGTGTGAGGTAATGTGTGTGGTTATGATAATGTTCTCATCAGAACGGCCAATAACATTTACATTTTTTGTTTCTGTTAGCTAATGTGTGCCCATTGTTCTCAGGTTTCAGCTATAGATCACTGTACACAACATTCTTTTTATGCAGGCATACCTTCAACAAGGAAACTATATTATATATATATATATATATATATATATATATATATATATATATATATATATATATATATATATATATATATATAGACATAAAAAAGTTAGAGAACCACATATTATAGCAACATAAGTGTTTCAGAAAACTGTTAGGATTTAGGAGACATTTGTAAAGATTTCCATGATTTTTCAAAAATAGCAGATCTACAAGCTCATAGTGCGAGCTCCTCCTTTCCTTTCTTCGTGTGTGTGTGTGTGTGTGTGTGTGTGTCTGTCTGTCTGTCTGTCTGACAGAGAGAGAGTGACAGAGAGAGAGTGTGTGTGTGTGTGTGTGTCTGTCTGACAGAGAGAGAGAGAGAGAGTGTGTGTGTGTGTCTGTCTGACAGAGAGAGAGAGAGTGTGTGTGTGTGTGTGTGTGTGTGTGTGTGTGTCTGTCTGACAGAGAGAGAGAGTGTGTGTGTGTCTCTGTCAGAGAGAGAGAGAGAGAGAGAGAGAGAGAGAGAGAGAGAGAGAGAGAGAGAGAGAGAGAGAGAACTAGCCATTACTACTCGCGACTAGTTGAATAGACGGTTAACGAGCCAATCAGCCAGAACAGTCCACAGCTGGCTGTGGAATGTTGGCTGACTACCGGGCCATCAGAGGTACTTGCCAGCCAGTGGGGGAGGGGGGAGAGCTGCTTGGACGCTCAGCAAGGCAACGTGAAAACTCCGACTCTATGACTGTTAGAGGTAGTATCAATTCAGTATTTGTAAAAGTATTTCGCGGGCCGCACTGGACCTTTCCGCGGGCCGCAAAATGCCCGCGGGCCGCGAGTTTGACACCCCTGATACACAGCCAAGTCACTAATTGCTCTCAGTCAGTCAGTCAGTCTCTCTCTCACACACACACGAATGCTGTCATATCGGAAATTAATACCCCAACCATGCAGCAATTTATAACTCACATGCTTGATATATTGCCTTAATCTATTTCTCCAGCTGGAATACACAGACAACAAACCCATTTTGTCCCACCCCACCCCCTTGAAGTTTGTTGACTCATATTACAAAAAAACAAAACCAACAAAACAAATCTAGTCTTAGAGCCGTGAATAATGTTTCTGTTGCAGAGTCAGTAAATAAAAATGTGTCCACTAGCCTCTTAAATGTTCTATTAAATAATGTCCCTGTGGTAGTGTGGTTGATAAATATTAAGATGTTAGGTCATCATAAAAAGCTCACAATGGGACAGTGTGCCATGCAAAAAGCTCCCTTTGTTCATCTGTTTTGTTTTGATTTAGATTTTTTTTGGGGGGGGGGCATTGCCCCTGAGGAAAGCAAAGTGCTGGCTACTTGTTTGTTTACTTAGGAAGAGTCAGTGGCAGGCCTCTGCAGAGGCCTTCTCTTCTTCTCATCTATGACCTCATGTCTGTATCAGACACTCAAAGATGACTGAGGCCATCCTGGGTGGAGCGCAATGTGCAAGCCAAGCACAAAGCAATACAGTCAGGGTTCCAGTGAGAGCGGCCTGAGTGAGGATGCTTTGTTGGTCATATGGCCGATACATATGAAACGCCTTGAAACAATAAATGCATTCTTCACAATGAAAGGTCCTTTTTTTTGCTGTGAAAATCCATCCGTATTAGATTTGTAGGCCTATGCCCAATTACAATTGTCACATTTCCCCAGATGACGTTCATTATCAATAATGGAATAAAGGAATGTAAAGTGTAAATTATTTACACTTTAGCATTTTTAACTTTAACTAAACTGTTCGGGGTTTGTAGGATGATTTTGGGGGATGAAAAGTGATGTTAGAAATGTGATCTGAATACAGTTTACAAACAAGTATTTATTTCATAGTGATGTAGATCATGTGTTCTCCTATAAATTCTATCTACAGATTCTACACTTCTTCAAATGACCAATAATGAGGGAAAGTCTGACGTCCTATTCTCACAGTTCACTCTTTTCTGTAGTAGAGACATTTTAGGGGCCCCAAAATGCTGCATACACACCATATTTTTTTGTTTGTTAGTCTGGTATGAATGGGGTCATGGTTCTACCGCACACTGTTCACTTTTGACCATGAGTATTCAAGAAACATGGGTAACCTTCACGTCCACCACATAACTGTGACAGTCTGCATTAAAGTCTGTAGTAGTGCTCATAGGCAAAACTCTTCTGGAACCACTGCCAAGGTCTATATATATGTAGGCATTTCCAATGCCAGAAGGCCTGCTTACAGTATCATGAGTGGGTACATTTCTGGCATGTGTGCGTGACCCCAACAGGAAATGAACCACTAACCTAAAAGCCTGACTATATTTAGCTGCATGCTGACTGGCGGCGCGCACCGAAAGTAGCAGATCTACAAGCTCACAACGTGTTGCATCGCGATGCATCGTAATCTTGTAGATCAGCCATTTTTTTGGTGCACGATATGGCACTACGTGGCTGCCTGCCTGTGTCTGGGGCAGAGGGTCCGATAAGGAGACGGGGTAGTGGTGGGAGATAAACAGATGGAGAGGCTGCTGCTCTACTATAAGTTTAGCTGCCAGCTCCAAACTGCAGAGACTAAAAATAGCTCAGCCTTTCTTTGTCTCTTTCTCTCATTCTCTCAGCCCCCCCCCCTCTCTCTTTCTCTCCGCTTTGCCATGGAACCACCCACCCTATCCCTGTGTGACACAACAGCAGCACTAAACAAAACTAAACACAGCAAAGCGAGCCGCGTGTTTATGACCATGTATAAATTAACATAAGCCATAAGACTTATGGCAGTTTGTCATTAGCAGTAGACTATATAAGGTATGATATGAAGTGTATGATAGGAAAATAAAACGTTCTTTAAACTGTCGATTTATGTCATTTAGGCTATCAGGCCATCAACCATCCATAGTTGGAGTTAACGGTTCATCAAGTCACAAAGGGTTTGTAGTCATTTATGACAATGACAGATATGATTTAAAAGGTACTGTATGTGGCAGTGCAGCACAAAGAGATCACATGCCGGTGGATTTGTTTACTTACTGATGCCAGAAAGACTGTGATGTATGTAAGCCAGTGGTTCTCAACCTGTGGAGACATGATGATTTTGGGGGGGGGGGGTCCCCAGATGACAGTAAAGTGACAATTTAAGGACTTTTAAGACCTTTTTAATACCTAAAAAAAAGTGAATGAAAAAAGGACCATAACAATGCGAGGCGTTGTAAGCTTGTGGATCGGCTGTTTTCACAATATTTATGAACGGACTCAAACCAAATTTAATGCCTCAACTCCTACAATTCGCTTGTCAGGGTGGGGGGTCCCAAGTTCAAATAGATTATTTTGGCGGGGGTCGTCGTGGCCTGGTAAGGTTGAGAATCACTTGTGTAGCTATGCTACATTAAGTGGAATGTTGAGAAAGTAAAAGGTGGGCCACTTTACTGACAGATAAAAGAAAGATTTTCCTTTTCTCTCATTCATTATATACAGTACATCCCACCGTCTCATTATGATTCCCTTGCACTGTTCAGCAAGAATATACCAGAAAAGAATACTCTCATTAGTAACAGCAGTTGATCCTGCTCTATACAATTGTTTTAGATTTCACTGAATAAACATTTCATTATCATTTTGCGTGTGATGGAGGGAGGGGGGGAGGGGTGTTGAAGGTAACAATCACATCTGTACACTAACGTCTCCTCATACTCCCAGGAAAGGCCTGAGTAGAGAGAGCAGAACACACAAACACAATGTGCAATAGGTTTATCCTTGAAAGAACAGAGTGGATACCCAAAGCTTTTACTGGAAAACAATATATGCCCAAAAATCAATTGAATGCATTAGGATTTTATCTGTACCCTGATGCAACTGTTGAATTATTTCACCTGTCAAGACAAGCTTATTGATCTAATCTAAATGGATGCACCCCACGCCCAAACACAAATATACACACTACCTTTCTCTCACTCACACACAATTGTGACAGCATTGAACACCAGCATCCTTCTAATAATTCCAACGTAACATTAGAGCCCCACATGTGGGAACTTGGGTAGTAAATGGACTATAAAACAATTATTTGTGTAATATGTGTCCACGCGTAACATGTGTCCACGTATCTGGCTGTACTTCCTAGCTGTCAAAAGCAGGCAAAGAGATGAACAATGAGCATTTATACCAGACTTTCAATCACTGTGATTAAATGTTACACAATACCTGGCTAGGTACAGTTTAGTAGAATCCTACTTTGAAGGTACGATAGGAGACAAAGTCTAACCCAAGCAATGGGTGAAGGTCTTAAGACTTGTGTGGTTGTAGGGAGCGTGTGTGTGTGTGTGTGCGCAAGCGCGCCTTGGGTGTCTGAAAATAAGTCTGTCCTCCCCATAATTTCAATAATCTATTTCCCTAATTACGGTCATGAATATTAAACGCTGTTAAGGATGAGACGATGTCGTCACTTGGGTCTAAATTCTTCTTCACTTGCCGAAAATAACTTAACGCCTCAACACAGCAAAGTGACCACCAATAATTACAGTCAGGCACAGGTCTGTATTAATGAGTTGAAATATTTATTTTTAAAAACTGAAAAAATAAAACAAACCCACCAACAGATTTAGTATATCATACAAAGATGTATTTCAATGTTATTTGAGTATTCATTTCTTCTTTACTACAGTGTGAGGCAGTTGAAAGGCTGGCTGAGCTGGTAGGACTACAGTCACAAACCCGATAGAGAAAGAGAGTGATGCCTGATGTACGTTTAGTTGCGTGCCAGTGTCGCGCACTAAACATAGCAGTGCCGTGACACATTGTGAGCTTGTAGATCAGCTGTGTTCAGTATGCGACACCCACGTGCAACTGAGTACGAGTCAGGCTTAAATGAGTGAGAGAGATAGACAGATGGAGAGATAGAAAGAATGAAAGACAGAGAGACTTCAACAAGAAATGATTTGGGCAAAAATATAATTGAATACGCTTTTTAAATATTTGAACGAGTACTTGATAAATCTTGCCAGGAACTTAAAATACTCTCAAAGGTAAACACGTCAATGATCTGATTCATCAAGCACAAAACGTTGTTTTCCCTCTCTCTTTTTGAATAAGAAATATTCAGTGAATTCAGGTACTGTTTTGCCCTGGTCTTATCAAATGGACAGAGCAAGGCTAAAATTATAATTAAATACCAAACTTCGATCAACAATATTAGCAAATTAATTCTTTGCATTTGTTGTCTACTTGGAGATGGATTGAGTTTACCACATAGTTCAATACAATAGCTACCGAAAATGTTCAATAACCCTAGAAAAGTATTTGAAAGTCAATTCAGTGTACTGTCCTATGGCTGACATCTTACTTGGCAGTATAATTGTACAGTAATACCCTCCCATCTCACACTCAGAGCCAGTTAAAACCAACACATATAACATGATTTGCAAACACAATCGGACAGAGATCTGTTAAATACCCAGTGTCGCAACTTTTTAGAAATACACAGCCGAAGCAGCGTGTTAAAACTAGATAAAGGTGTTAAGACACAGAGGAAGACAAAATGCAAGAGTATTACACTCGTTATAATCATTATTATAAAGGAGGAAGGTACTGTGATGGGTTTTAGATTACTGCCTACTCATCTCATGGTTTTCCCAACAACTTGTTGGCCAAAGTCAAGAGCACTCATAGCATCAACTGAATGAGAGCTTACCCTTTGTAGTTGGAACACTACTGTGAAACACAGCCCTCTGGAGGCCAAAATCATTTACACAGCCCAGATAATAACTGCCTTGCGAATAATAGTAATGAAGGGCTTTTGTTTCTTTCGCATCACCAGTTGTATTTAATTGAATGCAAACTGGGATACATAATTACTGACAACCTAGAACATTTTAGGTTAAGTGAAAGCAAACGGTAATAATATCAAATAAAAGGTGTTGTGTCTTACAAAAACACAGCTACTTGGCCTTTGGGAAAGCTACGGAAAACAACAAAGTTTGTGGGTATATTTCAGCAGCCAATTCTGAATCATGGTCCAAGAACTGTAGTGCATATTTCACAGTGAATCAAGGGTCTATTGTTGTATGATCAAATAACACTCCAGTGAGGTATTTGAAGAAGCAGGTTCACGTGATATAAATATGATAATTTTGTCTTTAAAAAACAACATTGAAGTTGAATTTTACAAAATATTTTGTAAAATATTAAGAATGTCACAACTTTTATTCAGCGTTATGTGGCTAAGTGAGCAGTCCTGTTTCGTGAAATACCCCAAAGAGATTGTGATCATTATCAGGAGTGTTCTTCTAGCGGTAACCGGAAGAGTGGCCACCTAAACATTGCGGGGACCTCAATATTAAATTGGCTATGTTGTCTTTGTCATTCATTGCGTCTTGAGGCTCATCCTCAAATTTCATGAAGCCGTAACTATACTCATGCCTTGGGCAAACTCTGTATTTTATCTCTACTCTGGTTAAGATACTGTATTTTTCCCGAATTCATCTGCAAGATTTCCCACCGTGAATGTTGGTGGGTTTGTATATTTATCATGGTCAACGTCCATGTTGAAGAATTCATGCAGAATGATTTCCGCACCACTCTGGAAACGTCTTCTTCTAGTTTCCAGCAGGCTAAAGAAATAGCCAATTTAACATTGAGGTGCCTACAATGTTTAGGTGCCGACTCTTCCTGAATCTATTCTAACTAGCCATCATTAGGACAATGGCATTCAGGAGTTCAGATTGTGAGAGAATCCACCTCCAAAGCCAAAGTCTCGTAGGTGATGTTTTACTCAGAGGGTCCTTGTTGGCATTGGTGTGCTAGCATATCGTTCTGGAATGAAGACACCCTTGACCACTGAATCAGATTCAGCAAAGCCACATCACTTAAAGAGTTTCACAATGGAGGCATCAGGAACTTTTAAAATCAGTGTTTCTGTTTTAGTTCCTTGAATCACATATGACAAAAGTATGACAGTGAGTAAAACAAGTTTTGTTGCCAAGCAACGAACGGTACAGTCCCATCAATGTCCCACATTCATTAAGATCTGTGGCTTTTGCAATGAACTCCCTATAGCTTGATTATGATTCGGGAACAATGTGTCATACGACAGGATGTCGCTCAATAAAATAACAGTTTTCAGTTGAAAACACATTATTTTTTCCAAGCGACATCACATGCCACTACCATATTTTCTAATCTTCACCACAGAGGAAGCTACAGGAAAATGATCCCATGTTAGTGTCTATGAACAATGCTACACTTCCTGACCTGCTAAGGGTCAGGAAGTGATTCAGGTCTATCCATGATGCACTACCTCAGTCTTGGATTCACAGGAATTAGGTCTGCTTTGGCCAACAACTTTCTGAAACGACAGCGGAATTCTTGGCCGCAGCGTCCTTTAAATCTGCCCATTTTAACAAACACGTATGAGCATCTGATACAAACAGTCAGCACACATAACAGTCATGGTCGTTAACAACTTTAACCCTGGTGCCCATTTTGGGCATGTCATTATAGGCAAATTTTCTAAAATGTTTTGAAAACAGCAGTTCTGTAAGCTGTCGCATTGCAATAGCTTGTTGCAATGTCAGCTTGAAGATCGGATAATTTAAAAATTCATTTGAACATAAAAAAGTGAAAATGTTCAAACACTTTTCTTTTCTTTTTTCAAATAGGGCTTAAGTGGTTAAAATAGAGAGGAGGTGAAAGGCAGAGAGTCCAGTAACCCAGCTAGTGTTTACGCTCTGATGGGATACGGATTATAGAGGTAAGAAATCACAAGTGAGAAAAAAAGAAGAAAACTGAGCCAACTGAGGTTGAAGGGTGACAAGGGGATTGGGCGGGGAGCAGCGTCAGGTCGGGCTCACTTATGGCACAGTGCACGACTTCACAACCCTACGATGTGGAACAAAACACATTTGTTAGTGCGAGAGCATGCATGCCGTCTATGTTTCACAGAGACACGTCTGGAAGGGCAGAGGGGTGGATCGGAGGGGGGTGTGGTCATAATGGCAAACAGTCACTGATTCCCCTTCCATTACTGAAGGGTTTGGCCCTTGTGCAATGCATCCTGGGATGCCTCGTGTAGAACTTGTGCTCGTGGTATCTCCTCCATGACACTCCTCGATGGTGCTTCATTTGGGAACTGGGCAAAAAGAACGGTAAAATAAATATTTGACATCAGCGTGTCGGCTGCTATTACCAACAGTCCTTGGGGGATGTAAAGGAACGGAGGAGGCAGATAAGTCCAGTCATCCATCGATCCCTCCACCCCTCCCGTTTGCAGAGTCCTCGGTGCTGTCCTCGGGGGAACGTTCTGTGCACTGGAGTTTTTTTTCCCTCAACGGGTTTAGAAAAAGAAGCACCGTTTTATTTGGCTTGGATTTACAAACAAACGAAAGAAAAGAAAAGGAAGAAAAAGACTGAAGAGTGTGTATAAACGTGTATAAACGGGGAGAGGCAGACAGAAGCCGGTCTTCTGGTTGAGGGCAGGGAGGCATGGGGAGGTGACTGGTCTCAGCCGGTACCTGTGGAGATAAGAGACACCAGAGAGAGAGATTAAGTGTTCACACGAGCTCATAATACACAGACACAGATGCAGGTTGGTTGTACTTTGTGCAACCAACTACAACATAACTACAACATAATCTATTAATAACTTGTAGCTGGATTTTCAGAGCAATTCAAATGTTGACATTTACTTCAATTACTACACTATTATCCTCTGCCTCACCTTCCTCCTCATTGCCCCAGCCCTCTGCCACCCCAGCCAGCTCGTAATGCTTCTTCCTCAGCTCGCCCAAACGTTCCCGCTCCTTCTGCAGACGGGTCTCCAGCTCTAGAACCATAACCTGAAGACGGAGAGAACAACCTTCTCATTAGATGATCTGTATCATTCATTCTATAAGGCAGTGGTACTTTTTCATGTCAAGGACTCCCAAATTAATATTTTTTTTCTCCGTGGAACCCCATCGAAAATATCTTCTGCCAGGGACACCCATACAAGATTTCTGTATGGCTTATTCCATTTGATTTTTTATGTGCATTTCATGAAATTCACTTCTTAAAATCGGGTTTTAGAATATCATTGCTCACAGAGATTTTCTCTCACCACTCTTGTGTCATTGGGTACTTTGGGGAAAAAAAATTTACACAGAGATGTACTGTAGGTTACAGTACGTCAATGCACTCACAAATCTCATCGAAACCATCTGTGTGAAATTGAGTATGCACAGGTGATACTCAAATACATTACTTGTGTGTGAATGTCTTTCCTCACACAGACACACACACAAAACTATAGACAGACAAACAGCCACCAAGCTATCCCAGATCTGAGAATTGATGGGCAACCAAATGGATTGCATTCAGTGTTTCCTGAATGTAGATCCATATAATGTTGTTTCAGAGATTAACCTGAAGCATTTATCCTTTCCTTTATGGCTTACAGAGGTTAACACAAAGGTCTCAAAAGCACTTGCCCAGCAGGCAATTAAAGGAGATCGTCTACTTGCCAAAGGCCATGTTCACTTGTCTGAAAAATTTAATTGTCCATTATTGACAATGGGTGAGATTTTAGTTACCTTTAATTTTTACATTATTTGAAGCATTAGTTCACTTATATTTTTTAACCCAGTTCTTTGCATAGCTACCAGCGGTTGGTTGATAGCTAGCTACTGTATTGACACATGTGTTATGTAAACTAATGGGTGAATGTAGAACATTATACAAACACAATAATGACTATATCCAAATAGGCAACTAGCAAGCAATTAATGCTCTCTGTTATAACCAGTGCAGACGATTTTGCCGTCTCACCTGACAGTGTAAGTTTGGGCAGCTGCTGCATGTTTTTTTGACAGTGATCGCGTGTTTATGGACAGATGTATATCTCAGGTTGTGTGAATAACACAAAACTAAAACACCCATCTGGGCAACCAGAAAGCAAATGGTTGGCCAAGGTTACAAATGATGGATGAGCTCATCTGGGTTATTCTGATCCTTACCTGCGAGTCCATCTCTTGTCGTTTGATCTGCGTGAGAGTCATACTGGAGAAGTCCATTGTGTCTGTAAACACACAACCAAAAATACTAGTGAAGTCATGCATTTCCACAGTAATCATATTACTATTACTGTAACTAAGGAAAAGCAGACACACCAAAATCTAAATAAATGTATGTTCTGATGGAGAGGCCATCTGTACGGATTTTTTTATCAACAAAGTGATCAATCAGAAATAAACATATTAACCAATCAAATCAGGCAGTTCATTCATTCAATCAATCGGCCAACAAAACTATAATATCCATTCAGTTCAAGGGATCCACTCACCTTTCTCCTCAATTTGGGACTTGCCAGACTTGGTGGAGGCTACAACAGCAGCCGTGGCTTGGGTCACACCTTTGGAAGCCTGCCGTAGACGGTGCAGGTTGGCATTGTCTTTGTCCGCCTTTACCTGGGCAGAGCAGAGGACGAGTAAGCGGTGGAGAAAAGGAGAAGGCAGGCCAGAATATGGAGTAGAGGGAGAGAGAGGACACGAGGAGTTTGGTCTGAATTCTTGTTTGCTTCTCTTATTCCAAAGGAGTAATCATCTATTATTTTCTTTAAAAATTCATGCAAGTGGTTGTGAATAGAATGGGCATTTGTATTTCCAACTGACTGTCGTACAATCTAAGATATTGTGAATGTGCTTTATATCATCTCATTTGATAACTACCACTTGTATAACACTGCAACTTACAGAAGGTGAAGATGTGCCAAAAAAAAATCTTGAAAATACAATTTGACTGACAAATAGGGATGCCAGGTTGAACGTGGTTAACCACTTTAAACCCTAAGGGCTCTATACTAGGCCCCCACCTGTTTTCGCTCTTAACTAAAAATATTTGCATATCTACAAGCTCACAATGTGCCACATTGTGTGAGCTTGTAGATCGGCTATTTCGCAGAATGGCTTACCTTGGATGCAGCCACTAGTTGTGCTGTACTGGCAGCTATTTCATGCGAACACACCATGAGCTCCTCAAACTTCCCTTTGCCTTGTACCACCAGATCTGCAGCGTCCCTGTTGGGTCACAACAACACAGCAGAGACCGACTCACTCATGTACTTTAAGAACACATAGGGTTACTTTTATTTCTTTAGCATGTTCATTAATACATTTCTTTATTTCAAATTAGTTAAAAAAAAAAAGCACTTTGCTGCTTTCTTCCCTTTCATACAACAAATGCAGCTGTATGCAATATACCGACTTTACACAGTCATAACAAATGTTAAGACAAAGTAGAAAGAAGAAGAAAGCTTACACCATGACTGTGGCACCCCATCCCACTGCTTTAGAAGCAGAGATCAGGCCCTCTGTCCAGCGAGAGTTCTTGGCATAGAATTCCTTCATGGAAGCTGCTCCCTGAAGGACAAGAGAGATTCTATTTGATTAGCTGCTCAATGCAACGGGTAATGGGCGGTGGTGGTGGCAGCAGGTAAATGTCGGTTCACTGACAAGATCTTTGACAAAACTGCCTAGCAAAATACTCCAAATGTGTTGGAAACATCACTCTTGCTTGTCTGAAACTCTGGGGAAAATAACACGAAAAGCCTTTGATCGAGGAAATATATAAATGTATCAATATTATTTTCAGTGGTGAATATTTCAACACCTCACATTTCTTATACCAGCCTGAATGGATATCAGAGAAGCAAATAAATAATGTCTTGAGAAATCAAATGCTAGTTATTTTACAAATCTCTTGCATCATGCTGCTCACCCTGCCACCCTCAACAATGTCCCTTTGCAGATGTTTGGAAGACAACACCAACTCCTTAATAGCCTGCATCAGCTCTGTACACGAGGCCAGGATCCTGCAGGGGGCAACAGAAGACATTATGTTCCCTTATTGCAAGGTCTGAGCACAGTATATATTTACTCTGTTATGTCCTTTAATTACATTCAGCTAAACCCTTGAGATTTTTTACTGTCAACACAACAGTATCATTTGGCCCCAAGTCCGCTCAGTAAGAGAAACGGTACAGTCAAACAAGCACGACGCACATCTACTCAAAGTCATAAATAGATGGCAGGTATTTCCAATTAGGGGGAAGAAAAAAAAACATCCCCTATTTACTTACGGATTCAGGCTTGTCAGCTTTGTCAATGTTTTTAGTCCAAAGTAATTCTTTGTATCTTTACACAGCTTATTCACACAGTAGTGAGTCAGTAAAACAAATATTTCTTCATTTCTTTCCTAAATTAATCCACTTCCAAAAACAGAGAAAGAAGAAAAGCTTTTAGCATACCAAGACATATACAACAGGTGGATGCTTGCCTTTCTACAATCACAAGTTCTTCAAGTTAATCCTCCTCTTATTTATTTTTCCGGCCATGTTATCAGCCTCCAATACAGATTCAGATTACATTTCTTGATGACATTACCTCTATTCTATGAGATCTTTGAGAAATGGTACATATATATATTTTAGGTCCTTTTTTGCATTAGGACAATATGGGACAGGTAGTCCCATATTGTCCTTCAAAGCTGTTTTTGACTCACCTCTCATTGACCTCCATCTTAATTCCCGAATCAACCGCGCGTGAATTGTTGAGCATTTCCTGTTGAGGTACACACAACCCAGATAAGAAACCACCACACACTTTGAAGTTGGAGATCATAGATGCTGTGATGCGATACACACGCCTTGCGCACACACGCCTCACACACACACGCCTCACACACACACACACACACACCTCAGAGTTACAGACCATTTGAAATCCCCTGAGGGTCCTGGACCACACTTTGAGAACCACTGCAGTACACAATTGTCACATGTACGTACACAACTGAAGCAAGCGTACATGGATGCACACACACCCGTGTACACTACACACACCTCTATTCTGGCAGCGGCTGATTCAACAGCAGAGGAGGTGGCAGCCATTTCCTGTTCCACTAAATCTCCCAGCTCCCCTTGCTGCAGTTCCAACCCTCGAGGGCGCAGTTTCTAAAAGACAGGAAAATGGTACAGAAGCATCAGTACATGCACACAATTCTGTTGCACTCCTGCCATCCCTTTACTATAAGGTTAAGAAGAGAAAGAGAGATATTCACTTAAGCTTGTTTCTCATTCAAAACACACAATTTTGCAGTCCCCCGTCAACGACAAAAATCAAACATGTTTGAATCAATGACAAACGTCACGTGATATGTATTGATCCTTTAAGACCAAGTGTAAGACTTGGTCTAAAAGTACTCGTGCTGTTTGAATTTCTGCCAAATAAAGTTTTCAATCAATCAAAGAATTCGCAACAGCCATCAAGCCCGCTTGTTAAGTTTGAACTACCAATGACTTGAACAGTTGCAGAATCTGAAACTAGCTTTAGTGCAGGTCACAACTACTATTCCACTTGATATACTTCAATAGCACTTTTGTTTAATTTTAAACATTTCTCAACAGAAAAAGCAAAACCGTCTCAGCTGAATGTATGTCATTTCTGTGTTAACTACCCTAAGCTCTCCAGCAGAGGACCCAATTACATATTCTCTCACTGGGACCCAGGCTTTTTAAAATACACTCCGACTATTGTCTCATGTGGGAAGTCAGGCGATGATAATAAGCCTGTGGCCCATTTTGATTTCTGACCCTTAGCTAAGAAACCCAATGTTACAGAGCAAAGACAAATTCAGACCTCTGCAGTGGCAAGGATGGCTTCCAGAGATGTCCTGAGCTTGGAGTTGTCTGCTGTAGCCAGAGTCCCTTGTTCTTTCATCAAACCTAGCAGAGACAGGGCCTCAGCTCCACATGCCTTCACACTGTCTGACAGGGCTGGCAGAGACACAAAAAACGGCAGGGATGATCAGAATTTATGAATAGATTAGACATACTGAAAGTAAGCTACCTGTTAGTGTAAATTCATCAATGAACACATTTCACATTTAGAGGCCTGGTTGTGAAGTGCATACTGTATATAGTTGTATATTCTATAGTTATATGGATAGAGCATAGCACCAACAACTCCACACCAGAGAGGTTCATTTTCAACACTTAACACCAACTAGTGGAGAGCAAGAATGCATTGTGACAAAAGATATAGAGTGATACAGGTCTCTTTATACACTGCCTTACCATCGGCTTGCTCCACGGGCACCATGTGGGAGGTAGCGCTGCCCTGGACGATGGCATCCCCGACCAGGTGGCCACACTTAGTCACTGCTCGCACCAGCTCTGACACACCTGCAGGGACAACCCCAAGCAGTGGGTGTGATGACAATTACCAGCTCTGGAGTTAAGACTTTATTTTTAACATGAACATTATTAATCACCATCACCTTTTTTTGTACACCACTTTTCAAAACAAATCACACAAAGTGCTTTAAGTGCTTGTAATAGGATAGGTATGCACAATGTAGACCAACTGATAGATTCACTGACTGATTACTATTATGCTAGATTGGAAATAACAACATGGCTAGATTTGAGGAACCATTTCATCCACATTAAATTAAAACGGTTTAACAGAACTTCTCAGGGATGGAGGCCATTCAGGAGGATGAGATGAGAATGTGATGTGATGAGCAAAAACATAAACTCCAAGACATCAATGTCCTTTATTCCAACAATGTATCATAATAGTCTATGGCCTTCATCAGTGTCTCTTACTTGTGGTGTCTGCTAGGAAGGCCTCTTTAGCAGACTGGAGTCTGTCCATACAGTCTAATGAGGCCTGGCACCTGGATATAAGATAATCTACAGATAGACAGAAAGGAAAGTGAGACAGACATAGTGAGAGAAGAGCAGTATTGGAGCATTAACCACTTAGACCCTATATTGTTGTATGTCAAATAGCTAAAATAGCCGATCGACAAACTCACAACACGATGTATTATATCGGGATTATCGGCTATTTCAGTTTGGCCGATAGGTTGGACATAATTTGGCTGCATAATACCGTTGTCGTCAAAAAGGTCAATGTGTCCCAATTTTAACCACTTTCACCCTAACATTTTGGGCATGTCTTAACACCTATACGCGATGCTGTGTGAGCTTGTAGATTGCCTATTTATTCAATTCTGTTTTTGACAAAATATTGGTAAAAACTTCGGTAATCGGTAACCGTGACCGGACTCAAAAATATGGCATCGGTCGGGCTCCAATCGATTCTTCATCTTGACAAAACACTTGACAAAACTAAAGTACGTGTTGGTTTCTGACCTGCGGAGCTGGTGCAGCTGATGTGTGCGGGGTCGTCTATCTGAGCCAGGGAGTCCTGCACTATCCTCTGAGCCTCCTCCAGGGCCCCCTGTAGACTGGCCCAGCGAGCCGCTGCCAGCTGGCTCTCCAACGCCTGCTCTCGACTCTCCTGTGGACGCAGGATTAGAAGAGAACTTCACTGAATGTTCTACTCATGCCCATATCGGCCGCTAAAGTGGTAACAAGATTAACCACGTTTACCCTGCCATCCCAATTTTGGGCATGTCATTTAAAGGCGTAAAAAAATGTCATAGTTTTCAAAAAATATCTGATCTGCAAACTCACAACACGTCGCATCATTTATAAATATTTTGTGGTTAAGTGGTTAAAAACACGGACAGAGTGTGTGTATGACAGCTCATTATGTGCACATGCAGTAAGAGGCATTCTCACACAGACACGCATGCACAGACACACAAGGTCAAAGACTGGCAAGTATCAATATCAAAATGCAGCATGGAATTTTTATGTACAGTATTAAAGTCACCAGGACACAGGAATAGTTACACCAAATCCTGTGTGCTTGTAAATGGAATTAACCCATTAAAACCGGGAGAGCATCTGTGTCATTTTAGATTTTTTTTGCGTTGGCTATTCAAAAATAGCAGATATACAAGCTCACAATCTGCTATTTTTGAAATGTTTCGAAAAATCTTGTGTGAGAACGACTGATTTAGAAGGCATATGATTGTAGAATCGGCCTCTCAATAGGTCAAGATAGTACTGCAAAAATATATAATATTTATACAAGCAATAACCCACCTTCTCATTGAGTTGGTTCTGGAGGGCTTCTGCCGTCTTCACTCCGCTCTCCCTCTCAGTGGCCAGTGAGCTCTGGACTCGCTCCAACTCCTCCCCCAGACCGGCCAGCTCCGTCTCTTTCTTAGACAAGGTTTCTTCTAGCTCCACTTTCTGGGACTCCAAGGTTGACAGCTGAGTGCTGAGCTCCTCACTTGACTGCATCGGGTGATGTTGAAAGGTGGAGAAATTATGACGATTAAAAATACGATACAAATGTAACTTTCACTTGCTCAACAGGATGGATAAATATGATTTAAAATGGGGACATTATCATCTACATGCTACAGGTCTTGGATGACGTTTCCGGCTCAGTGTGAGCTTCAATAACCATAAAGTATCTTGGGTTAGATTTGTCTGGGGTAGGACTGAGGTAGACTGCGGGTGGTATGCTTCTGTGCACTGTATTTTTGATTTTTCTTTTTGTTGATGTCTTTATGTTTTCACGGTTTGTTTATTTGTATTATGGGTATGGTATGTCTTGTCTCGTTTAATGGTCAGTAATGTCGTTATTTGAATATGAATGTTCTTGTGATGTTTATTGTATGTTGTCTTGTCTAAAATATGCTTGCATCAATGTTGAAAGAAAATTCTCTGTATGTTTGTCTAAAAAAGAAAATAAAGTACAAATCATAAAAAAAAAAAAAATGTAACTTTCACAACATGGCAGCTGTTATTTACTGGCTTATTTGCAAAGCCAAAAATCACACGTTCAAATGCCCCAGTTCACATGTTTTAGTCTGGCATAAGGCATAAGGTTAGATTTGTGGTTAATGTAAGAGGAGTGTTATAGATGGAAATGGAAATGAGCTCTGGTACAAAATAACAACCTTAAACTAATGTATAGCAAAGGGAATTCAGTAAAGCAGATGAATATAATTAAGTACTGTATTAGTATTGTAGTGTTTGACTAAAACAGTTGCATTTCGGTCAAGACAACAGTCTTTCTTACATTGTCCAGAGAAGGTGAATTCATGGAAAGGCAATTAAATATATTAAATGGGAGAAATTAGCAAATTGAACTAGAGACTTACAGCCTGTGTACCGCCAGGTCCAGCAGAGAATAGAAAGGATTAAGAAATCAATAACAGAAGAGAAATCCATGTTAAAAGGAACAAACCTTGGCACTACAATCATCTTTTTGTGAACTCTACTGACAGGAGGAGGCACATGAGAGGAATGGTATGTGTGGAAAAAGACATACTGGGGAGGAGAGAGATGGAGGAAGGCAAATACATCGACAGGGTAGATGAGTAAGTGGGTACAGAAATAACGTGACAAGAGTGGGTGGTTGATGAGAGGGATGGGATAAAGGGGGCGCCAGTGGTAATGTAGCAGACAATGCCTCATCGCCTACAAATACAAGCATTGTGGATTTGAGGTCTCAGGGACACAGACAAGCAAAACGATATTGGAAGAAACAGAGATAATGTGGGATTGCACAATATGAACGGTAGATGTTTGTATGAAGAAAAACAAATGGAATGAACTAACCTATGCGAGAGCAAGTAATTGTTCATAATTGAGGTTGCCTGAGGAATTACTTGTAAAGGCTGATTTATCCATGGTTGCGAGCCGTGTCGCACGCTGAAAATAGACAATCTAAATTACAACGCATCGCTTGTAGATTGGCTATTTCTGTTGTGTGACACCGGCATGCAACTAAGTATAAGTCAGGCTTCACATTCTGTTTTACACTACAGTATCTAAACAGAGCTTGGTCTTCTTTCACACTGGCCATTTATATTAGGCCCAGAATACAGTTCCGTGAGTCCTTTTTCACAATTAATCATTATTTTCCTCTTTTTCACAACCATTCAATTATATTTTTGGGGGGTAACAATAACATCCAGACTACGCAATCATGCCCAACTTTCTTAGCTGCACACGGAATAATGATACTTACGGACATGCTAACTAGGAATTGCATGTCAGTCAAAAGTTGTCAAAACATTGATAGCAAGATCTGTTGCTAAAACCAAAATGTGTAGTAACTGTAAACAACTTTCAACTTGGCATCCTTATTTTGAGCACATCATTGCAGGTGGAACATTTCTTAACATCGTATCACGTTGTGATATTGTAGTCTGCTATTTTCACTATTCATTGCATGACAAAGAATATTGAGCTTTAATGTTTGTAAATAGAAAGTGCATCGTCATCCCTGCAGCTCAGCTGGCTGGGTATGATACATTGCTGAAAATAAGACCGGGCCAGAACAAGCAGTTAACTTGTATTGATTTTTCAACAAAAACCATGGTATAAAACCCATGCAGTATTTATAAAACATCTTATCATAGTTTATGTGTTATTATTACACTCAGCTACATTCAAATAAACTTACAACACTTTGTAAGAATTTGGTATGACTATATCATGCTGCATGATACATGGCCTGGTTCTAAAGTGGCTATTTCATAGCCACTTCCTGTCTAGTGGTAGGGTTTGTGAGCGTAGCAGAAGCACGCCAAGATTAAATATTAACTCTTTGACTGCCAGAGTATTTTCATAAAGTACTCCCCCAGTGCCAGCGATGTTCGTGTTTTTTTTTTGTTTGTTATTTTGTAATTTAATTTTCATATAGTTTCTCTGGCTGCGGTTTTAAACACATACGACAGATCGACCAGCAGAGAGCAGTAGATTGACACCTCGATCACTTGCTGACTCGTTCGACCCCCTCCAAACAGGCTCAAACAGTGCATACGTCATAACCGGATGTGACGTTTTCGCAGATTGCCGATCGGGATAAAGTACGATGTGATACATGACGACGATGACTGTCCGTCACCCAGACTAAAGAAAATAGAAGTGGAGCTCTCCGTTAGTTTTTTATACCGTGTGAAAAAACGTGTTTTTCCCTATTCTGGCCGAAAATGACCGGGGAAAAAAATAAATTCTGAAGGAATCAGAAAGTGAAACTGATGATGAAAAATAAACAGAACAACGCGATCACAGATTAAACAATGAAAAAGCTAAACGCGTGTCTAACGCGTCGGCGGCCAACTGGACAAACTAGGAATTGACGCGTTATCGATTCAACGGCAGTCAAATAGTTAAATTGTTTATTTTTTCATTTCAATTTCAACATTTTCCGTTTTTACAAAGCACACCTTCATATAAGGTGTGCTTTGTATACATGTCTCCTCAAAAAGTGATATTGAAGAGTGGGGTTCCTCTACAAACTAACAATCTTCTACTTGAGGTGCCCAGAGCGCTCCGCAAAAAAACTCTGGAGTGTCCATGGCCCTTAAGAGAGTTAATGGAGAGAGTTAATGGAGGGAGGGGGGGGGGGAGAGAGAGAGAGAGAGAGTTAATGGAGGGAGGGGGGGGGGGGGGAGAGAGAGAGAGAGAGAGAGAGAGAGAGAGAGAGAGAGAGAGAGAGAGAGAGAGAGAGAGAGAGAGAGAGAGAGAGAGAGAGAGAGAGAGAGAGAGAGAGAGAGAGAGAGAGAGAGAGAGAGAGAGAGAGAGAGAGAGAGAGAGAGAGAGAGAGAGAGAGAGAGAGAAGCAAAGAGGAGACTGACCTGTTGTGTAGAGGTCATGACAGTTTTCAGAGTGCTCAACTCTGCCCTGCTGGACAGCAGCTCTGTCTGTATCGTTTGAAGCTGCTCCTGCTGATCGTTTTCCTGATGGAGGTTGGAAGCAGAGAGACCATGAATAACACATGATTGACATTACGAATATGTACAGTATATACATTGTGAGAGATGAGAAAGACATTGTACACTGGAGAGGAAGATAGGGAGACATTACAAAACTAATATCTCAAATGTACCAACTCAGTTTTCCATGGTTTTGTGTAACGCACTGGCACTTTTGATTTAAATTCTTGACGTTCAAGTAATACTTTTCTCCTTTGCACTTTTGGCTCCAATTAGCGGATTTGTGTAACTGGCATGGTAACTTGACATTATAACCACAGTCTCATTTATATCATGACGCAACTAATTCACATGCTGAGAGAACTAGTGAGAACAATGAGAGAAAGTGCATGATTAAAGACAACTATACAGACACGGCAGTTAGTGGAAACCTTCTTAATTCATACATGTCGCTCTGTGTCACTTGCTGACAAAAGCTGATCTACAAGCTCACAGCGTGTCCCATTGCGACGTGTTGTGAGATTGCAGATTTGCAGGGAGGATGAATCAGGCTTTAGGAAGCATCTCTATTCTCTCTCTGGCTTCACCTGTCTGTCTGCAGCCTCCTGGGCAGCCTTCACTTTCTCCTGCATCTCTCTCCTCACCGTCTCCACCTCATCCTGTGCTGCCCGTGCCATTGTCATCTGTCGGGTCACCTCCGCATTCTGTACACACACACACACCAAAAATAATTAGGACCTAAAGGGATGTCAACCGTTGCTACTAGGGAGACAGTGTTTAATTTTTTTAACTGGAATTTAGAGAAAGCTACTGGGACAGAAAATGGTGGCAAAGGGCAAGAGGATGTGTGCTACACAGTGGTGTAAAGTAACTAAGTACATTTACTGAAGTGCTGTACTTAAGTAAACATTTTAGGTATATTTACTTTACTGGAGTATTTCTAGTTTTCAGTACTTTTACTTCTACTGCACTACATCTCAGAGGCAAATATTATACTTTTACTCCACTACAATTATTTGAAAACTTTACCAGTGACTTTGTAGCTTTTGTAGCTCAGCTAAAATAGCCGATCTACAAGCGCACAATGCGTCGCGATGCGACTTGTGCACTTGTAGATCTTCTATTTTCAAAAGATTTTTATACAATTTTCACATTTGAAAACTTGTGAAATGGGACATTTATAATAATGAGTACTTTCTCTTTTTGGTACTTTAAGTACCTTTTGATACCAATACTTTTGTACTTTTACTCAAGTACATTTTGAATACCGGACTTTTACTTGTAACAGAGTATTTATGCATTGCGGTATTGATACTTTTACTTAAGTAAAAAATTCGAGTACTTTTTCCACCACTGGTGCTACGACAGAGACCAAGGCCCGTGGACTAAGATTTGGGTTCTAAGGAGGATGTTAAGCACTGGTTCTCTACTGGGTTCAAATGGACGTTGGGTCCGGGGACCACCAGGGGTTCAAATGGACATCGGGTCCAGGAAACACCACCAGGGGTCCAAATGGTAAGGGTCCCTTTGAACCCCTGTTGGTCCCCGGTAGGCTGTCACGATTATTAATTTTCACTAGACTCGATTTATTGTAACACAAATAATCACGATTAACGATTTAATGGTGTTTTTGTCCTTGAACACACCTGAACATAATGAATAAAAATTACATTTCTGTTTGAAGTTGTGTTGAAGTTGTAGGGCAGATATGACAAATAAACCAAATATACAAACACATGACATGACTGAACTTTATACTTTTGAGAAAACATTAATAGTGGAAATAGCAGATCTACAAGCTCACAACGCGTCGCATCGTGAGCCTGTAGATCGAATATGTCCAAAAAAAATTGCTATTGTTTGAAAATATACATGAGCATTTTTTCAACATGGAAACGATTATGACGATTATGCAAAAAAGAATTGCGATTATCTCAAATAACTGCGATTAGGCGATTCTGTAATAATTGTGACAGGTCCAGGACCAGATGTTGAGAACATTGTTACGAGGTACTGAGAAGTGAGCACCGTCTCTCCTACCTTCCGCAGCAGGTCTGCATGGCCTTGGACCAACTCTGTGTATTTCTCTTTCAGTTTGGTGTAACGCTGCTCATTGGCCTGGGCTTTTCCTGAGAACAACAAGCAAGCAAGCAAGCAAGCAAGCATGCATGCATGCATGCATGCAAACAAACAAACAAACAAACAAACAAACAAACAAACAAACAAACAAACAAACACACACACACACACACACACACACACACACACACACACACACACACACACACACACACACACACACACACACACACACACACACACACACACACACACACACACACGTAAGTCAACATCAGTAGGAATGGAGCTAATACTGAAAAATGTGAATAGCCTATCCAGTGAATAAACTATAGTTTTAAAGGGATAGTTCACCCCCAAAATGACATTTTTTTCTATCGATTAGTCACCCAATGAAGACTTGAATTCATGGATGTTTTTTTTTGTTTTTGTCGCATTCCTAAGCCAATAATTTGATGACCAGGCAGCGGTTCCGGTAGGACACACAAAGCGTCTCCTTTGTATCTCCTACAGGAACCGCTGCCTACCGGTCCGCTGGTCATCAAATTATTGGCTTAGGAATGCGACAAAAACAAAAAAAACATCCATGAATTCAAGTCTCCATGGGGTGACTAATCGAAAAAAGTATTGTTTTGGGTGAACTATCCCTTTAACACATTGAATGCCAGTCGCGTAGATCTACGCGAACCTATTTAAAGCCGCAGCGTGCCAGTCGCGTAGATCTACGCGAACCGCCGATTCCCATTGAAATTGCCCCAGGTGCACTTTCCGATTTTTTTTTATCCATTTCCGTTTCCGGTTTCCGGTCGGAAACAGAATTATTCGGGTTCCGGTTTTTTCGATCGTAGCCGCTTCCTGTCTGGGATCCTGTTTAAAACTCGATTTTCTCGGTTGTTGTTTTTCTCCTCGCTGATCACTGTTTAGCGTTGATCGGCTGTATCTTCAAGATGGCGGCTCGCATTTGGAAACTGTTTTCGCTGGCCGTTTCTCACGGATCCGCTGTGTGTTTAGAACCAAATGAACGCGCACTTTTAACTTATTTAGCGAGGTCTGTGGCGACATGAAAAAAACTAAAAAACAACAATAAAACGCTGGCACTGGTGAGTACATTATGAGATTAAACTCTGGCATGGAATGTGTTAATAGTGAATCTGTGATGTCACCAAGTCCCATACAGTATTTTTGCTTATCGGAGGACTCTCCCTCACTCTCTATCACACTATCCATGCACTTCATCTAACCTTGTTCAACAGAAGATAAACTAAATTGTGATATATCCACACTGGGCCAAATACTATCGTTAAACATATATTATGGCCTGTTTTTGCTTACTTGGGCTGCTAAAATGTCTGGGTGCGGTAAACCCCACACATCAAGTACTCTAAACAGGTTAAAACAGGTTAAAATGCTGAGAGAGCCACTCAATGTCTTAGTGGTTAAGATGCCTGCCTCCTGAATGACAAGTAACCCTACTGGCCTGGTATTAAATCCTGCCAGATCCTCCCCTCCTCGGTTACTCACAGCTTTGCTAGTGTCAGATACACAGTATGAAAGTGAACTGCCATCTCAATAAATAAAAAAAAGGAATACAGCTCGAAGTTAGTCAAACTACTTGTTAAGTGACTTGTAGAAGGTGTAGTGCAGCGATACCCAACCTGCTGGCCAGGGCCCACTGGTGGGTATAATTGGCAAAACATTTAGAATTTAATAATAATATAATATTTTATTATTATTATTAAATATAATATAAAGATTATGTAAAAAAGAATTTCATTGTGTTTTTTTCTGTAAAACATCGACAAATGAGTTTTCATTGTGACCATTGAATACCAATAAATAGGAGCTTAAAGTATATTCTGTTAGTTCCGTCGATCTCAGCCGGAACAAAATCGATCGATTGATTATTAAAATAAATGTAAACATGCTCAGACAGCCGACATGGCAGCAGAATGGCAACTATTCTAATTGACTTAAAAAATGTTCAAGTGGGCCTGATCCAGAAACAGTTGGGACTCGCTGGTATAGTGGTTAAAGCCGCCCTCCAGACAATTTTGCTTCCTGGTTTTCTCCAAGGAAGCTTATTTAAGGAAAGGTCGCCGACGTCTCCGTCTATCCAGCAATTCCAGCGGGCAGTTTCGTCGCACTGGGTGGCAGACTCACACCGGAAGTTCGGTGAAATAACATTGGAGTCTATGAGAGCCGGCTGGACAGCTTATGAACAGACACTATTTCTGAACGATTGAGACCTTTATAAAATACTCGGTCCAGGAAAATAAAAGAAGACATATCACACATTGTTTTCTGCTGTGTTGCTTTTCGATGTGTACACTGTATAATTTTATAGAGGTATCTAAAGAGCACAAAGTACGTTTCTGAACTGACTGTCTGGCAACCAAATCTCCCGATATCTCCGAGCCAGAAACGATACCTGCCGCTGTTTAGATGCCTCAATAAATTTATGCACTGTGCACATTGAAAAGTAAGTCATTAGAAAACAACCTTTGATAAGTCTTCCTTTATATTCCTGAACTGATTATATGACAAAAGGTCCCAATCGTTCAGAAATAGTGTTTGTTCATAAGCTGGTCCAGCCGGCTCCATTCACTGCCATGTATTTCATCGGTACTTCCGGTACGAGGCGTCCCTTCCTTGAAAAAGCTTCCTTGGTTTTCTCACCACACCAGGTACAGGGTTGTGGTTTGAAATTTGAATGTCATCATGCCTCAGCAACGCCATGGCAACCAGGCGGACTAGAGGGTCGATAAAAAAAAAGAAGAAAAAAGGCAGGGGTCACTAGACTACATTCATTCGAGCCTTCTGGAGGAAGGGAGAATTGACATGGCTGTTGTTGCATTTCCGTTTGTTGTTAAATCTTTATCAACCACAGATGTTGTATTTGTGTTGCTGAAGCTCAGCAACAGGAAGCGAGAACTTCTAGCACTTAGGGTCAGGGGAGGGTGAATGGCAGTGGTATATAAACCTAAGTCTTCCGTTTCAAGGACCTCACGTAGAGTATGGTGTCTGCGCAAGCAGATTACTCTGAATATGTAGCCTTTTCTTTATAATAACCCGATGACTTTTACTTTGTCACTTACGATAATTTCTATTGACATTCTAATTCACATTCTAATCAACTATTCTAATTCACTAATTAAAAGAAATGAAAAGGCCAAACGCACGCTCTATCTCAGTGAGGCTGCGTTGTTCCTTCTCAGTGTCCTCCTTGACCCTGCGCAAGTCATCCAGCTCAGCTTTCAGGAACTCGCTCTCCCCTGCAGCCTGCATCCTCAGGTGGCTCTGCTCCGCTAGCTCCGCCTCTAACTCACTGACACGCCCCCTCAGCGCCTGGCATAACCGACCACTCTGGAAGAGGACAGAGTTGAGACAGAGAGAGAATCAGATAGGAACAGGGTTGAGAGAGAGAGAGTTGGCAGAGAACAAGCTAATATGATCCTCCACTCCCCTGTGTGTGTGTGTGTGTGTGTGTGTGTGTGTGTGTGTGTGTGTGTGTGTGTGTGTGTGTGTGGGTGGGTGTGTGTGTGTGTGTGTGTGTGTGTGTGTGTGTGTGGTTGGCAAACAAAATGACAACCTTGTCATCACCAACACTCTATTTCAGTTAAAAAACAAACTGAAGACCTCCTGGCATCATCCTAGATCTAAACACTGGCATCTGATAGAGTATGTAATCACCAGACAGGCTGACCAGAGAGAAATTCCGATCACCCGGGCTATGCGTGTGGCAGAGTGCTGGATGGACAACAGGTTGATAACAAGAGAATACGCCCACAATGTCACAAACAGCCTTCTAGCAAAAAGCTCGACAGCATGCCCTCCAATCCCTCACAGTCATTCACCATCTGAGAAGCCGATCTGCAGCCGAGCTGTACAACATCCAAGAAAGCTCTGTCATTGAAGACACAAATGCTGCCTGGAACATTACTGTGCTCATCCATCTACCGTGCTGCAGAAATATCAACGGGATTCCGCAAAAAATCACCAAGACTGGTTTGACAAAAATGCACCTGGCATCCACAACCTTCTCAAGGCAAAGTGCAAGGCACGTACAAATTAATACAACCCATTAATACAATCTGCAACAAGAAACCAACTGTCAACCATCAAAGCAGAAACACAAAGAGCTCTATGGCAGATGTAAAATGACTGGGTCAAGAAAGCAGTGGAAAGTCAATCTCTCGCAGACTCCAAAAACATTGCCATCAAAACCATCTACAGGCCACAAAGACATGTAACAGCAATAAGATCTGCAGAAGGCACCTCTCTCAAGCATCAACACCAAATAATAGAACGGTGGGCTGAACGAATACAAGAACGCTTGCCCCAAAACACGCTCGCCCCGGGTCGCCACCAGGTATTCCGTAACCGTAACCTCAGAAAAACTATGCCTAAACCTGACTTTTTTCATAAATTCCGGTTACCACATCATCCTGCTAAACCAGAGCAACCCCACAGACCTGTCCATCCTGGATGAACTCCCCAGGTTCCCTTCTGTTTCCCGACTTGATGAAATCCCACAGTTTCATGAAGATAAAAAGTTAAAAAATAAAAAGTGAATGTTCAGACTCCATCCCTACTGAAATACACGCCAGCTGCACCAACTCACCTCTGCCATTTGGACAACAAAGACTGCCCCCCAAACTGGAAAGATGCCACCATCACTGTTAAGTTAATACCGTTTCCTGTTAACTATGGCCAGTGTGAAATATGGTGCAATGTGAGCTAATGGTAAGTCTATTATTGTGAAGGGTGGATTGGAATGGGCTGGTAGTCAGTTGAAACTGCTTTGTGAACGTGCAGGTTGAACGGCAGAGTGCCAGGGAATAAACTTGTGATTAAGTTGTCTTATTCGAGTTAACAATCACTGTCAACAAAAAGAAAGGTGAGAAGTCCTCTCGTAACAGCAATAACAGCAGAGGTGTCTCACTCCTGTCAGTTGCAGGCAAAAATCCTGACAAGAACCATGTTCTCCCACCGGGCTACACGCATTGCAGAAAACATCTATCCAGAAACCTGAAGTGAGTTTTGGAAGGACATTAGCACCACACAGACATTATATTTGTTGCCAGACAAGTACAGGAGAAATCCAGAAAGCAACACGATCTGTACATGGCTTTCACTGATCTGTCGAAGGCTCTCCAGTCTCCATCCTTCAGCAACTCTATGCTAGCATGCAGGCCAGGGTTTGAATAGACGGACAGTCTGCCCCTTTTTTAAGTCAAATAGGAGTGAAACAAGGATGTGTCTTAGCTCCAATTGGCTTCATTATATTTCTCACAGCAGGCACCCTCATATCCTACAAACATCTCCAAAAGCACAGATGGAGTCAGCATTAGTTTCCGTCTGGATGTAAACCAATTTAACATCCAGTGTACCGGGCAGTATGTGGCATATCAGATCTCTGGAGGCCTTCCACATCCGCTGTCTATGAAGGATTTTGGTCATCACATGGGAGCACCGCACCCTATGCTGAAATACATGAACGCACCAACTCATCCAGCATAGAAACTATTCTGACACGCAGACAGCTCAGCTGGCTAGGTCATGTGATCCGCATGTCTGCAGCTCATCTACCACGGGCAGGTCGGCTACAGACAACTTCAATCCGGCCAGAGGTCTGCAGGGGGTCAACGAAAGCACTACAAGGACCACATGAAGGAACTCCAGAGGAAATGCAACATACCACCCTTGAACCTGGAAGGATAGCAGCAGATGGCAACACCTGCCGCTCTTCCTGCCTTTCAGGTGTCTTGCACCTGGAGATCCATGAGTCATGCAGAGAGGGGGCAGACAACGACATAAGCACACCACAAGGACTGTCCAACCAGATTCAACTCACACCTGACCCACATGTGGAAAAGTGTCTGGATCACAAATAGGTCTACTCAGCCACATGAGGTGGCAACAGTGCACTAAGCGCTGAAAACCCTTCATACCCTTCATGGAGATATGAAGTCATGACGTTGAGAATGTGTCTGGCATAAGCAAGCAAGTGTGTGTGTTCTTCTTACCTCCAGTCTAAAAGACTCCAGTTCCTCCTTGAGGGCCTGGATCTCTCTGGTCAGCTGCTCAATGAGACGGTCTCTGAGGGAGACAGACAAGAACATCGCTCATGAAAAGAAAAACAAACATAAAACTCAAATCTGAAATGATGTTTTGGCAGTGCCACACATGAAACCCCTCGGATTAGTTTGATGTTCCTTGTTGTTTTTTCTTTAACCACTCAAGCCCTATATACTTCATCGTACGAGAAATAGTTAAAATAGTCAACCTACAAGCTCACAACACGTCGAATCGTGATGCACTGTGCACTTGTAGATCTGCTATTTTTTACTATTCAATATAATGACATGCTCAAAATAGGGACACCAGGTTGAAAGTAGGTTAAACATAATGCAAAAATTGGGGTTCACCTGTACAGACTATAACGTCCCTGGATCGATTCCAGCTAGAGACCATCTAAATGAAGCAAAACTGCTAGTGTCCCAGTGAATTCAACTTCTGACTAAAGTATTGACCAAACTCACACTGTGGTGAGATATCATTTTCCATGTAGTGATGTGTCTGGCAATAATAAACGTAAGCCTATACACAATGTGGTTTCGATAAAGCTCACTTGTCGTCCTTGCGCATGCCATTCTGACTGTTGAAGTTGAAAGGGTCTGTTGCAGCTGAGGTGCCAAACAGATCGTCAAACTTGGTTTCCACTGGAGCCTGGACATGTTCAAAGTGAAAAATCACAATATAAGTCAGTCACCAACTTTAGGAGGAGTTATGTTGCAAGCCACTGAGCTGTCCATAGAGGGAAATTGTTGGCTGCGAGTCATGCTTGTGTGTGTTTGCTTTGATGACTTCAACTTTGTGTCTTCCCACAGAATACAAATGAAAAATAAAAAGTCCCCCCTCGAGATAATGAAAGAAAAACCTTGACTATTGATTGTTTTGGGTCACTTTGAATTGTGTACTCTGCTAAGGTTTAGAGGTATAGCATCCAGACAGAATCAAGTCTAAAAGCCAGCATGGGTGTAGTTCCTAATCCTACTCCGTCTTGTCTCCGCTCTCCATTATATAGGAAAACTAGAAAAAGTGCTCCTCGGAGCACAGGTCTCCGCCAGGTCAGGTAAGTTATTGTGGCCTCCTGGTGGCGCTATAATAGGCCAATGTGAAAAGGGTGGCATTTCTTCCTCGGCCTAGTGGGAATGTGCGTGCAAATTTTCACGGAAATCGCACGCCGCGTTCATGATTTCAGACATTTTGTTCAAAACGGACCAATCCTGCAAACTTTGGAAGTCAACCTTAGTCAATCAGGATGGAATATGAAATATCGGACAGATGCGTCTTGATCACATGACTATAGAGATACTGTGTACCGATTTGTGTGATGTTTGGATAAAATCTGAAGGATTAATATCCAAAAATGTATTTGACATAAGTCGGCCTCCTGGTGGCGCTGTAAAAAGCAGATGTGAAAAATGCAGTGCAGATGTTTTTCCTTGGCCTCTAGGGAGTAGGCGTGCAAAGTTTCACGCAGATCGGTGCAGTTATAGTTAAAAATGCAAATCGGCCTGTTATAGCGCCACCATGAGGCTGATGTGAAAAGTTTTAAGTGCCATTTCTTCCTCGGGCTAGTGGGAATGTGCGTGTGCAATTTTATGCAAATGGCAAGCTGCGTTCATGATTTGAGGCAGTTTGTTCAAAACGGACCAATCCTGCAAACTTTGGATGGTAACCTTAGCCAATGAGGATGGAATATGGGAAATCGGACAGATCAGGGTTGATCACATGACTATAGAGATACTGTGTACCGATTTGCATGAGGTTTGGTTAAAAACTGTAGGAGTAATGGGAAAAAATGGGTTTTGCACAAATTGGCCTCCTGGTGGCGCTATAACAGGCCCATGTGAAAAATTTGAGGCAGAGGTTCTGAAATGGCATCCAGGGAGTGTGTGTGCACAGTTTCGCAGCGACCGGGCCAACGGTGCCGGAGATTTGGTGCTAACACACAGACAGGACACACGGACGGACGGACGGACGGACACACGGACACACGGACGGACGGACAGGGGCGAAAACATACTCTCTCGCCATGCCTTTCGGCCTGGCGGAGACAACTAAGAGAAAACACAGACTGATTAATAGCAGCTGCACACAGTAAAGTCCTCAGAGTTCATTTGTAACCGTCACAGTTAAATGAACACTCAGGATGTTACAGTATACTTGTCTCATCCAGGTACCGGCAGTACGGGGATGTCAGTGTCCACCAGGTCCTCGGTCTCCACCACATGTTCCGACTCCGGGGACGAGGACTCGGCAGGAATCACCACCACTGGACTGATATGCTCAGACAGCGCTGATGCTCGCAGGAAGTTGGGAGGGTTCTGGTAGAAAGACGGAGAATGTAGGTTATTGTTAAGGGAATTGAATTCTAAGGCATTGGAGAGTCCAGTGCACACAAAGGCCCGTCGTACAATGGCGTCACACGCCGAAAATAGCCGGTCTGCAAGTTAGTGACCTGCACATGACACCGTCGTATGATGCAGTATAAATCTGGCTTAACTGGTTGAATCACAAGGGCTCAACCATAAAAGTGGGATGCAGTTTTCGGAAGAGAGATATTGTTAAATATCCAACACACTACTAACAAAAATACTAACAATGTTGGTGGAATTGGCTCAATTGATTTCTATGTAGTTGGTAAACAAATCAATCAGTCAATAGATGTTAAATTTAGAAAAAATAAGAACTGATATACTGTTGAGAATGTATAAACATGGTCTAAGAAGCTGGCATTACAGAGAAAAAAGGAAAGGATATAAGAAAAAAAAAAGGTAAATAATGTTTCACAAAATAAATGCTCACCTCAGGTAACTGTGGGATCTGAATCAGTCTCTTGAAGTACTGCAGGTTACTGGAGCGGTAGAATAGACTTTTCAATCTGAGAGAGAGAGAGAGAGAGAGAGAGAGAGAGAGAGAGAGAGAGAGAGATTTTGTGAGAAGTGTCTGCTATATTTTCTCATTTTCATAGATATTACTGCTTTGTATTGTCCCATTGGAAATCAGTAGCTGACAGCTGAATTTCCCAGCATACCCTCTTGTTGCACAAGGACAAGAGCAAGATTGAGAAACCGAGACATAACATAACAATAACATAGGGACAAACTCATTCGTTGTGATTAATAACTCAAAACAGTCTACAGATACACAGTCTATATATTCAGCAAGACTGACTGTTAGTACTGTGTCTACTGGGAGAACTCACTTCTTAAACTGCTCCTGGAAACGGTCTCTGTGGCCCTGGAGAGTGTCTGCTGGAAGGCCTGTAAGCACACGCACCACACACACACACACACACACACACACACACACACACACACACACAGCGGCCAGCGCTTTAGGTAAAGCTTTACCCGTGCAGTAGAATCTTTCAAGCATTTGTGGAAATGTGACAAAAACATGCACGCCTCTGTAGGGCAGGCCGTTCTCATATATTGTAGTTCTACTGTGCAACCAGCAGGGGGTCTGTTCCACTCACATGAGTGCAGTTTGAAAAGCAACTTGACGGTGTAGTCGTACAGATGGCTACAGTCCAGGATCACTTGGATTAGAGGCGCAAGACGACACTGGCCTGCTGCTGTTACGGACACTGACCGAGACATGTCCAGGGAGCTGAACACTGTTGTTGGATGAAGGGACACACAAACACACATTAAACATATTATAGATTAAGAAATCAAATGCACACACACACAATCAATATAACTATGGGGGTTCATCAAACATCAAGGGAGTGGAGTCCCATACACACGTGTACCTACACACCAGGAAAGTCTGTGGTGTTAAAGCCATCCCTTTCTAACTCAGAGAATGTACAAATGGAACCCTTACGGATCTATTTGGTTCCATTTGTACACTATCCAAGTTAAATTAACTGGGGATTTTACTCTGTACACTACACACAAACATTATTTATTCGGCCTCTCTTACTTCCTCATCCACTTTTCACATCCCTCTCTGACTTGAGTCAGCGACCTGGGCACCAAAATAAACTGGAAAAGCCCGAGAATGGGTGTGTGCTCCCTCCTTTAGACGAAGACAGGAGGGAATCAGAGTGTCTCAAGTCAAGCAGAAAGGGCGGTTTCAACCTGAACACTAAATGAATTGTCTGCCCCCCCCCCCGGCCTAAATCATTGCTTCCTCGCCTCATTCCCTGCCCTGCCGCGCTCCATCTTCGATGCCAGGGCCTGAGTGCCTCTGTTCACTGCACACAGAGGTGTGGTTTCCTGACACAGGCGCACAAACACACACACCTCAAGACTCTCCGTTCCTAGATGACGTGATGCCTTCAAAATACACCAGATAGATTGTAGTAGGGGAACCGGGAAAGCTATGGGCTTGTCATGTGAAACAGGCACTGTTCAGTCAGCTCATTCAGACACACTGGAATGAACGTTCCAATCAGTACTCGCAGTATGACATGGATATACTATATTTGGGTTTCATGCATCATTTAACAAAGGCTCGTCTTGGTTGACTAATACAGACGCGAATAGGCAACAGAATGTCTTGATGATACTTTGGTTTGAGTAAGAGTGATTGACTACGAGCATTTGTATATGTTGTGTGTGTCTCAACATCTCCTGGCGGCTTAGGTAAGCCTGGCTAGCTGGGAGGACCAGAAAAAGGAGAGCAGAATAACTTACCACCCAGGAAGAGGTTGAGTTCCAACTCCAGGTAGTCAAACATCTCCACTGTCAGCTGGAAACTACAAAGGGGGGGAAGGGGTTTAGAGAGAGAGAGACAGAGAAAGAATGGAGAGGTAAGTGAGAGCAAGGTGTAAAGTAATTTAAAAAATAACCACCAATTTAGCCAATGATGAGAAGATGCAAACTGGTACAGACGGCCCAAGGACCACATTCCCAAATCTCCAAGAAGCAACTGAGTCTGTAGCAGCAACAATCATAGCAATTGTGATAACAACAACTTACAAGTTGTTGACATCATTCTCTCCCGCGTCGTCAAGCTGCCGGTTTGACATCTGCAGGTTGCCCGGGAAACGGGGGTTCTGGGTGAGAAGACGAGAAGGAAGTAGTTCAAAGAGTTGAGTTGATTAGATCTATTAAGTCACAGATTGGGGCATCAACCTCTCCAGCACATGCATGCATCAGATGATTTGAAGCTAAAACTATTTGGCTTTTTGATTTGATTGTGCAGTGAGAAGCAGCTCCAGTGAGGAGCAGTTTCACCTTAGAGTCGTATACAACATTTTATCCTAAGTGGTGCTTTTGCTGGGATGCAAAGAAAGGTAGCTCCTACCATTTTATTATACTGTACATTGTGAGGAAGCATCTATTTTGCAAGCACAGTAGGAAGTCCATCTATAATTTAATCATTCATTATCTCTGCTAGCCCAAGGCGGGGCGAGAGATTGTTTTTTATTTATAAAGTGCTTTTTCAGTAACAAGGAGACATACAATATGATACAAACAGTATGCAGACTATAGAGTACAGAAGTCCTGACGTCACTCGTCCATCCCCTGGGTCGTAAAGTAATTTCTCTATGGAGAATAACATTGGGTCATCATAGAATCGTCTCATATAAGAATTGTGGTCCAAAAATAAACAAACTGTCTCTGTGATATTGTCAGGGGGGTGGCTCTGTATCGTTTATGATAGTCAGTCATATTTGAAACAGTCCGTTTCTGGCGAAAACTTAACTAATTCGCCGGAAGTAACATTAGCGTTTTCTCACTGTCAGTTAGGGGTGTGCCGATACACTAATTTCACCAAACGATACGATACGATATTTGGCTCACAACTTCGATACGATACGATACGCACTTTTTTTATTATGAAAAATATATGGGGGAGAAAAAAAGCAAATGCAAACAAATAATTCTGTTTTTGCATTATTCAGATATGCGAACTTGTAGCTTTTCAGCTACAATAGCCGTTTTGAATCCAAATAGGGCAATAGTGGGACACCTGACCCGAAAAAAAAAAAACATGTTGTCACCCTTTTCACCTCGGGGCTGTTTGCATGCCTGATTATTTTTTTTTTAAACGATTTTTTTTTTCTCTAAACGATACATATCGTCACGAAAACGTATCGCGATATATCGCGGGACGATATATCGGCACACCCCTACTGTCAGTTGATGCTTCATATCCATAAGAGTAAAACCACCGGGGTCATTTGATTATTTTTGGAACACCGTTTTTATTTGACGCGATATTGAACACGTCTATGGGAATTCAGAACGGGGGGAAAAAACGCGAGCAATTAAAATTAAAAAGCAGTAGCACTAAGAGCAAACCCTAACATTATTGTTAAAGGCTCTTTTGAATACATGGGTTTTAAAATGGTGTGATGATTCTAGCTTAGTTTCCAAGCTATCGGTTGTTCCTTTTGAGTTCAGTTGTGAGATTACAATCCCTAAGACCAACTACAAATCACAGTCATTTTGGAATCAGGTCGCATTACCCAGATAAGGAAAATCCTCAGTAAAACAAGCGGTCCGCAAAAACAACGGTGTTTTGGGGTGAGCGTTCCGTTTACCAAAATAACAGCACATCACAACTAAACAATTATTAACGTCATCTTGCCAGAAGTATGGGGAAACGGATGTAAATAAACACGGAGCTCATGAAAAAACACACAAGAAAGAAAAAAAGAGTTGCCAAACAAAAGTGGAGGTCTTGCATAATTTGGATGAGGAAAATGTTTGAGTAAATGTGGGCAACACAAGCTGTCCATTCGTCAGAGAAATTGAGGTGGGAAATTAACTGGCAGATATTAGTTTGTGTTAACAGTAGTAAGTAGGCAAGGGCTAAAATGCCAGGCAACCCCATCAACTGCTGGCTATTGCAGGTGGTAGTGACAGAACCATCAGAATTGATCATAAAAATATGATCAATTGGAGGCCCAGAAGAGTCTTTGAGAAGCTTACCAGATAGAATGATTATTATTGTGAACATTGGTACCTACCAAGGCCCTCGGACACGATTTCTCCTCAGATTATCGGTAGTGGCTTATCTGGGCTAAATTGTGCCATTTCTCCTAGAGTAAATGGCAAATTGTTTTGAGAGTGTGTCTCAAAACAATGCTCAGAAGCAACTTCAGAGGTCAAGTATTCATTTCCAGTCATCAGTGGAGCAACATCCAACCACAACATTGTGTAATAGTAGTAACACTGCCACAGACTCTCAGCCAGTCTACCCAGCTGTCTTATAAAAACGCTATATTACAGATTCATGAAAAGCTATTAGTCTTAAGAGCAAAACATTTTTTATGAAGGTGCACGCCCCCAGGGAGAGAGAAAGACGTCAGCACTAAAAGTGGAGTCTGAGGCAGTGATAATTAGTGATGAGAGATTGGTGCCTGTGTTTAATAGGCCAGGCCGACTCACTTTGATGTGAAACTCCATTTTGGTGATGAGCAGTTTGAGGTAGATGCTGCACAGCTTCCCATAGCCTTCACTCAGGTGACCCTGAGGGTAGAGACAGAAAAAAATAGAGACGTGAAGTGAAAGTGTTGGCCAGAGGGAGGGTAGGGACATGATCAAAGGGAACTCTTGGGAGGCATGCAAATTTGCTCATCAGTGTTGCCCAACATTCAGGAAGCAAATAATGATTGCATGAGAAAATCTGTGGTGACACTTCAACTGAGAGTGGGATACACTGTGAATGTAAAAATGTTCAAAAAGCCATTTTTTTACACTTCAAGGCTGATCGGCACAGATCTCCTCTTCCTGCTGCATAGATTCAGCATTTACATTAAAATATTAAGCAGGTCAGTTCAGTTTGTATCAGGTCCAGTCCAGTCCAGTCCATGACCACAATTATTACATAATCACCTCATCGTAATTATTTGATATAATCGCAATTATTTTGCATAATCGTTTCCATGTTGAAAACTTTTCATACATTTTGTAACATTTTCAAAAATAGCGGAAATAGCAGATCTACGAACTCACAAGGCGTCATGATGGGACGCGTTGTGAGCTTGTAGAACGTCTATTTCCGCTATTCAAAAAACATCTTGGAAGTATACAATTATCAAATATGTCAGTCATTTCTTATTTATGACTGACATATTTGTCATATCCGCCCTGTGCAAGTTTTGTTTACAAAGCCTAAAAGGCAAACATATGTTCCAATGTGCAATGCCAAAAAGGCTAAAAAAACAATTAAATCGTTAATCGCAATTATTTCATTTGTATGACAACCAATCAAGTAAAATGTCATGATCACTTGAAACACCCCTTGTCTGAAAGTTCAGTAGTCGTGTTATTTGGTCAATTGCTTCTCACTTTTCCTAGCTCTGTATAAGAAGGGTTGATGACATCACAACAGGAAAGAGAGGCCACGACCCTAGTCAGATGGACCACACTTCCTGCATCCTCCGAAGCAGTGACATCAGCAGAAAATTGAGTAATGTTATACCAGGAATAAGTTTATTACTAAGCAGCATAGGCCCTCCACCCAAGTCAACCACAACTCAATGCGTACACAAAGAAAGACTGTCCAATTTACTGACTTACTGGAACATGTCTGAACATGTTTACACAATAACACACAGGAATTTCATCACAACAGTTTATATCCAAAGTACTAACATACTAAGAAACCTGCTCACTTAGCTCAAGACAGATTTCCATGGTGATTTGGGTCTGCATTCATTATTGAGGAAGGTTTTCCCCACAATATTATAGAAAATATTTCACCACTGACACAGGTACAACTCCAACACTGACAAAGGTACACCTCCAACAGAAGAGCCAGCATAATGATTTTGTCTAGCCCCTCCTGCGTCTAGCTGGCAGACTATGACATGTAAGATACTGAGTAGGTCTGTCGCAATTATTGCATAATTGTTTAATCGCAATTATTTGAGATAATTATTTTTGCATAATCGTCATAATCGTTTCCATGTTGAAAAATATAAAAAAAAACAGAAATAGCAGATCTGCAAACTCACAAGCTTCAACGCGTCTGATGGGTCTAATTTTGTACCATTTTCTCATGGATCTAAAGTGAACCATTTTCAGGCAGCCTGCAACATTGTTTTGGTCTGATGGGCTCCTTCTGCTATGTCAATAATATTAGATAGCAGGTTAACCTCGTTGCCACACAGATTCGTTGTTATAAACATTGTGCATAAATGATACCCCAACCTTGGTTGCCCAGGAAACGGAGCCATTCGAGACATAACTGACGGCTGACGTGATGACAAAAGGCGTTACCCTGCGTTGTGTGTATATAACTTTGTATCTCTGTTTTTACGTCAGAAGAATATATCTGGAACCATGCATTTCCGACGCTTGTAAGATCTCTTCTCTGGAATAAACCCAAATACTATTATTAACACGTTTCCTTCCTCCGTTTACTGATGTAATTAATTCTCATCTGACCGATAGATATGGACCGGTATTTACCAGGAAAAATAAAGCTATCAGTGTCACTTCGTCACACGTTGTAAGCTTGTAGATCAGCTATTTCTCTATTTTTACATGTATAAATTGATTACATATGTCAATAAGTTCTTTGTATATTTAAGTTACTTGTCATATCTGCCCTGTGCATTTTTTTATTACGAAGCCTAAAAGGCTTCATTATGTTCCAATGTTCAATGCCAAACACACACAATTAAATCGTTAATCGCAATTATTTGAGTGACAATTAATCGTCAACTTAAATCTGTAATCGTGACAGCCCTAATACTGAGCAGAATTAGCCGTTTTAAAAACAGCCAGACAATGACTTCTTCCTCTGTTGCAACAAAAGCTGATCGACAACAGAAATATCAATTTGGGGGACCTTGACATAAAAGAAAGTTTGAGAACCCCTGCTTTACGGTTCCATTTGTGCACTCTCAGAATTAAATGAACACTCAATATTTTACAGTATGAGTATATCATCACACCTTGCTATGAACTCTGTGCCCTTACTTACCCACATCCTACTCATGTCCGTCAAGTCAGCCTTGTTCCTCATGGAATCCTTTATCACCTGGGGAGAGAGAGCAGGAAAAGCTTATCCAATGACAAAATAAAAAGTTTTTGTTATTGATTAAATTAACAGAAGAAATGTATTTGAAAACATTATTTGAGTTTATGTGGGTGTATATGGGTGGCCACCTGACTTATCAAAGAAGCTGAATACAGTAGGTATAAAACTGGTTGTATTGGAAATACAATAATCACCTGTATATGGAGATGATTTTGTTTATTCCATATAGTGCTGGTCTACAACAGTTATTGTCTGCGCCATGTTTTCGTCCCTGTCCATCCGTGTGTCAGTCCGTGTGTGTGTGTGTGTGTGTGTGTCCGTCTGTGAGCAGCTAATCTCCGGCACTGTTAGAATGATCGGCGTAAAACTTTGCATGCACACTCCCTGGAGGCCAAGTAAAAACCTCTGCCCGGTATTCTTCCCACCGGGAAACAAACTCTACTTAAACTCGGTTATAGCGGTACCAGGAGGCACCTGATATTACTCCTACAGTTTTTCCAAACATCATGCAAATCGGTACACATCATCTCTGAAGTCATGTGATCCAAGGCGGATTTGTCCGGTGTGTGTGTGTGTGTGTGTGTGTGTGTGTGTGTGTGTGTGTGTGTGTGTGTGTGTGTGTGTGTGTGTGTGTGTGTGTGTGTGTGTGTGTGTGTGTGTGTGTGTGTGTGTGTGTGTGTGTTATTAGAGTCTGTACATACGTTTGGATGTCCATCTCGTAGTAACTTGTGGAAGACATGGCAGAACTTCCAGCAGAGTACTGCGTTACTGGACAGGGGCAGCCGGTTGACCGCTGCCCAGAAGGTATGGGCCCCTTTCTCATGGTGGGTACCCAGGATACAGGGTGACGGCAAGAGTCAAGGAGAACACAACATGCTTCAGTGGATCACAGCAACACACAGCCCTGTCGTCCTGTACAACAAAGCTGTGCAACGCCTCGAAATGTTGGAAAAAACCCAGCAGAGCAGACACTTGGGGTAAAAAAAAGAAATATTTTCCCCTCTCTCTCATACTAGCACTGTGTTTGTTTCACAGATGACAGAATTAGCTCGGCTATGTGGCCATGCATAGACTCGAGGATCACATTATGTTTATTGTTTGGATCTTGCACCAACAGAACCCTCCAGTCATGGAGAAATGCTTAAGAACTTCAACAAACACACAAGAATCAGGGAACACATTGCTCTTCTACTTGCCAGGTCAAAACAAACTCTACTCAACTCTACTGCACAAGCACATGCATACCAACAGACATGCACGCAAAATCCTAGACAAAAAAACAAACAGGCAGAGAGAGACACAAACACATACAGTTGCACATACAGTTACACACACAAAGGATATTCCTGGCATGCTTCTCTTTGACAGCAACCTCCTGTGTGTTGATGGCCTTGTTGATGCTGACAGCCTATAATTGCGGAGGGAAAGAAATCCTATTAGTACACATCTATCTATTTCACACATTTAAACACAATCTCATTTCAAGACTCAAGAGGGTTTTATTTGTCACTCACTCGTACAGGTACAAGCATTATACTAAAGGCATGTTCTGCAAGACTGTGCTGGCAATAATAAAATAGAAAAAAATGAAAAAGAAGATACTAGTAATAATAATGATAATACTGGATGCAATGAAAAATAAAAAAAGAAGAAAGTAACCCTAACCCAGAAAATATAGTTTACCAAAGAACAGGTCAAAACTATTTTAGCAGCAATAGGAAATGTATGGGGGGGGGGGGGGGGGGCAGTTCATATCTGGATTATAGAATGTGTCTACACACATATACATCAGTGCATATCATTTCACTTGGAGAGAAGGATATGGCAGAGTTTTAGTGAGGGATGTATGATCCCTTAATTTAGAGTGTGTGTCTATCTATGACATAGGTACAGTACATGAATGTGTTGGCCTGGCAAAACAAGCAGCAGCTTAGAGGCCTGGGATAATCCCTTGTTTGTATGTGCAGTGTTGTACAGCAACAGAGAGGCTGAACAAAACAATGCCACAGAGCCATCTCACCACACATCTGTCAGCCTATGACACCAGCAGAAAAGAACATCATCGCAAAGTGAGGAAAGAAGACATAGGCCCAACAGCAGTAAAGAGTACCAGGAGTACAAGGCCCATAGTCAATAGTCATAATGCTGCGATCCTATCTTCTATATAACGTTAGGGTTATGGCCATGCCTAACATACAGCCCATATATGGCCATGCCTGACATCACAGCACTGACGTGTGTGTGACGAATATGGACGTCAGCGCAAATCGACAATGCCCCGCAACGGTTTATGTTGTGTGGCGTCAGTCCTGAGCTCAATCAGAGAGAGAGGGATGGGGAGGTTAGCGGGCGAAGGAGACAGGGGAAGAGAGAGACTTTTTTTATCCACGCAATAACCCGGCGAGGGGGAGAGGGAGAAAGAGCCCATTTCACACATGCAACACCCAGGCGAGGGAGAGCCTATTTCAGCCATGCAATAACTCGGCTATTGCTGAGGGCAATGCTGGGTTCTGAATGGAGAAATATGCCCATTTACGGCCATGCCTGACACACAAGCCCATACACTGTAAGGCCATGCCTGACGTCAAAGTACTGAGTATGTGTGTCAAATGATGGACAAATTGGACACGCTTGACATGAGTGCAAATTGGCATTGTTGTTTTCTGTGGTGTGTGATGTCAGACCAGAGCTCAATCAGCGAGATAGAGGGAGAGAGGGCAAGGGAGAGTGAGAGGGATGGGAGGGAGAGGGAGAGAAATAGACTATTTCACTCCACGCAATAACCCAGCAAATGTTGGGTACTGAAATCTGAACATGCTGATCGACGCGTCGCTTAGCGACGCATGTCAGTGCAATAAACCCATACCGGGCAAGCTGATTTACTGTGATCAAGTAAGAGTGCAGGACAAGGAATAAGCGAGACGAGATAAAGAAACTATTTGTAGTATAGAAGACAATTTTATACTACAAATAGGTGGAGGATATTAAATTGAGTAAGGGAGGCTCAAGCTCCGGTGCTCCAGTGACTAACCAGTTAGTACTTTGGTCAAATATAATCCCTCCAGGTTCCATTCTGATTGTGAGACATGTGATTCCGACCTCACTTACCTGTCCCTCAACTGTTCTATCATGAATTAAGAAGAAATGCCTAAAATATTAAATAAAAAATAAATACAGCCTAATTAATACAACATCATAGATGATGATGACCATTGTTCATGTCACTCAGCTACAACAGTAAGTTCAGACAAATCACTTTACTGTAATGCAGCATTTACGATTAGGAAAAAATAACATTTAAGCTAGTATATTATGATCATGATATTAACCTACCAAAATCCCAGAAGATTTCTAGTCTCATATATTGCCAAGCTCTGAACCCAAAATAGTATACTGTTGTTTGACAGAGGCCAAGAAAATGCAACTGAAATTCATCAAATACACTCAGACTGACAGTCATTTCCAACTGGTTGCATTTTCATTGCTGGAACGACCAAATTCTCACTTGACAGGATGTGAGATAAGAACTAGAAAGTACTGTTCCTGAAGAAACAGTGTGGGATCGCTAAGAATGTTGATAGTATCACACTAGAAAGTACTGTTCCTGATTAATTCTGTCTTACCTATTTATATTACATATTGTGTAAAAAGCGATCCCACAACTAGTGAAGATAACATTTATTGTGGGATCGCTATAGCGATCCCACAATAATAGACATAAACGGGTGTGTGGATGACCATGACTTTGAGATACTGTATGAAATCTACTGTAGGGTGTGGGCATGGCCTAAATCCCATCCTTTTCACGGTTCCACCTCCTGTTCAAAATCACTCTCACTTCCCAGACACGGTACTGTGGGATCTCCTTGCACCATCATCTTTGGAGCCATGGATAATTAAGTACCAGTGGGCTGTGCCTACATACGGGTACACGACCGGCCCTTTCCCACCGGATGGTAGTAGTAACTTCTTACGCCCCCTTCTGTGACGCACGTGGAACTGCTTCGCCCCTAGTCATGCGTCACATTCCAGGAGCACTGCCCCGGCTTCACTCCGTGGTGTAAAATTGTGCTCGGCGCTGGCACTGCCTTGGGGGGGGGCATAATTTACGATTCTGTCCCTATCGGTACATAACTCGAACGGCGCTGAGTCGGCTCTAGGGGACTTCGCAACGTTCGGCACGCAGACTCGCTCGCCTACGGCTCGCTGGGCGGTGCCTCTCGTTGCTCAAGTCCCATTGAGACGACGCGCCTAAGTCGTTGTAACTGTTTTTTGCCTAACTACTTCCTAACTTAACATTAGGGGCTGTAGTCTGTTCTCACCAAGTGGGCCGAGTGGTCCGCCTCGCTGGGGGCGACAAAAACTATGCCTAAACCTAACCTTAATCCTAATAAAATAATTTGCGGCGCATTTTAGATAAGATAAATGGTAAGCGCCGGGAGCGGGACTCGATACAGGGACTTTGGCATTGAAAGTCAAATGCTTAACGTTGGACGGACGCCATGGAACTATCTGTTATTGCAGGGTTTAGGGAGCTATTAAGGCGGTCCGCTCATATGAGTGGCAGTTCCGCGTGTGTCACAGAAGGGGGCGTTTGAATACGGTACACTCAAATTCTCACTGGAAGAGGGGGGGGGGCACAAAACAACAAAAAACAACAGAACATTGCAACATGCTTTTTTGGTCAATTTGGTTATGTCTAAAACAACAGTAAGCATGAGTATGCAGGTTGGGGTCAGGAGAGGACAGTAGGCTAGTTTCATAATCTCACTTCCCCCAGATGTCCTGAGTCTTCACTTCCTCACCACATGTGTGTGTACTGCCAGGACTGGAAGTCCACTGTAAATCATCCATGGTCCACTCCACTCGAGTGTGTTGGGGGGGGGGGGGGGGGGTGAACAGAGAGCAAAGAAAGGAAAGAGGAAAGGAGCGTGAGAGGGAGGGGGGGGGGGGGCTTTACGAATAAGGTTAGGAATGCAGAAGGAAGGAAAGAGAAACAGGTTGAGGAAAGCATGGAGAAATGGATGGAAGCAGGAAAAGCAGAATGGAGAGAAGGAGAGAAAGCAGAATGGAGAGGGGGGTGGGTGGGGGGGTGAAGAGCTGTGTCATTCACAGAACATACCGAGTATACCACCGGAACATTTTCAAACTAAGCATGTACAAATAATAGAGATAATAGTCAAACGGATGATAAAAGACCCACAAAAACTACATGAATCCCTTTCCAAAAAGCCAACTGACAGAAACTAATTCAGAAGGTATCATTTGAATTCAGGCCTGGTTTTCACAAGGAAGCTTTGTTCTCCAATTAGCTTCGTTAACTGTCTCATAAATGGAACGCTTAGTGCTACGATTTTTGTTGTGAAACCTGTGCTGCTGCGTTCATGTGGTTCTCTGCAACAAAGTAAGTTCTGACTTAACGTTCTTCTTTGGCTAATGCTCACGTGCAGTTGGTTAGGACTTTTGAGCAGAAAAAAATGGAGCTGGTCTAAAAGCTTCAGTTTGTGCGTGGCATTTCGTTTTTTTTTGTAAAACAAAGAGAAAACTGTTGTTGTTTTCCACCATACTGTATATGACGAGAGGTGAAAGATTACAATTACATCACCACTCATGTATCAATCATACAATTTTCTAGAATCGTTTAACTGGCTTGGTAGGCCGTTTGTGTGTTATTTTCGGGTTGGAAACACCTTAACCTAAAATACCCAACACACCATGCCTTTACTGGTCATTGTAAGAGTACAGTGACAAATGAATTAATGCAGCACTAGTCTAGAGATCTGTTTATTATCTCAGCCAAGTAGGGTTATGCTTCCACCCCCGTTGACAGTCTGATCAATTTAAAAAAAGTAATAGCCAGAATGCCATAAAATCTGCTTTGTACATTCATGCGCCCAGGAGGAAGAACCCATCCGGTCAACCTTTGAACCAAGCAAACTAGAAAGATGTTTAGACCTTGGCAGAGGACTGAACTAGTGCATTCTTATTCTTTATATGAAGATGAAATCAAGACAACATACAAGAGTAGACAGAATCCTCTAGAAATCAAAGGATGTCATTAATAATCCATCAGATCCAGCAAAACACACATTCATTAGCGTCTGTCTTGGCTGGAGCACCCCAGTAAAGACAATGCAAGCTTTTCCCTCTCTCCGTAATTTCAAAGGCACGTTGGAGAAAGGTGACAAGCACAGTCTTTGTGTTGAAGGGATTTGACTTGCAGAGTGAGTGTCTAATTAAGTCACAGCTGTGCCTCCAGTAAGGGAGACACAGGACGAGGAAAGGGAGGAAGAGCAGGAGACATACGCGAAGGAGTGCATAGCTGGCCGCCGGTGCGTCACCAAACTGACATGGCTTTAAATACCACTCCAGCCATGGCTCTGTAGTCTGTACTCTGTAACTCTACCACATCCTTTTAAGACGGTTGACTGACCATGTCTTGACTACTATCATTAAATATGTATATGTAAGGAAGGACTTAATATGGATGGACACTGTGTAGTACACCTATAGCTCAAGACAAAACTCAAGCTGTGTGTGCGCGTTTGTTTTAACAGTCACCAGTCAGGCTTATGCATCCATTTCAAATAATATCTAATTAGGGAGCATATACTAACGGCAGCCCAACAATCCCAGTTTCCACTACAGGTTATGACCAAGATTGCTTGCTGTTAAGAGCTGATCAGAAGGCGTGCGATTTCCAGTGCTCCATGACCGTAGTTCCCTTTTCCAGAAGATGGCATTCCCATTTCCTGTTCCGGGTCAGTTTCTCATAGATAAATTTGATTGGCTCAGCATCAGATTTTAAATCGGAAACACAACACTTTCATGTGTGTTTCCGGTACAAATCTGCCGCTGAGCCAATCCAATGAAGCTACGCGGAAGGGAAAACAGGAATGCCACCTTCTGGAAAAGTGAACTTGCAGTGCACAGCCCTTCTGGTCAAAATGTGTTTAATGGGCTATGCCCTGAAAGCAGTCACTGAATGTAAGCACATTCATTCGTTAGTGTGTTAATGTTAGATTTTCTTGTGTTTTGCAGAGCAGCCCCACCAAACTAATGCAAGATATAATCAGGTATCCAAATACTATGGGACAGAAGTCCCGAGCTGAGCGTGCTCTACTGTCAGTCAAATAAGAGGAGGACAGATGGTTGCAGACTCTCAGCAAACAGTCTAATCCAGGGGTCTTCAATCTTTTCAGGCCAAGGACCCCCTAGCTGAGAGAGAGATAAAGCAGGGACCCCCTACTCTATATTGTATAAAATTGTTTTTCAGATTACATTTTTTTTACTTAGTCTGCTCTTCTTTCCCTCTTCACCTATAGCCTCTTTGCCAAAAATAGCCGATCTACAAGCTCTCAACGCCGAGCGCGAGGCGTTGAGAGCTTGTAGATCTGCTATTTTTGGCTAAAGTTCTCCTCGGAAAAGGGGATGCTAGGGTTCAAGTGGTTAAGGTAAAAAAAGGAAATATCACACAAAGATTTGGCGGACCCCCTGTAGTAGCTCTGAGGACCCCCTAGGGGTCCCGGACCCCCTGTTGAAGACCCCTGGTCTAATCTCTATAGAAAGAGTCCGCACTCACCACTGATGAAGGTCTGAGTAGCCGAAACGCATCTGTTTGTCAGAGACTGCTGCTGCGGTAAATACAAAAATTCAAAGAAAGACTACCTGTGAGTACGACTGTTTCTATAGAAGATATAATCAAGTGTCATCACCTGTAAAAAGGTCCTCTGTACTAACACTTTTACTTTTGTTAGAAATAGGCCTAACAGTACAAACGTCTTCTTCAGTTCAAAATGTTCACTACACCAGGATCTTTCTTAAATAGTTAAACATTTGAGTGGGTTTTTCATTTTTTCCACGTAATAAAATAAAATAAATCAAGGGACTATTGAGAGACTCCCAATGCAAGTAGTTCCCACATGAGGATGATGACCCAATTAGTCCACAGTGAGACTTTGTACTTTGTGGTGGGGTTGAATGAGAGTGCCAGCTGCCCAGGACTGTTGGCATTGATTGGCTAGGGTGGCTCTCTGGCATCAATGGCCCATTAGCTCGTCACAGCACCGCCAGACCAGCTGATGATGTGAAATCACTGCTTCGAGAAATTAAGTCAGGTGAGAAGAAAGTGAGTACATGGACGAGAGCAGAGAGCCTAGAGGGAATCCCAGGCAGGTTGTTAACTCATTCACTGCCACTGACGTAAAAAACATAATTTTTCCCGTTTACCAATCCTGCCACTGACGTAAAAAACGTAATTTTATTTTTTTCAAAAAAAATAAAACTTAAAAAGTCTGTATCTCGGCTCCTGAGTACTTTTTTTTTTTTCGATGAAAAATCTCTGGCAGTGGGCAAACACGGCAAGCAATAATTGTGGCAGTGAATGAGTTAATCTGGACAGGTGTCCATGTCATTATGGGCATAGGTAGAGGCTACCTCAACTCCTTCCATCCTTCTTCCTTCACTTCCTGTCCTTTTCCTTACAATAATTTCCAATACTGGGCTCATCAAGGATAGCCAGGGTTCAATTCACTCAATTCACATCACTCTATTTCTCCCCCGCAAAATCTGTGAAACCCTTTTTTGCTATTTGAAGCTATTTTTAGATAGATTGTGGTCTGAACCCCCCCCCCCCCCCCCCTAACAGTTGGCCCTGACCAAACCAATTGGCTCTTCTGTAGAAAGCAAGACATTGATATGCTGATCATAGCCTGGTTGTGTCCACCACAAGACTAGGGCAGAGCACAGGGCCTTAGAGAATAGAGAGAAGCCGCCGTCTTCTGACTGTTAAAGGGGCCCATTGTGTGGGGGCAAAACAAAACAAATGTATTATTATGCATAATCTTAAGGCATAATACATCTATAAATTCTCTCTCTGATACAGCCTGCTGAAATGAGGACAACATTAAATTAGCAGGGCCTAATAGTTTTCGAATTACTTAGGGTGCTTTATATAATTTACTAGTGAGCAGAGCCACGAGGTGATGGCTGTAATGACAGTCCAGACCGCCCAGTTCAGAAGGCCCTAATGAAGGCTACGGCCAAAATATTGGTCAGATAAATTGCATTAAATCCAGGGCTTGAGTGTGCGGTTTCTACTTCTTTAGGATTGTAATGACGATCCACCAGTATCCCTCTGTTTCAGCTCCGGCACATTTGAACTAGGCGAGGGCTAATATGAGACTATCATATTACCGTATGTACCTAAATAGTCAGTTCTATTCAATTACAAGAAAAAGCAATGCAAAAAACAAGGATATAGGACAGGTTAAACCTAGAATATGATTGGATCATGGTGGACAATGCCCCTCTTTTATCAAACTAACTATCAAACTGATATTTCAAAGCAAAAGTCTGCATTTATCAATCTGTTATCAATTTGATGTGAGCGTAGCCGATGATCAAGTCTCAGCTCATGTACGCAAATGTTTTTCATCACAGACTTGCGATGAAGCATAGTCCGACAGGCAGCCATCATATGCAGCCACTTACTTAAAAATATGCAGGCTAAGCTTACATCTAACCATATGTATGAATCATATTGTATGTACCATATCCCTAGGTATTTTGAAAGTGTTTGCAATCAACAGGGTTAACAGATGAATTACAAGCTATTAAAAATCAAGCAATTAAAAACAATCTAACATATTTACAATGTTATACGTTAGTTAGATGCAAATCAGTCACCCGTTTAAACAAGCTCTGACAATCAGTCAGATCTTGACGGTGGCAGATCTGGCTCTGTTAAATCCTTTCAGGATTTCATATTCATGACCACTGGAATCTTTTCACAGAGCGTGACCCAGGCAAGGCGGTACATCCTTCAGGAGTTATGCCACAATTTGAATTTGTCTATTCAGTTAAAGACGGGGTGCCGTGATTTTCAGTGATTTCCCCCCCCCCCCCCCCTAAAACATAATCATCAGGTATTATGGTTATACTAGGAGGAAGATTTTTTTCAAAAAAGTGTACAGAAATTGTTTTTAAAAAAAAATTATGTGGACACGCCTCCAGTTCATTAAGTATACCTGGTTCTCACCTTAGCACCTCCTCCACCACCTTAGCACCACCCACCTGTCCTAGTCCCTCCTCCTCCTCATGCAGACACCTGTTGTGTTATGATAATGAGGGGGAGGGTATGTTTTTACTATGTCACTAAAGCGCTGTTTTTCTATTGGCACGTTTGACCCTCAAGGTTTCAGCCTCCAGGTAGAAACTCAAAATAGTCAGAGAAGACATAAAACACCATAAAAACACCACCAGGGGGCTTAATGAAGTTCTATCAACCTCATAGACACATGAAAAACAGAAAAAGTGCAAAACCATGGCACCAGCTCTTTAAAGGACAGAAATCCAGTGCTCAAATTCCATACCTGTGTCAGAAGTGCAGGTGCTGACCCACATTAGGAAAGGTCACCAGGATCTCAGCAGGAGATCCACACACCACCAGCCACCATCCATGAATGTTTGTGCATTCGTCAGTCGTAAAAACTTCCACTCCATAAATGTTCAGGTTATTCGTCAGCCTTGCCAGGCTAAATAAATACATTCCACCATGACGTTGGAGTTAGCGAACATAATGCAGACTTTTGTCAGATCCGCAGATCAATCCATATGCGGACATGGAAGTGAAGTATAGAGCATTGGTTCTTTAAGTGGGTCCGGGGACCCCCAGGGGTCCTTGAGGGAGTTCCAGGGGGTCCCCAGCTAAATGATAGATTAGGCACCAAATGGACCCTTATGGGTCTGTAACTCTGAGAGTGTACAAATGGAACCAAATGGACCCGGGGTCCATTTGGTTCCATTTGTACACTCTCAGAGTTAAATTGACATAGATTTTACAATATAAATGTGTGGTCCAAGTGATAGAAATGCCATTAAATGGGGGTCTGTAGCCCTAATGCATGTCAAACTGGGGGTCCTTGAAATTAAAATGGTTGAGAATCACTGCTAAAGCCGTAAAAAAATCTTCTCTTATGGGGGTCCCTGGCATATATTTTGAAATGGGGGTCCGCGGGCTAATAAGTGTCAATTTGGGGGTCCTTGACATGAAAAAGTTTGAGAACCATTGGTATAGAGAATATAAGGTATAATTATCGCTATAGGGTAATGTTACAGCAGAGCATATGATAACTTGTAATTTATACTCTGTTGTACGACGGTGTCGCTCATCGAATATAGCCGTCGCAGAAGCTCACAACATGTCAGAAATCTCATTAATATTTGTGGCAGATATTATGCTAATCAGAATGTGATAATTATTTTTACAATGACTTATTTGAATAATAAACTAATAATGACAATTGCTTCATAGAAATGTATAGTAGCTAGTTGTAGTAGTCATATAAGTACTTAATTACACATCATATTGAATATGCAGCATAAGCATATCTGAGGTTTTTGGTTGTTTATTGTAGGGCCAAGTAGCAGAATGCTCCACAGAGTTTAGCCACCGTGAATACAGTGTCTCACACAAGTTGTGAGGGAGAAGACAGCAAATTAACCAAAAGCTGGCTAATATTCTTAATTAGGAGGTTAAAATCTTGACTATTATTCAAAAGTAAAGAAGGAGTAATGTTCCTGGGCCAGTGGTTACAATGGTGGGGCCGGTGATTTTGAAAAGTCACTGGCCTGGAGGCAGGGCCAATTGCATTTTGGAAAATAACCAGGGGTGGCCTGTGTTTTATGAATGCATGCAATCTTTGTGGGGATTGACAGCTACATAAAACAAAAAAAAACTAAACTAAACAGTTTCTAATAGAAACACTGCAATTCCAGGTAGAACACCACCACCACCACCAGTAGTTTATAAATGTAGGCGTTAATGTATACAAGTTTGGGTCTCAGGGAAACACCAACTTTCACTTTTGGGTCTCGAGCAGAAAACGAGCCGAACGCATGACAGTTAATTCACTCCTGTTTGCATATCTTCTTTGTTCTGTCACAAAAGTTCTGCCAAGAGAGATTCCATGCATTTCCACCACCATGTCAAAGCCTTATCTGGCCTCATCTCTCAATAGATTTTTCAGATTAGTACTTTTGTGGTGTGACTTAACGCACAGTGCCTCTGTGAATAGTGGGCAGCCACTATACAGGAAAGGATACAGACATATCTCTGCCTTTACCATAAATCAAAT
>NC_137606.1:14896447-14991447 GCF_963280865.1 Gymnoscopelus braueri
GTTCCAAAAGGTCAATACCTAAAAAGAGCCTACTGTGTAGCTTGTTTAAAGGACCGTTTTAACAATTTGCTTCTGCCATGGACATCCGTTCTAAAAGAACACTCACTCTGCACCTCTAAGAGCCTGGCTGACTCTAAAGCCTGAGTTATACTTAGCTGTGCACGGGTGTCACGCACCGAAAATAGCCGATCTACAGGCTCGTGTGAGCTTGTAGATCGGCTATTTTCTGTGTGCGACACTGGCACACAACTAAGTATAAATCAGCCTTAGGAGGAGGCAGAGAGGATACAAGACAACCCTTTCTGCGTATGCCCGCTCACTTTTCCTGTGTGTGTACTTAAGTGTGTTTCACATTTATCCAGGGAAAGAAAAAAACAAACAAAACTGCATCTAAAACCATTAGGGCCACATTTGAGGCCACTGAGATTATAGCCAGATTGAGATTATAAATGGTGGCTGTTTTTAAGCAGTCGTCTCACAGCACTGAGTGAATACATTTTTAGCAGTGCCCTCAGCGTCAGCAGGGATTGACCCCAGCAATATTGGTGCTGTGATCTCTAGACACTTAAACATGCAAACTAGCAAACATTTACCTAGTCTCTTAATGCTCCGTCTCAATGTTTTATGTAAAACACTTTGCCTTGTTGTTGAAATGTGCAATACAAATAAACTTGCCTTGCCTACAGTATGCAAATACTATTTACTGTGTATATGATCAAAATGAATAGTGTGCAGAATCATAAGCAAAACAAGCCCACAAAAATGGAATAAAAGAAGAATTAAGCACTGGGAGTGAAAAACATGAAGAATAATTATGTGAGATTATTTATCAATTAAACAACTAAAAGCTCCAACTGTGCGATCCCTTCCAGCCGAACACATTGTGCTTCTTTATTACTCCATCAATAACATTGTGTATGCCGTGATGCAGATATGCCCTGCGGGACGACGCCGTCCCCTGAAGAGACCATTAAGAGCCTGAAAACAAGGAGCTTCCTGCTCTTCAGTAGGTGACCTCAGAGCAGTGGGCTTCTGATCCTGGGGGGCAGGGGTGGAGGGCGGCAGGTGGTACTACTGAACCACACAAACACACTGTATCAGTGGCAATCAGTAGTGTATTTGTGTGGGGGGTGAAGAGGGCGTTTATAACTGTGTGTGTGCGTGCGCGCGCGTGTGTGTGTGTGTGTGTGTGTGTGTGTGTAAGAAATAGCATAATAAAAAGTTTGGCCTAAGCCCCCATGGCTGGTTTATGAGCCTCTCCTAACAGGACAGCTTTCTGTAGTCTCCTGTTGAAGGAGCCTCCCTACTGAAGCTCACTTTGCTTTGTATAACCAGTGGAGCTTCCTGGAGAACTGGTGATGTCATAGAGACACATTATAAAAGGAACATCTGTGCAGCTGAATGAGACTCCCTGGCCCACTTGCTCTTTAGTCTCCATTCAAGCTAGCATGAGCACTTCACAGCACTGTGCACTGCAGCAAGGTGATAGGTTCTGAGTGTTTTTCTTTCCAAAGAGTACAAGGATGTTGGAAAGAGTCTGAAGTGATTCAGAACCAATTACGGCATCTAAAAACATAATAATGTACCGTAGGATTAAGGTGAATGCTGCTGCAGCAAAACGTGTCCGACTCCGTATAGTTTTCTGAGCACACCTTGATGTTGGAAATTGGGCTGAAATTGCTGCTTAATTTCTTCAAGGAATCTTTTGGTATGCAATTCTGCCTCAGAGGCTTTCCCCCTTTTTAAGAGACTATCTGGCGTTGACTCTATTAACTTGCCTGGATTGTGTTTTTATACCACTATTTAGCACATAGCAGATAACCATAGCATATCGGCTGTGAAGCAACACAGACAGGCGAACAAGCAGCAACTTTTGGCAGCCCGAATCCTGTTAGATCCACAACTGTGAAACAGAGTAGTTACAAACAACAAGAAGGCTGGATTTTCTGAGATTGGTTAAGCTTTGTTCCAAATAAACTAAAACATTCACTTCAGCGGAGATTTCTCATTAAGAGAAACTTCATCACAAGATTCAGGACAAGTCTATGGAACTTGTCCCACATCAGTCAGTAACTGCAGCCAAAATGCTTTTCAAAATCAACTCGAGATGTGATTTTCCTATGAAAATGAACCTTCCATTTGCATCATTGAGCAATTTGTGGTTGGACATTGTCTTGACTTCTCCCACTGTTAAGAATCTCTGAACCCCCCTGAGCAAAGAATCATTCAAAAGTGTCTTTGTCAAGATATTATATAGTAAGCTCATCCATATTGGCAGTGAAGGTTGTTGCTTTGAGCCATATGCACCTGCTGTGGTTGACTGATATATACACACACACACACAGGTACTTATTCTTCCAGTTAACCCAACATTTACTGTAAACTCGAAGACAAAATATGTGTAAAGCTTTTTTTTTTAAACATATTTTATGTGTGTGTGTGTGTGTGTGTGTGTGTGTGTGTGTGTGTGTGTGTGTGTGGTTTTCTAATGGCAGCTAAAGCCGATCACATTAAACTTGATTCATGCGTGCGTCTATAAAGATAAACAGATAAAGCCTAAATGTGTAATCTATCTAAATGACAGTCTGTTCTTTACAGTTACACTAAATTGTTGATGAATTAGTTTTGGATCAGTAGGCATTGCAACAAGAATATACCTGCGCAAGCACTAGGCCAGTGGTTCTCAAAGTAGATTCCAGGGACTCTCTGGGTTCCTTTAGGGGTTCTAAATTGACCCTAACAAGTATGTAACTCTGACAGTACACAAATGGAACCAAATGGACCCGTTAAGGGATGTTTTGCATAGTGTACATTTGTCTGTCATTTTGTTTCGATGAATTGAGTACAATGGAAACAAGCCATAGGCTTTCTGGGGTTTAAAATCCTCTGAGCAGACCTTGTGAACTGTGCGTTCCTGTGCTTTTTTTGCAAACTGCTAATTAAGCATTCAATCAAGCAGACCTTGAAATGTAAAAGTTTAAGAACCACTGCACTTAGTCTACTCATTTATTTCAATGCCAAAAATAAATATAATTTCCGTCCAACAGACAGATTAGGAAATGTGTAATTGTCATTCGTGTCACATTTATCTTGTGCTTTGCCTGATGTGCAGCTTGGAAGTGAACCAAGGTGAACAGAAAGCCTCGTGAAATAAACGACGCATTTGTAGTTCAGTGCATTTTTTTTTACAACAAAAAAACTTCCCTAAAAACACACAATCCAGGCAACTGCTCGAGATCAACATAACTTGCATTCACTTCTATGATACTTCGCCACCACCCCCACCCTTTCACATATCTGTTGCGCCTTTTATCCTTCATGATGGGAGAATAGAATAAAGTCGAGATCTTAATCACCTACCATTTTACCAAGATCCATAGTCCCAAAAACAGCAAAGGTTCTGGTGACGCCGAAGACGAAAAAAATCTTTATTCCTACAGAATGATTTTTAGTGACGGGAAAGCGATGTGGAAAACAAATGCAACGACAGAGTGGGCCGTTAACTCAACATGTGTCCCGATTTGGTATTAAATACTCTGCAGATCGATCCTTCCGTGTCCCCGATCCGTTCCTAACCCTCCCCGGTCCTTTGGGGGTCCCTTGACGGTCCGACGTGCTCCTTTCTCCCGGTCCTATGCGTGCTGCCGAACGGCGGGGGCTGCCAGCATCCGACTGACCGAGACCAAGGAACTGAACGGTCTATAAAACGATACCACCCTCGGCATGCAGACGGGCGGCGAGTGCTATCTCCACTGGCGATACTCGCGTATTTCAACGCAATGTGAATTAAACTCCACATGTGAGCGAATACAAGTCTACATAGCGGTTACTTACAGGGCAGTGGGACACCTTTATTTTGCAAATAGCGCGCCCTCTGCTAGACAATAGCATGGACCCTGCAGAGTGGGATGGCTTAAACCCCCCCTCAGTCAATGTAGGCTACTTCCCTATAAGTACCCCATGTTGGCTCTTAGAAAAGTACTAACAGAACCCAGGGCCGGACTGGGACAGTAATTCAGGCAAGGAGTCATACATAAAGACGTTATTTCTTCTTTAAAAAGTAGGCTACAACACGTGAGGGGTATTATACACTATAGTTCTATGCAACGACCTCCGCCGTGCTGTGAGCTACAAAAACATCATGTGGCGTCATATGAGGCCACATCATTTTACAAACAGATGTTTCATCTGTTTCATGAAGCGAGGCAGCCTCGTTTCATATATGGACGATGATGACACTTCATTCTGGTGTGTGATAAAAACAACAACAAGTCTTGGTAATTCCATTATATGTATTTCAATGGTGGAAAGGAAAGGAAGGGAAGCTCATCTTACACCAAGGGAGCGATTTTAGGTAAGGGCTGCCCCCATCTGGTTCCTCTGAGATCATCAACTAAAATGTTGGTCATGTAAAATCTTTGTGTGACAACGCATCTTAACAAAAATTCAGCGAGTTCTACTGTGAGAATTAGCTAAAATAAAAAATAAATACAAGTTATTGTATTTGTGTAAATAAATTAAACCCGAATGAATGTAAGATATTATTTCTATAATTGAGACTAATTCCATCACAAGTTTCAGCAGAGATTTGGTATAATGTGCGCTCTAAGCAAGCAATTAAAGCAATTGCAATTGAAATTCAATCGAAACTTTCGATTGAATTTCAATTGTTTTTCATCTAAGTTTCCTCTTAGAGCGCACACTGCTGAATTAAAACACATGAATTGAATTTCGAATTCAATTCAATTCATGTGTTTTAATTCAGCAGTGGCTCTTAGTTTATTTTGCAGCCCAGGAGCAAGGTTTTTAAACCTACCCACTATTACTACAGGATAACCATATTGTGAGATACAAGCCTGCAGGATACAATCATGTCTGGATTACCAACCACAGACGAAAACATTAAACCAAACACTGCTATACAATAGAACAGAGCACTCACTGATAAATTGAGACCAATAATCAGCATGTTGCTCATTATACCATGTCCCCTGGGGTTGGATATTATACCCCGGGCCCTCAGACTACTCAAAACCAAACAGACAGTCTCAAGACAATGCCTGCTCTTTTCCACAGTGTCTGCTCACTTCCTGGTACAGCGTGGGCCCGTAAATGAGGCAGAGGCACAGCATTTCTCTCATACAGTGGTCCTACTCTGTCCTGTCTGTTTACACACTCTCTCCCTCTAGTCTAGTCACTGTCCTAGTCGGTCTGCTGCCCATGTATTTGACACATGTTCTAAGTTCTACTTTTGACTCCTAGTGAGTGAACAAAATTAAGAACACCCGTTCCTTCTTTGAGATTGACAGACAAATAGACAGATAGAAGCATATATGCTAACTCTCCCCTCGTATATCCCACTAAATGTTTCTGCTTTGTGGCTGGTAAAGAAAACATTCTCAATGCTCACAGTGGATGCTTGATGCCCGGTCCAACTTCTCAGGGGGAGTGAAAGAACCAAACATGACTAACGCTTGACCAACTCAAAAAATGAGCCACACAGCTGTACAGAGTGCAGTTAGGACCAGGTAGTTTACAATGGGAATGCTTTTTCCCCATTGTTTGTAATAATTAACTTTAACTTTCATTTTTGACCCATCATACAAATCAATAATGGCCCACGTCAGTTGGCATGGTCTGTGTCATATACTTTAATACAGCCTTGGGCTAATCTTCATTCTCGACAAAACGAATTCTTAGTCAACATACTCATAGGATAATAGTCATTCTATGTTGATTTTACAGTGGCTACTGGCTATTGACCTATAGACTGACAGAATTAAAGGAGCACTATGTAACTTTCCTCTTCTACCCCAGATTTGTACCTGGTTTCCTGCTAAAGTGCTGACATTTTTAGCATTGAGGTAATAGAGCCGGCCAGCTTGCTCGGGGAATAAATTGGATCTTGACCATCAGGTCAAAATTCATGTCAGATCCTGTGTCTAGGTGAGACATGACCTTTGACACGATAATGTCTCAATAGAAGAGCAGGGAGGTGAAACACAACCACCCCATTTGTATAAGTTATATTGTATTAACATACTCTACCATACAGATTGGAGAAAATTACATTTTATTTATTTTAAAAAAGTTACATAGTGAGGCTTTAAAGGATTATATCTCTAGGCTTTATAAGAGATGTGTTCATTTCTCAAGAAGTAATTTATTCAGCATGGAAAAAATAATAACAAACGACTAATGAACTAACAAAGTCTTGGTTGACTAAGACCAAAGCGACTGGTTAATCCATGACTCAGTTATGAAGGGACAGCCCTCCTGTACAATTTGCTTTATGAACAACTGATCTCTGAATTTAAAAATGAAAACAAGGTGGTGCACTTAATATAGTGAGTAGCTGTGAGTATGGGTCTGAAGCTTTGTTGCATGTGAAACAATAAAAATGTCTATTTAGCTTTTCCCTAGTGTCCCATTCAATATTGTACAAAAGCTGTTAACAACCATTTGAATCCGCTCTGTATTAAATCTATTCTTAATGCCTGTATACCTCATCGGTCCACTTTGTTTAACTCAGTGCCCTGTCACTCATGTCCAGCGCTATTAATCAACAGCCGGTCGCTCAGTGCAATGAGGCCACAAACCTCCGCCTGCTGTTTGTGCTGCCTCAGTGCTTTTAATGACCCCAGTCTCATGCTTGTGTATGTGTGTGCATACAGCTTGAACATGCATATCCTTCTATGATTCTACAAGGCTTCAGGTACAGTAGGATCAAGTAAGCCTAATTCATACTCCATCCATAGCTTTTTTGATGTTTTATACAAATCAGTTATTTCCACCAAGTAACACAGTATTACAACTAAATTTGGCTTGAAGGCAAAAAGTGTCTGGGGTACATAGTAAGTTCAACAGAGAGAGAAACAGAAAGGCGGACCCAAAGAGGGACAGAGAGAGTGAGAGGGAGTGAGATACAGATCCAAAGTGCTTGTCTGAGTCCGCCCTACTGCGTCCTGCTTGTGCCCGAGGGCTACGGCCACGCTCCTCCCCTAAATTCCACAGCTGCCAGGGCACCACACAGTACTAAAGGGGGCACAGGCAGGGGGAGCATCGATTAATACAGGTCCATAGATCCACGTAAGCACCCACACACACACACATTCATACAGATACACACACATTTATACAGATAGACACAAAGTGTACAATTACCAAAACACACAGACACACATCCACATGTTCATACACATGCAGATACTGTACACACACGCACGCACGCACGCACGCGCAGGAGTACGTAAGTAAACGGAAAAGATGAAGCTGCCAAGAAGTCTAATTTTAAGATGTTAGGCCTAATTATGTAACTGTGGTGTCACTCCATATCCCTGTCAGAAAGCTAGTATCCCAGAGGATATGAGAGGGTGCTGACGAGTCCATTCACAGGCATTCATTATGGTTGATATCATTTCAAAGATTACTACCCACACACACAAGCTTTCATTTGAAAAGAAACTTCATTTGAAAAATACCTCTGGTCTTTGACAACCCCACTGTCCTGCAATCTAGGAAACGGCAAGCAACATTCCTACATTTTGTGGCCTGGATGAAGCTTTACTGCCATAAACCTGCGTGAAATGTTTAATGCATACTGGTAGAAAGGTTACAACTAAAGCAAAATAACATACCTCCCGGGAGAATCGCAGTGAAAAACAAGGATGCCAGGAATTAAATCCCCTCAAGTCTAAATTAAAGAGGGAGCTGCTATTATGAGATAAAACATGTCATTAAAAGCAAGTACTGTGTGTTATGCCCCGCATGGTTCTTTTTATAACTTGGTGTGGACAATATGACAGAGAGGATTGTGAACACGCCCTGGTTGTTTACCCAACTGAACTCAGACAGGCAGTCTTCAAAAGTTTAAAACTGCTAGCTAGCTCGCTAGTGATACGCTGGAGCTGATGGAAAGTCTATCCAAAGTGGCAGACTGTCTGATTTAGGCAGCTTTAGAACACAACGGATATGAGATTATCTAGATTCTAGCTGATCAATGTAAAGCAGATTCAATGATTTTCTACACTACTTCGGAGTTCGGACCCTAGTCAAAGATCACACAAACAAATAAAATAGATTACAAATGATATTGAGTTGAGTTATACAATTGGAAACTCAGTAAAATAAAGAAATAGAAATATTGTATTCCTGACATACTTAAATTAGTTTGTCAATATTATTTATTAGTAAACTCAATGTAAACCGACATAAAAAAACGAACAACTAATTGTGTCATGCTTTGGTTTAGGCCAAAGTCATGTTTGAATCATGTCTGATATCTAAATGACAATATTAACATTGGACTTGTTTAATCTTGTTTTAATACTTATTACTTATCTTCATGGCAGCAGGTGAGCTGATTAACTTGGATTGCCATTTGCCAAATACAAAGCTCTTCCTCACTCAATACATTTATGTCAGATTAATGTAGCAGTATTAAATGTATGGAACAAGAATCCTAATCCAATGAAACCTGATTCCCTTTGCTACAATAACCCTACCATACTGTAGCTGCATGCAATACCACAGCATGAGAAGAAGCTGTGTACGTGCATGCATGAACTTGTTGTTTGTGTTATTGATAACCCTGTTGCCTCAGTATACTTTTGGAGAATTGTACCTCAGCCTGACAGTGACCTAGTGACCAGGCTTGGCTTCTGACACAGAAAGCCACGCATGTGTCTCTCAGAGCCTCTAATACCATCCTGCTACTGTCTGGGTCAGGGGGGGGTGGCTTGAAGCATTACACCAACTAATTTAGACACAGAAACTCTTCACACATTGCACTGTAGATGGCACTGACTAACGGTCACTATAAATGCTGAGTTTCAGCTGTTAGTTGACAGGTTGGAAAACTAGCAGCACTAGCAGGGCAATTCAAAGAGGCCTGATTCATCTGACCTACTTACCCCCACCCCACCCTCTGGTTTGGGAGGGGAGACCACCAGACAGGCTGGCAGGAAGCGGTAGTCTCTCTCTCTCTCTCCACAGCTTAGCAGCAGCCTGCACATGCTCAGTGGGAGTGTTGTTTTCCTGACTTCAGATAAAGTCGCATACAGCTCTTTAACTTATATGGCATTCATTAGTCAGCACCATCTAAACCAGTGGTTCTCAACCTTTTCAGGCTGTGACCCCCAAAACTAATCATAACTGGGGACCCTCCACCCTGACAAGCACTTGGAATGTATAGGCATGACATTTCGTTTGACTCTGTTCCAGATAAATATTGTGAAAAAGGTACAAGCTAAAAACGCCTCGTGAGCTTGTAGATCTGCTATTTTCAAAATGTTTGCCTTTATAGTATAGTTTGTTGGTTACTATTGATGGAAAAAATCATGTGCGGACCACTGGCCTACAGTGTAGCCTACAGTTCACTAAAAAAGCCTTCCACAGCTGCCAATTAATGGTAGAGCTATTATAGAGATATATGCCATCCGGTTTCTGTGCATAGTCAAAAAAAACAACACTCGAAGGGACATTGACCTACATTTCAACAGCTCTTTTGTTTTTATAGTGGGCTCACTGATATCTCTGTTTATCACAGCGTCAAATGTAGGCTACATCGGTCACTGGAACTACGTGGTACAATCATGCATAAATAAACTGTATGAATGGCATAGTATATCTTTATGATCAACTTGAATGCAAAATAACTCCATACAAGCTGTAAATGCCAGCATACATGCACCATCGTATTTAAATGTGATCTCAGTGTAGTACACAATATTGCGGTTCATGCCTTGAAGATGGCTCCGAATCTAATTATAATAGGCTACAGTAAATACACAGCCCTTGGTTTGGAACATGACAGTAAAGATCCTAACGCTGTTCCACTGGACACTGTCCACCCAGACCGAGCGACCGACCGAGGCTGTATGGGCTGTACACCCATGCCCCCATGGATCACAAGACGCTCATCTGTCATGACAGTCATGGATGAACTTCAACATAGTGTTTGCACTTTCTCCCTTTTTGGCCCGTACATCTACATTAACGTTCAGATTTCAAATATAAAATGCTTACACCATGGCCACGGATGTTACAATTATGTTCGGGCCCTCAAGAAGTACCCGTATTTTCCGTATTGTTCAATAAAAAGTATTTCAATCCGATTGGTGGCCACTTTCTCATAGAGTTATAATGTATCAGAGTGCAGTACACCTCCCAACTGATAGGGTCGCGTAGTTGAAAGTACAAGGAGAAAATAGGGAGAAAATGGCCACCGATAGGATTAAAATGCTTTTTATTGAACACTACGGAAAATACGGGTACTTCTGAGGGCCCGTACTGAATTGTAACATCCGTGGCCATGGGGTAAGCACTTTATATTTGAAATCTGAACGTTTATGTAGAAGTACGGGCCAAAATGGAAGAACTCACAAACACCAGGATGAAGTTCATCCATGACTGTCATGTAATATATGACAGTCATGTATGTATCAAGGGACTGTACTGTCCACCCAGCCCGAACAGGGGGCTGTTAGTACACCCATGCCCCAACAGTAAATATGGCATTTTTCCAGCTTTTCTTCTTATAATACATAAATGTAACTTAAATAATCTTTTCTTTTTCGTACTGTACCTGGCCTCGCTCAAAGTTCTCCTTCTCAAGTTCTAGACTGTTGGCACCACCGGTCCGCGATCGGATCACTTTGGGGATAGCGTTCGGTACTTGCTGCATGGAGCTTTTCACTCGGTCCATTGTTGTCTGGTTCAAATCTCAGATGAGCACGATATAAAGGAGGACAAAATTAAAACTCCTCATAAATGTACCGTCAAAATAAATGGTACGTTAACTATAACGGTCCATCATGCTGTACTTGAGTTATTGCAACGCGATCATTTGGATCCTCAGTCAGTCCAACGCCCCAGACAGCGTCAGCCGCATGAAAACTACACAGACCCATGATGAGCCAGACATGTCAGCGTTGCCAGGTTTTGTGAGAGAAATAAGCAACCAGGCCTAGGAAAACAAGCCCAAAAGAACATGAGCACTTTAAATCTATATGCATCGCCTATTTGAAAATAGCTGATCTACAAGCTACAAGTTTCAAAAAAAATCTTGCAATAAAATGTGGAATATTTGGAAAGTTTTTGAAATATTCTAACAACACTAATGCTCCCCTGTGGCACAAAACATTTTCATGGAAATATTTGAGAACCACTGGTTTAAATAATAATTAAACAAGCTTAAATAAGCAAATTACACTTTAGAAACGAGACCAAAAAAACGCAAGCCGCAACTACCAATATTTACAAGCAACTTGGCAGCCGACATGGCAACACTGTTGTGTATCGTAAAGTCACCTTATTTCTAACTCTATGAAAGTTACCCATTACCTCAACCACTTCCGGTACAATGTTTTCATAATAAATAATAATAAATAAATAAAATTCTACACATCATTTGGTAAATGTAATAAAAACCAGCGGTGGAAAAAGTACTCAATTGTTTTACTTAAGTAAAAGTATCAATACGGCAATGTAGAAATACTACAAGTAAAATTTACTTGAGTAAAAGTACAAATTAAAGTATTATAAAAATATACTTAAAGTACAAAAGTAAAAGTACTCATTATGCAGAAATGTAAAAAAAATAAAAAAATCTTTTGAAAATAGCAGATCTAAAGCTCACATTGCGTTGCGATGCAACGCATTGTGAGCTTGTAGATCGGCTATTTTCAAATGGCCGTGGGGTAATGTATGTTTTGAAAATCAAAATCTACAAAGTGACTAGTAACTAAAGTTTTCAAATAATTGTAGAGGAGTAAAAGTACAATTGGCCTCTGAGATGTAGTGGAGTAGAAGTAAAAGTACTGAAAATTGGAAATACTCCATAAAGTAAAAAGTAAATGTACTTAGTTACTTTCCACCACTGATAAAAACAATGTTGTTTTTACTTGAGCGTACTTTACTTATCGTTGTTATCAGAAAAGTATACTTTATTTAGTACTTTTATTTTTTTCCCAGATGACAAAACATAACTAATTTCGGCTTACGCGCGTTCGAAAATTACGCACCGGAGCACACTCGCCTATTAGTTTGTATTGGCCAGTGTGTTCAGTGCTGTATTTTCGAACGCGCCTAAACTGTCTGTCTTAAATGCAACAGTGGTGAACAGCAGTATTTTCCTCAGAGATGTAGGCCTAGTGGAGTAGAAGTAAAAGTATTGAAAATTGGAAATACTCCTGTAAAGTAAAAATAGATCAAAATTGTACTTAAGTACAGTACTTGAGTACATGTACTTAGTTACTTTCCACCACTGCTGTCAAATTCAATAACATTAATTACTCGTCAAGTCACCTTAGTAAGCGCCATAGTAAGCATCGTAACTTCCGGTTAGGGTAGTTCAAAATAAGATACATGTTTACTACTGTGTAGGAATGTGTTGTGTAGTCTACAACACATTCCTACACAGTAATAAACATGTATCTTATTTTTAACTACTATTATTATTTCCTACAACTTGTAGGAAATAATTATAGTAATAATAGTAAGCAGAGCCATATGATAGTAAGATGCCAAATATAAAGAAAGTGATCTATATTATATTATAACTAGCAACTCAAGTTTTCAAATAATTGTAGTGGAGTAAAAGTACAATATTTGCCTCTGAGATGTAGTGGGGTAGAAGTAAAAGTATGGAAAATTGGAAATACTGTATAAATGTATTGACTTTGCAAACTGTTAATAAAGTATTCAATCAATGAATCAATCACACCACTTCTTTCATCCTACTGAATAAAAGTCCCATTTTATGACTCGATGCTGCCCCCAGCTGGTCAAACATTAAAACATTATCTTACATGTGCCTTCATGAGTAGTGGGGGTATTTCTTTGTAAATTTAACACGTATTACTACAATTATTTAAGGAACTAATTTAAAACATCATTTTTACAGGGGGAAAGGTATATAGCCTGTCTTTAGCTGTTGGATAGCTTCTATAATATAAGCTCATTGACTATTCAAAAGTATATGCCAACAGCATCATGCATATTAATTCTATGTATTTTACTCGTGTTCAGCCTATAGATATTATATGCGAATATAATCAACAATGCACATTGTCATATTTTGTACTTTATAAACGTAGGCCTACATTATTTTACCAGGGATAGTTTGTAATCAGTAGTAACTTTAGTCATGACCTTAGGGCAGGGGTCTTCAACAGGGGTCCTGGATCCCTAGGGGGTCCTCAGAGTTACTACAGATTTTACTACATTAAATCTGTGTGATAGGATTCATTTTTTTCTTCGACCCTAGCATCCCTATTCTGAGGGGAACATTAGCCGAAAATAGCAGATCTACAAACTCACAACGCCTCCTGCTGCAAGGCGTTGTGTGCTTGTCATAGAGTTAAAAATAAGGTGCTTTAAGGTCGGCTATATTCGGCAAATAGGTTTGGTGTAGAGGGGAAAAAGAGCAGATCTAGTACAGAGCCAACGGTCAAGTTTACTATTGTATTGAGGGTTTCAGTGATTCAATGTCTGAAATAAACAACAACATTAATTCACACAGCACTGATAGTCTGTCTGAAGCTATCTATGAAATCTATAAAAAACGTTTGATCTGCATCCAATATGTAGTGTGTGTGTGTGGGGGGGGGTCCCTGCTTCATCTCTCAATCAGCTAAGGGGTCCTTGGCCTGAAAAACGTTGAAGACCCCTGCCATAGGGTCATGACTGCATATTGGTGCAGTGACCCAATGCAAATCCACTCAAGACCGATAGGGATGAACGGAAAAAGAAAAAAAGAAAACTCGAGACGAGGAAATCATTAAACCTCGCGAGACTGCCACTGTAACTGAGGAGTGGGGCTTGGTTGGTGTTAAACTTTTCAGATGCATTCTGTAGATGAATCATAACAACAGCAAGATGTCTGGACGATCAGGACGCGCTGAGACCCGAAGTCGTGCTAAAGATGATATCAAAAAGGTCTTGGCAGCCATTGAGAAAGTGCGGAAATGGTATGTCGGTCAGTGAAGGAGAAAATATGGGGGTAAAGTGTTTGTTACATTGTAGCCTTAACATCTGCAGCGACGCTCAATAAACTTCACTCGTAAAAGTTTAATGATGGACTGAAACAATGACCAATAGGGTCCCCGCTCTTCAGAGAGGAGGCGGGACTAAGAGATTTTTTTCCGCCATGAGCTGTCAAAATGGCTACAGTATCTCATGCTGCATGCTACAGTCATTAACATGATCGTATTCGAATGTTCTTCATGATGGGGAAGGGGAGGGGGAGTGGGGCTAGGAACGGGTTCTCCACTTGTCTAATTCAGGGATCTTCAACGTTTTTCAGGCCAAGGACCCCCTGTCTGAGAGAGAGATGAAGCAGGGACCCCCCTCCCCCCCACTAGTACATGTTGGATAGAATTATGTTGCAGATTAAACCTTTTCATAGATTTCATAGATAGCATCATATATTGACTATCAGTGCTGTGTGAATTAATGTTGTTGTTTATTTCAGACATTTAATCACTGAAACCCTCAATACATAGTAAAACTTGACTGTCTCTGTAGTCTGTGCTTGATCTGCTCTTTTTTCCCTCTACACCACTCTTTGCTGAAAATAGCAGATCTACAAGCTCACAACGCCTCCCGCTGCGAGGCGTTGTGTGCTTGTAGATAGGCTATTTTCGGCTAATGTTCCCCTCAGAATAGGGATTCTAGGGTTGAAGTGGTTAGGGTTGAAAGATTTGGTGGCCCAGCCCCCCTGTAGTAGCTCTGACCCCCTGTTGAAGACCCCTGGTCTAATTCATGCATTCAATCCGCATATAGGTTACCATAAGCAATGTTATGAAAATATGTTTTCTCGTTTTTGAATAAAAGACCTGAATAGCCTAGTGCTGTATTTTTAGACCATGCAATAAAAACGAAAAAAAAAAGAGTTCAGCGTTAAACTTAAGCAAAATCTCCTTAATTTAACATCTTTAGATTCTTAAAAAAACCAAAACAATTTCATTCACAGGGAGAAGAAGTGGGTGACAGTTGGGGACACATCCTTACGCATATTCAAGTGGGTACCAGTAACAGAAAGAGAAACAAAGCAGGTAGGCCTATATGCCATAGCCTGTACATCATAACGTCTATGTGTTTGCACCCCTGTGCAGTATGAGTGTTATTTTTATTAAAAAAATGTTTGTTTTATAGCTCTATATTCCCACATCATTACTATAGTGTTTGTTCAGTAACAATAACCAGAGCTGGTATACCAACCTGAATAAGAATACAAATAAAATAAAAATAATAATATATATATCTGTCTCTGTATATATATATATATATATATATATATATATATATATATATATATATATATATATATATATATATATATATACACATGTATATAAATTCTCAGGTCGGGATACACATTTCATCCAATGAGTAGAGAGAACTCCTCATTGGATGACATTTGAAGTGATGAAACAAATAAATGAGCAGATAAAATTGGAACTGGAACACATGCTGATCTTTGTGGGGTTCTCTGTTCTTTCCTGATTCCGTTTAATAAAGAGCCGGTTCCGAGACAGTGAGACCCCTGTTAATGAACAAACAGGGGCTCTATATCAGAATATAGAGCTTGAACTATTTAACAAAAAACTATTGTTTGAACTAACAAAACTCTTCCAGCACCTTTATTAACTCTTGTCTAAAAACAAAATCACTTTTCCTGTGTACCAGATATATAGAACCAAAACCGCCGGTGGAGATGTTAGAGGATTGAAAGATGTGGTCTTAGAAAACACCAACTCTTTACTGGATTTCCAGGGTGAGTACCATGTCCGTGATCATGTTTATGACACCAGTCTCAAAAATATAATTCTACTCACCTTACACCACTAATTAAAATTGCTGGACCACTGCAAGCCAAAAATAAAGCATTTGGAAGGTTTTTGAAGTGACATGTTCTTTTCCTCTCTGGAAACAAGAAATGTTTACTACAATTTACAACGTAATAATATTGCTTTGGTGTGAAACCCAGCAAAGGTACAGGACACAGAGGTATGGCCGTGTTGTGGGATTGTGAAACAACCATATCTGTGAATAACACCTGAAACTGATGATATCTGCTCATCAGGGTCTCTGGGAAAACTGAGTGAACATATTAGAAGCTTGAGAAAAAAGACATCTGAAAAAAAGACAAGCTCTAATAACACATAACATATGCTGAGTTGAGTGTAAATATGGCTCTTCTGTGCTGTTAATTGCAGATGAAAACAGCAACCAGAGTTTCCTGTCTGATGTTTACCAGCCTAAAATGGACAACAGCAGCAGCACCTCCAGCTCTCAGCAAGTCAGCCCTCCACACACCTCCAACCTCCGCAGTGAAGACTCTCAGCCACCCATGTTGGGCCAAGAGAGTGTGGATGGCAAGTAGAGGCAGGGTTTAGCTATTTATTGAGAGGGAGAGAGAGAAAAAACAAAATGGTTTCAAAGCATCAGCCTGCAGTGTAGAATGGATGATATTGGGAAAGTGTTGGCTTCTTCCTTTATATTCAAGAATTTGTGTATTTATAAACTTAACATGTATAATATATATATTTGTATGTATAATGCATTTGTCACATATCATTTCATCTTATAGAGACATTACAGCTGTTTTAACTAATAATGTATGCATATACATTTAGATTGTGTTATTATACTAGTTTAACATTGGAAATGTAATGTTAAATGCATATACCTTCACATGAACTCTATGTTATGCCGTGTCTAACTTCATGTTTAATGCTGACCTTAGAACCCATCCATCCAGGACCAGATGGAGCTGATGAGCCTCCTACGTTAATCAAGGAGGACCTTTTGTCATCGGGCACTGCTAGACGAAGTGCCCCAAGCACACAGGTTAATTATATAATAATAATAATTATTATTATTATCTATGGACATGGATGAATATTTTGTTTGCTATTAGTTTGCCTAATGACAATTTACAATATCATCAGTGTTACAGTATGTGCATAATTAAGATGAGTGTTTTCCTTAATTTATATTCAGCCCTGCATCCCTTGAAACGAAACAAATTAACTCCGCCAGGCAGGCAGGAATGGCCAGGAGGCGGACATTATGTTTTCGCCCCCAGTGTGTGTGTCTGTGAACAGCTATGTCAGGCACCGCTGGACCGATCGGTGTGAAACTGTGAACGCACACACCCAATAGGCTACGATTTCACTTACACTGTTTGTTGCCAAAACGTAATTCTTTCCACCAAATTAATAATAACAATAATAAACTTTATTTGTATAGCACCTTTCATGACATGAAATGTAGCTCAAAGTGCTTTACAGAGCAAGAATACAATTACAGAAAAAGTACAACTAATTTAACAATAAAGCAAAAAAGAAAAGCAAAAGCATAAAACAACATTAAAATAAAAGTAGTGAGAAAAAAGACATGAATAACAACACAGAGATTTAAAAATGAACTAAAAGCAAGAGTGAAGAAATAGGTCTTGAGCTGTGCTTTAAAGCTATCCACAGAGGCTGCCTGTCTTAGGTGTAATGGGAGTTTATTCCACGCCGTCGGCCCGTAGAAGCAGAATGCTGCTTCGCCGTGTTTTTTATATGTCATTGTAGGCACTTTGAGCAGGTCAGCAGTGCTCTAGATTAGAAGACCTGAGGGGCCAGTTTGGAACATATCTAGGCAGGCAGTCATAGAGGTAGAAAGATGCCAGACCATTTAGAGCTTTATAAACAAGTAAAATCATTTAAAAATCAATCCTAAAAACAACCGGGAGCCAATGTAGAGAGGCTAGAACTGGAGTAATATGTTCTCTCGTCTTAGTTTTAGGCTAAGATGGTCTCGTGAGTCATGACAATACCACTGCCTATTTCTTACAAAAAACGGCAGATATCATGAACCCAACATCCGATCGTACCCTAACTGGAATTGCATGTTGACGGGCATCTATGGAGCGCTCCTCCAAAACCCCAAAGGGGCAGCCACAAACGCAAACAATTGCACCGTCTATCGTACAAATTCTATTTCCCTGCGGTTTCCTCGTGTCCTGATGGCTGCACCACACGATTGACACAGATCAGGGTAGGCCTGGCAGAGATCTACGCTTTGAGGAGCACAATTTTCTAGTTGGAACTATATTGTTACATGACATTGATATAAAATTGCATTAAATCTCCCATTGAATATTTGTTTTTCCATTTAATTCAACAGGAAGAGGTGGATGGATCTGGAGCACCTCCTTTGAAGAAGATTTGCACAGGAGAGAATGGTGTTCTGAGATAACTTATTCAGATTTCAGTTTAGTAAAAAAAAGAAAAATGCATACAGTGCCTGTTGTCAGTTTTAGTATACGCTCTGCTTCGACACAATGTTATGCATTAACTTTTAAATTCTCTTTGTCTTTGAATTTCATTCCAAGAATTGTTTTGATACATTTGCACATATGCCGCTCATGAAGTTACATTGAACAAGATAAAGAAGCATATATGGCAAGTTCTTTGTACACAAGTATTTATCACCTTGTAACCAAGTTTCATCTAATTTCTTTATGAATGAGGATGATAATAAGTTTCCCATTAATCCGGTTGCTTATTAAATGGTTTGATGCGCATGAAACTTAACAGAATGTATGTCTGGAGCACAATTACAACAATGTTTATACATTAATGATTAGTTTGAGCTAATCATTTCTAATGTTAAACAATATTCTACTTTGTAATAAGACATGAAATTCTAGCTTCATTGGCAGAGGTGTTGTAGTAGTCTGCTATTTCTATTTTCACTTACATTTTTATGTGCTGCATGCTTTGAAGTTATTATATTGTAATTTGGTTATTTTGGTTACCTTCATAGAAAGTATTCAAAAGATACCTTTGTTTGTGTTTTGTTGATAAATGTTTAGATGTGCCTAGAATTACAAGTACAATGTCCATTTTAGACTGTAGGCTTTCAATACAGCTCTTTCCTCTGAAGCTTTTATCTCCCTTTATGCACATTAGAATATGGTCATCTACACAACTCTTGCTCTGTGGCTTTTTTCTGTATAGAACATTATTGTGAACAAGAATCTTCTATATTCTTGATATGGCCATGTTTGACGTTTTATCCCCAAAGAACTGATGTTCTAGCTGTCACCAATTCGTTTTTTTCTCATTTTTTTTCTTTTTGTGTCACTGCTATTACATTGACAACGATCGACATCTTATCAAATCTGTTGGGTTGATATGACAGATTTTTGTAAACCTCAATAAATGTGACTTTTTGATTCTGTTTATCTTTATTATTATTATTTGTAATGCCACTGGCCTTGGGAATGTGTCTTTCATTGTCCCTATGCCAATGCTCATGATGTGCTATTGTCTAATTGACGTTGGTTAGACTCGAACCAATGTCTTTCAAAATGGTGTCCTCAATCATGAATGTCTTAGAAGCACACATGAAGATTCAAGATAATAAGATTGACGTTTAAGTGTACACCCATATTATTACTGACTAAGAAAGCTTTTATAGGTTTTTGTGTGACAAATGGACCGGGACTTGTTTATTGTCGCAACCTGACCTCTAACCTGTCATTATATATTATATAAGGGGCGTGACTTACTTCAAGGGGTGGTTTGAATTTGACAATAGACAGTTGTAATGACCAATGAATAACTGTTGGAAGCCACAATGGCCGAGGGCGCTGTACTCACTAGACCAATCAAATGAGCCAGAGGGCGGGACGGTGCTGCGTGCTGCCGGGGAAACGGAGGTCTGCTTGTACGAAATATTCTGCCGGTGGACTAGAGAGAAACTCCCGCCATTTCAGTAAAGAAGGAATTAACCTCTTGATTGATCAAATTCACTTTTTTTTGTAAGAATAGCGAACGCTGTGTTTTCTCCTGAACAAGAAGACCTGTCAACCACACGGAATGCCACCAGGACAAGTGGTTTCATAACAATCACAGTAGATCTCGATAGTAAAGAAGAAGACAGCGTGCAGCCGCGTAGAGCGCGCCAGACCAGACCTCTGCTGGAGGAAAGCCGCGAGTTGGAAGATCAAAGCTTTTTCATCTGTTCATCTCCAGTCCGAGGACGGAGGAGGTAAAAGTTTCGCCGAACTATCTGGACTCGGAGCAACTCTTAACCACCAAGTCTGCCATCGGACACGTCCTGTGAAATCAACATGGCACAGGAGTCCTAGAAGAACAGCAGAAGGATGCGATGAGGCTGCTAGACAGAAGTGCTGCTGTGTTATTGTTTTGCAGTGAGCTAGTAGCAACGCAGCCTGCCGTTAGCCCGTTAGCTTTAGCTGCTACACGTTGAGAGGAGCAGCAACCAACCAACCGGGGCCTGCCGGCGGTAACGGTAAACGTGGGGATCGACGTGCTGCTAACGTTAGTCGGTGACACGATCGGGTCACTCGGGATCTCATGCAAAGGGCATCTAAAGTTTGATTTACGTGTAACGTAGTTATCGGTGCGAGGACGTTTTCTTTTTGTTCCCGTCGAGGCGGTCATCGGTGCCACCTCGCGTCCGCGATCATGGCACCGCTTTTGGGCCGGAAACCGTATCCGCTGGCTAAGCCGCTAGCCTCTCCACCAGGCCCGGGAGGAGGAGAGGTCTACATCATCCAGCACACCGCGGAGGCCTTCAGGAACAAAGAGTATCCTTGGATTCACACACACAGCATGTCAGATCCAGAGCACAGACCCTCTCACCAGTCGGCATGCTGCGATCAAACACTATTACTGACCTAGTTAAGCCTAGTTACCTCCAGTACAGACGCATAGCATAGACACACATCTGATGACTTTGTTAACCACTTAAACCCCATATGGGCAACTGGAGTCCCTCAGGGCTCACTACTAGTGTGTTGTCTGTTGTTGTGGGGAAAGCTTTCGCTGACAATAGCCGATCGACAAGCTCTCAATGCGCTGCAAAGCGTCGCGTTGTGAGCTTGTCGATCGGCTATTTTCAGCGAAAGCGTTCCCCACAATACCGATGCTGGCTGGGGTTTACTTTTAGGAGTTCTTGACGCTATGTTACTTTCGAGCCGTTGCCCGCACACCCGCGGTTGCACAGGCTGCTCAGCCTCTCGTCTGTAGCAAAAGTAAAAAATACGCTTTCGTTACTCACCAAAACAAAGACTGTTTTAAGATGTTGAATCCTACTTTCCCTAGTGGGAACACTCGGAGTCCCACACCTCACGTCTAAAATACACTTTTTGACCAAAATGTAAAATAATACACCGGTTGGGGGAAAATAAAATTAGTTACTCCACTGCGCCCCCTACAGATCCGGTCAATGGAATCTTTCTACTGGCAAGATTTTTCCATCCGATGGATTATTTTACAATTTGGTCAAAACGTGTATTTTAGACGTAAGGTGGGGTTCTCTGAGTGTCCCCACTAAGGAAAGTAGGCGTTCAGCATCTTAAAACTGTCTTTGTTTTGGTGAGCAGCGAAAGTGTATTTTTTATTTTTACTACAGACGGGAGGCTGCGCAGCCTGCGCTACCGCGGGTGAGCGGTCAACGGCGCGAAAGTAACATTGCGTTTAAGGAGAACTCCTTCTAACGCTATGGACCAGAGCTAGGGTTTAAGTGGTTAAGTTGTGTTGCTGGCAGTGGCTGCATGTTCACAGTTATGTTGTACATTGTCTGCTCTACCATGTCTTGCATGATGGACACAGTTTTACATCACTGTCTGCTAAGACAAAAAATAAGTAATCACATGGCTGGTGCTTTAACACCTGGCTTTCACTGTTTCATAACCACATCCTTAAAAACAAGTTTTCACTTCTTAGCAGGTCATGTTGTTTTATTGTTGTTTGGCCAGTTGGCTGTTAAATTTTACTTCTAACTACTATACCCAGTCACTGACTTGAAGTAGGGATAGCCAGTTAGCAGGTAGCTAGCTAGCTAGCTAGCCCATTATGTGTTCCAGACCAGTCAGTATGCTACGTAGTCTGCCTGCCGGCTGCTCCCATTCAGTCATTTATACTCGGTCGACGAAATTGACGATAGGGTCGATATTTGACTAGGTGTAAATCACTCCAAGAGGAAACTAGTGACTGACTGACTGACTCCTTGTTTCTGGCGTAGAATAAATCAGGTTGAAAATAACCGACATCCCTAACGGTTAAAGAAAACAGGAGCGTATCTGTTAGTTAACTTAAACAAAAACTGGTACTGCCAGCTTGACCACTGACCAGCCCAAAGAGAGTTACAATGTAATAGTTTATAGCTACGACTTCCAGATTGCGATACATTGTAACACCATAGTTATAGTTGTAGTGCAGTGCAGGACAGGACAGGTGATGAGACACATGGACAGTTGTTTTGTTTATTTGCAGCAACACTTGAATCTGCAGTTTCGATCAAGGAACTCCCTGACAAGCCTGTTTAGGTCCACCTCTGAATATGTCATTATAGTGACCGTTAATTACATTGACATGAAACTCAGTTTTCCACTCAAAACTGATGGAATTTGCTGTCGATAGAACATGACACTCAACAGTTTCTAACAAGCACATGGCATACATTAATAAGCGTCCATGATGTGAATTTCTTCTTCCGTTTTAGTTTGATTTTAGAGAGAAGCTCTCATTGATTTACTTGGGTCGAATTTTCCGCTTTCTTTCCACAGGTTTTTCCTTTGTGTAGACATCCATGATCTAATTCTTAAGTGAATAACATAATTTGGCTGTGTTATGAAGTGATCTAACGTGCGGGATGCTCTGAGTCTCTTACCCTTTTAATTATTGACATCAAGGGGTACATTATGCATTAATTATGGATAAAGGGTCTCTAGTGGCTGGCTGGTGAGCAGACAGGATTGAGGAGGGGGTATAGTAGTTACTAAAATAAGGAGTATTGAGGAAATGAGGGGTATTTTGGTTGTTTTGCATTTCAAAATATATTTTTTTGGTCACACAACTCTCATTCAACTTCTTTTAAATGTAAATGATCACTATCTTAACCTTGGCACTACCTCCATTATTGTCGCCATACCTTTTCTTGTGCTGTCCCACTCACACTTTTGACTACAAGGCCCTTGACAGAATGACTACAGAGAATATGAGGCACGCCTGGAGAGGTACAGCGAGCGCATCTGGACATGCAAGAGCACTGGCAGCAACCAGCTGACGCACAAAGAGGCATGGGAGGAGGAGCAAGAAGTCACTGAACTGTTAGTATTTTAATCTGTTCATTGACGTGAATATACAGATCACTGTGTATTTGCATGTGTCATCTGTAGATGGACTTGTGAATCTACAGATCACTGTAGATCGCTGTTTCCTGATCAATTCAAAATCTATGACTGTAATAATACAGTTATAATTATAGATTTAGAAATAGCACCAGTCTTACAGGAGCATAATTGTGTGCATGTTGGATGTCACAAAACTGGCATCTCAAACTCTGATTTGTCTCAGCTGTCTAAAAGCTTAGTCCTATAACAGTTCTTGTGCCACTTGACCCCAACAATACTGTTTTGATTATAACCACATAAAGGTCTTTCACACAAAAGCTTGTAGTAGCATCAGAAACGGGCACAGTGTTCTCAGCAAAGGTCACATGACTACCTGCTGTGTTGTGATTGGGCAAATCTGGTACTCCTCCCATTCTATTTGGAGGGCATATGGTTGAGTCATCCCTGAATCTGGAATGGGCTGTAGAGAATGTATTTTTCTTTCTGTGTCACAAGGAGAAAGCAAAACCAACTCGAAATTGCGTTCACTCAATGCATGCATTATAGCATCACAAGCAGCCCAAGGTTGGCATAGGCAACCAGGCAATGAGACGTACAAACCACACTGTGTCCAGCTAAGCCCTCAGTACTGTGGCAAGGCAGCATTGCCTAATGGACTCAAGCAGGCGGGATCAGGGGCTCTATTTAAGACATGTCTCTTTATAGTAATCTGTGAATTTGCTCCCTCTACTGGTCAGTCTTAATCCTTTGTTACCCTATTATGTAATGCTCTTGTCTGTAGTTGCTGAGGCGAAAGCAGAGTTGGGTATAACGGCACCCACCCCATCAGGAAAACCATGGTTAATTTGACCGTAGCATGTGGCAGATCAAAAAGTTTGAATTTGATGGGTGGTCTGTAACCTGGACTGTCTCGTATAACAAGATTAATTCATAATTATCGTTTTAATAGATTGACCCAAGTCTGGAAGACTTGGAAAAAATAATTAAATCAAATTACACGCCTATGTATTAGGCTTTTTTAAAATGTATTATTTCTACATGCCAGGGGCTAGGTACAGTATATAAACATTTGTGGACATGTTTCTGTGCTAGGGAGGGCAGACATTTTTTTCACCAGAAACAAAGTGTCTATATATATTTTTTACCATATCAAACAAAGGGAAAGGACAAAAGAACAGCAGTGTATAAAATGGGGAAACCTCTGTCTTTCATTGTCCTCATCCATTCTTCTGCTCAGTGGGTTGACCAATCGATCTGAACTTGCACACAGACATTGGCTATTGGCATATGAAGAGAGTGACAAAGCCACACTTTCCCAAATTTAAGCTGTTAATGAGGTTTTTTTGTGAACGGTCCTCGCAGGCTACGGGATCTGTAGTCGTGGCTGCAGTCCCATAGCCCTGATGGACAGTGGGTGGAAATGGCGGGTATGGACTAGTACTTATAGTGGTGTTCCTCTTGTGTGATGGAAGGTATCAAAAGTGATATTTGCCAATCTCTTCCCCTACAGACTCCAAGAGGAGTATCCCCTGTGGTTTGAGAAGCCAATCCTGGAGATGGTCCACCACAATACAGTGTCTCTGGACAAACTGGTGGAAATGGCCTGGGTTGAGGTCCTTACCAAGTACGCTGTGGGTGAAGAGTGTGACTTTCTGGTCAGTATATCTTCGTCTTTGATCATTGATTTTATTTGCATTTGAATATTTTTGGGCGGTGAAACCGCCCCTATATGTGAGGTTTGGATATTTGCACCCCCCAATCCTGCGCTGTGATTGGCCACCAGTGTACCCCCCTAACCCTGCACCGTGATTGGCCAATCACAGTCTATTCAGGACTCTGATTGGCTAGTGACACATGACACATGTGCATAGCCCTATAAATAGGACTATGCACTTAAAAAAAACACATTTATGGTTTTTTTTAAGTTAGGGGTGTACAATGGTTGGTCCACAATATTACTTTTCTTTAAGTGAACTTCCATCACTGTGATGACCACTGTGACCACACCGCCCACTTCACACTGGGTGTGATTTTTTTAGATGGACTATCATTTGAAAAAATTGATTAAATGTGAAGCAATTCACTGATTGTTATTCACCAATGAGAAAGTGATAATATTTCCGATGTATACCTCTGTTGTCTGTTCTATTCTTATTTTCTATTTCCCATTTTCTCCACTCTTCAGTTTTTGATCTCTTCCCTACCATAATTAAGTGAACAGTACAATTAACATGTCGGTAATCTGGAAAAAAAATATTTAAACCGAATCCCACTCCTGCTGTGTTCAGGTTGGCAAGGATAAAAGTTTGCGAGTCACTGTTGCAAAGATCCACCCCCTGGAGAACCCGGAAGGTGATGCTGGGGAGAAGAAGCTTGAGGGAGCCTGCGACTCTCCATCCAGTGACAAGGAGAACAGCAGTCAGGAGAATCAGAGGAAAGAACCTTCCAGAGAGGAGGAGAACAGGAGGGAGAGTCTCAGTGAGTACCAGCTGAATAAACATTACTTTTCTTTACTTTATAAATTAGTGCACACAAGGAATGATGTTATAATGCAGCGATATAGTAAATACATTTTAAAAACATTTTGTATATTTATTTAATCTATGCAGTATATTGTCATAATAATGCATGGCTGTCACGAACTCCCAAGGCACACCTGGACTTGTCTCACCAATATGATTTTTGGTTGAAATATTTTATTTATAGGTGACCGAGCACGGCGCTCACCAAGGAAACTCCCTAACGTTGTAAAGGAAGAGAAGAAGAAATGGGTGATGCCCAAATTTCTTCCTCATAAGTATGATGTGAAACTGGTCAGCGAGGATAAGGTTAGTTAGTGTCTTTCATTTCTTTTCCCAAAAACTGTCAGAGAAAACATTCAATGTCATTATTAATCCATGCAAGGTGTAATGAGTTTCCTGTTTATGACCCTCCCATATCAGGTGATCAGTGATGTCCCTGTCGACAGCCTGTTTAGATCAGAGCGCCCTCCAACCAAGGAGATCATGCGTTACTTTATCAGACACTATGCTCTGAGGCTGGGTATGGGAGAGAGCGCCCCTTGGGTGGTGGAGGATGAACTAGTAAAGAAGTTCAGTCTGCCAAGCAAATTCAGTGACTTCCTCCTTGATCCACACAAGGTAATTTGCTAACAATCAGGGATAATCAGGGGGGGGGGGAATATATATATATATATATATATATATATATATATATATATATATATATATATATATATATATATGTGTATATATATACATACATACATTTATGTCACTGATTGTTTTTCTTTGTATCATAAGTTTTTAGCTGAAAATCCCTCAACAAAGCGTAAGAGTTTGACATCTCCTGAGGGAAGGCCCAGCAAAAAGCTCAAGACCCCGGACACCCCAGGATCAGAGGAGTCTGGCAATGAGAAGGGAGAGAAGAAAAACAAGAAGAAAGATTCTCTGACCATGCCCCTGAGTCCCACCATCTGGGGACACATGCAGGTCGGTTTTCATCCTCATGCACTTGATGAAACCTATGGTAGGGAATGGATGTCCAATCATTTCAAAACCATTGTAATTGACTGTCGCCGATAAGACCGGCTACCCACTCGGCACATCACTCCCATGGGTACTCAGTGATATCCACGGCAAGCAGTGGTGTAAAGTAACCAAGTACATTTACTCAAGTACTGTACTTAAGTACAGTTTTGAGGTATTTTTACTTTACTGGAGTATTTCCATTTGTCTATAGTTTTTTTTACTTCTACCCCACTACATCTCAGAGCAAATATTGTACTTTTACTCCACTACAATTATTTGAACACCTTAGTTACTAGTTACTTTGCAGATATAAATTATTACATTATAAAACATACATAACCACTTTAGCCATATTTTATACATAGGCTATTTGAAAATAGCAGATCTACAAGCTCGCGCCACGTTGTGAGTTTGTAGATCGGCTATTTAAAAAAAAAATGTACTTTTACTTTTGGTACTTTAAGTACATTTGGATAACAATACTTTTGTACTTTTAAATTTTGAATTCCGGACTTTTACTTGTAACAGAGTACTTCTACATTGCAGTATTGATACTTTTACTTAAGTAAAACATTTGAGTACTTTTCCCACCACTGACGGCAAGTTTGAAGTCGATCATACAGTTGCATATGCACACACATGGGCAGCCACGCACGCAGAGCTCGCGCACATTTATAGATGGATATTTTAAAGTATAAAACATGACATTTATTTTGTAGAGGATGTATTCTGTGGCCTACTGGCAGCGTGAAGACAAAGTTTTCCGCTGATCAGTCAGTGGTTCGCGAGATTAGCTCTAGAAAGACACACACAGACGGCAAGCCTCTTGCCGAGCTACATGTTAACATCCTGAATGGAATGAAAAGAATATGCCGCTTCACTAACTGTCATATGTGTTTTGCCGTTTCAGAAAATGAATGGATCTCCATTGAAGGTGAAGATCAGTGGAACCCCCAAGAAAGGAGAAGGTAAAACCTCAATGCCCTCGACCCCAAAATCAAGAAAAGGGGAGAAAGCCAAAGGTGAGCAGAAAGAGGGCAAGAAGAGGGAAAGAAAGAGCAGTGACAAGAAGCTCAACGCCCTCAAGGCCTCTAAAAAGGACAGCAAAGCGGGTGCCAAGTCGCCGAAGATGAAGCAAATGACCCTGCTGCACCTGGCCAAGAGCAAGAGCACACCTGTTGGCAGCCCCAAGAAGAGAGCTCGCAGCTCCAGCACAGGGACACCCAAGCTGGGGAAGCCGCTGCATCCCATGGCACTCCACCTCCTGCGCTACTACAAGGAGAACAAGGGCAAAGAGGACAAGAGGAGCACCCTGTCCTCCCTCATCTCTAAGGTCGCCAAGACCTTGTCCCGAGACGACCAGAGCCGCCTGCCCGAGGAGCTGAAGGAGCTGGTGCAAAAATGCTGGGAGCGGCTGGAGCATAAGAAGCGCTTGGCAGCCATGAGTGAAGAGGAAAGGCAGGAGGAGCTCAAGAAGAAGCTGCGGGAAAGGGCAAAGGAGCGCCGCGAGAAGGAGATGCTGGTCCGCCGTGAGCAGTCACGCCGCCACGAAGACCAAGAGATCCTGGACGGCAAGAGCCTGCCCACGTTCAAACTGGTCGATATGCCCGAGGGCTTGCCCAATGCCTTGTTCGGTGAAGTGGCTATGTTAGTGGACTTCCTCCACTGCTACGCAGGGCTGCTGATGCCAGATGACCAGTACCCGATTACAGCCGTGGCCTTGACGGAGGCGCTGGCCGGCGAAGCGGGCGGTTTCCACTACCTGAATCGTGTGCTGGTGGTCCTGCTCCAGACTTTGCTCCAGGACGAGCTGGCCGAAGGGTACAGCGAGCTGGACATGGCCTTGTCTGAGATCCCCCTCACCATGCACTCTGTGTCTGAGCTGGTGCGTCTGTGCCTGCGACCGTCGGACGCACACGGCGAGGAGAGCCGCCAGGGGTCGGAGGACTGGGGAGCTCTGGGCGGCTTCGATGACGTGGTGACCAGTGAGTTCCTGGATCGACTGGAAACGTCTGAGGTGTTCGAGCTGAACCCGCAGGAGAAGATGAGCTTGATGGCAGCGCTGTGCCACCGCATCCTCATGACCTACTCAGTGGAGGATCACGTAGACGCCATGCAGCAGCGCACGCACGAGCTCTGGAAAGATCATCTCGCAAGACTGAAGGAGGTGAACGACCGAAAGAAGGCAGAGAAGATGAGGCGTAAGGAGATGGAGGGAAAAGGTGGGAATCACCAGGTCTCTTGATACCATCATGATTATTGGGCCAAGATGTAGAATTGTGGTTTGTGCCAGGCCTGGCCTCAAAGCTATTCACTTGGGTTCAGAGGTTTGTTTTATCCCCCCAAATGAATGTTAAAGTGTGTTTTTTTTAACTTATTTCATTTACTTTTATTTCTTTATTTTTATTTATCAAGCATGAAGATGTGAAATCAATAGATATATATGTGAGCGTCTGAAGTTTTTTAATTGAGATCTAACGATATATCAATATAACGGAACGAACGCTTGAACCTTATGACGTTCGGGGCCAGCCCTAGTTTGTGCTGGTATTTGATACCGCCATAACTTAAAAAATTGTTAAGCAACGGTTATTTAGCATTCTTTCGCTAATCGTCATGAAATACAAGTACCGAAGCTGTATAAATCACTGTATTGATGGAATGTGGTTTATGAGGGAAAATGTTGCTGTAGTGTAACTGTATCCTTTGTTCCTCCACTTTTTTTTTTATTAGGTAAAGAGGAGGGAGGTACACCTAAAGCAGAAAAAGGAGAAAAAAAGAAAGAAGGGAGTGCTAAGAAGGAGAACAAGAAGGTGGAACCTCCTGAACCCGAGCCAGAGGACATGATCAGCTCGGTGAAGAGCAGAAGACTGATGTCCATCCAGGCCAAGAAGGATAAAGAGGAGCACGACAGGCAGAACAAAGGTCAGCAGCACAACACAATCTGGGTCAATCCTTACAGATTGAAATGGGAAATGTACTTTGACAGATGGAAGACTATTCATTTTTTCTTTATATGGAAGGAGTTTCTCATTTTGAACAAAGGTCTAATTGTGTAGAACAAATCATGTGTATACCGGTGTATTTTAGGGAGCAGTGAATATGTGAATAACAGATACTTGGCAGTACACACATGGCCATATGTTTTTGTTAGACAAAATCAGTGTCGGGTGCTTCTCTCACTTGGTGTGTGTGTGTGTGTGTGTTTTGCCTCTCAGAGCGCATGGAGAAGGAGGCAGAGGAGGAGCGCGTCCGTAAGCAGAAGGCTACTGCAGAGCGGGCCTTCCAGGAAGGTCTCACCAAAAACAAGCTTGTCCTCCGCAGAATCCCACTGGGCACTGATAGAAACCACAACAGGTCAGAATCGCCTCACTAATACGTTAAGAATGCATTGTGGATGGATATTTTTTTAGTTTTGTACTACTGCAATTGGCAGTGTGTTCTTGTCTATAGACAATGCAAAGGACAAAAACATGCTTTGCCGTTGTTTATAGGTGCTATGATCGGTTTCTCAAAACTTCCATAATTATGTGTGAACACCCACTGTACTGCTGTGCAGCTTAATTCTGTGTACTAGACTATGTGATACAGTACAACAGCAAAACTGATAGACTATTTAGATCGGATAAAACGTACGCATTATGATCCAAATCGATTTACATGGTTAATTGTTACTGTTTTTCAGGTACTGGCTGTTCTCTGATGTGGTTCCTGGCTTGTATATTGAGAAGGGTTGGGTGCATGAAAGCATCGATTACAGCTATACCCCTCCTCCTCCCGAGGAGAAACCAGCAGAGGCTGAAGTAGAAAAAGAACCAGCAGAGGCTGAAGTAAAAAAAGAAGAGGAGGGTGAGTAATTCTGTCACTATGCCTGAATTGTCTTCCCCACAGTGGGTATTTATGTAGTAAGGAAGAATGTGCCCATTCCATGATGGAAACTATGTTGGTCTCAGGTCTTAATGGGTCAAAGACTGTGCGTGCAGTTAGAAGGGGAATGGGGTGTTTATTTTTCCTGGATGCCAAAGTAACACAGCAGACAACTTAATTCTAATGCGTTCTCCTTCTTGCTGCTTTGCCACTCCTTATATTTCCTGCAGGAGCTGAGAAGGAGGATGACGGCAGTGTCGATGGTGCAATGAGTGAGGGAGCCCAGCAGGGGGCAGCAGCAGCTGATGTTTGCATAGAGACCACTGTTCCCAATCAGGGTCAAAACCTCTGGTAAGGGCATGGATTTCTTTTACCTGATTTAAAAGGATGGAAAGCAATGTAATGGGTGTAGAAGCTCTCATGGCAATAAAATGATAAACAACAAGCATATCATGCTGTTGTGCATTGTCAAAGATCATTTGGAGGTTTCCTGCTTCTTGATGTCTGTGTGTTTGCAGGTTCATCTGTGACACCCCAGCGGATCTAGATGAGCTGGTGGAGAGTCTTCATCCTCACGGCGTCAGAGAGAGTGCCCTGAAGGCCAAAATACAGAACAGGTAAACCCACATACAGTACACACTTGACTTCACACAAGGCTTTTTTGTGGGTACCCCTGTGAAAATGAACAATCAATTGTAAAAAAAGACCAAAAATGTATTACCGGTAATTTGTACAAATGTAAATGCAGAACACAACTGGATAACGGATATTTGGTTCATCTTTGTGTGGAAACTGAAGAACAAACAGGCACATTAGATTATGTTCGTATAGTAAAGTTAAAATGTGTTAGTTGCGTATGGAAAGCAACAAAATATGTAATGCCAATATACAAATGAAACCATGTCCTTTGCCAATCCCCCCACCACCACATATAGGTACCAGGACATCCTCCACTCCATCCACCTGAGCCGCAAGAGCAGGCTGGGCCTAAGGACCTGTGATGGTCACCAGGAGCTGCTCAAATACCTGCGCAGTGACATCACAGAGGTGGCCTCACGGCTTCAAAAGGGAGGCCTTGGCTACCTGGATGACAACACAGACATAGAGAGTCAGGTGACTGCTTCATCAATTTATATGTAACCGGTGTTACAAAACCTAAAACATGAGTAGGAATATTTATTCGCACACCTGTGAGAGATATGTCAGTGCGGCAAGTCTGGAACCCCTGACCTGACTTGCATGTCCTTGTCTGTCTGTCTGTCTGTCCCTCCCTACAGGTGTCTGAGATGGAGAGCTTAAAAGACTTTGGAGAGTGTGTCATCACCATCCAGGCCTGCGTTATCAAGAAGTTCTTGCAAGGGTTCATGGCCCCCAAGAAGAAGAAGAAGAGGCAAGGAGGAGAGGAGAGCAGCAAAGCCGAGGAGGTGGACGAAGAGAAGAAACTGGCAGAAGAAGCCAGGGTGAGAACTGGGAGGGTGGTTGGTTTCGGGTTTGTGTTTAGGCCTTACGGTAAACTCTATCCACCTGATTCTTCGTTTAGGTTAAAACATTGCAAGAGTTATTATTATTTATTCAAGTTAAAGTCTTTACTGTGTGCCAATTTGTCCAGTTCATTTCTTTATTTTCTGCATCTCTTAATATGTTGAGAACCATTGAGTTAAAAGAGATGTGACCCTCTTCCTCTTAGGTGGCAACCGCAGTGGAGAAGTGGAAGACGGCCATCAGGGAGGCACAGACCTTTTCTCGCATGCATGTGCTGCTTGGCATGCTGGACGCCTGCGTCAAGTGGGACATGTCTGCTGAGAATGCTCGCTGCAAAGTCTGCCGCCGGAAGGGTAAGCCACGATAAACATACATCGACTTCACATATGAAACTTCAGATCTTAGTCGATCAGTGATCTATGCCTACCGATATGTCAGTATATCCCATACAGGGGATATACAACAGCGGAGAGAACCTCCCTAACTCCTTACAAACCTATGCTATGAAAACAAATCGTATCACTGTTCCAATATGAAGGACCGGCCTAAAGTCTTCAAGTTTATTTCTAAAATGTATTATTTCAACATTTTCAACTAGTTTTTGCCCCTATATCCTACGCAATACTAACATTATGATCATGATCTGCAATTGTGGCATCTGAATTGATGTAATTTGCAAAATGCTAAAGGGACAGATTTGCTGTAATAATCTTGAAGAGCAGAAAAAAGGGGTATCCTGCACACTGTCTTCACTTATAAAAAAACGTTATTGATGGCGATACAATGTTTCGGTCACTTCATCATCAGTCCGAGTGACCGAAACGTTGTATCCCTATAAAAAAAAACGTGAAGACGGTGTGCAGGACTCCCCTTTTTTCTGCTCTTCAAGTGTATTACTCTGACGCACCTGTCCGTCTCTGTAGGTGTGCAAAAGGATTTTTCTTCTATGTAATAATATTCTGAAATGTAAATAACTCAACATTATTGGCCCCAATTCTGACAACAAAATGAAGTTGTTTTCATATTTTCACAGGTATTGAGGTATATTTTACAGGTATTTATATACAACTGTCTAACTCACTTTAAAACTGGTTGGGTAGTTAATAAAGTTGGTGCCTGCATATCCACCTAATCATGTGACTGAGGTTTTCTTTGAGTCAGTGTAATCCAGACTCAGTCAGTAGGTGGCGATAACACTTCATTCCTAGATCCCAGGGCACTTGGTTTCCACTATGCACCTCACAGGAGCACCAGATTGAGTTTTTGTCCAATTTCTAGTTTAATAGCCATTGATGTACCGTATAAATTGTTGTTTTGTATGTATTGGATTTCACGTATGCTTATTTTGGTCTGGTCACAGTCTTTACTGGTTCTATAAAAAAAATTAAGCTGAGATATAACCACTTACCAACTTACTACAAGATGTGTTTTAGTCCCTTGGCAGCTACAATTCTGCCATTTCACACTTTAGGGATCTTAGCCTTCAGTTCATCTCTTGTTTGTTAGGTTTATTTGTTCATTTATTTTTAAGCAGATGTGAACACAGTGGGTTTTGTACCTTCTAAACCCTGATTGACTGTTGGCAACTCTTTAGCTAAATATCACCCAGTGGTTCTGGTGTATGTCTCAGTCTAGTAGCCACTTGTTGGCCTCAAGACCATGCTCAGGTTGATTGACCACTAAGACTAATGTGGTGTTCCTTTTATCAGGTGACGATGAGAAGCTGATCTTGTGCGATGAGTGCAACAAGGCATTCCATCTGTTCTGCCTGCGTCCGGCTCTCTACCGTATCCCTGCCGGGGAGTGGCGCTGTCCGGCCTGCCAGCCCGCTGTAGCGAGACGTGCCTCTCGTGGAAGGTAACTCTTCTCTTTCTCCTGGCAGAGACAGTCTAATATAGAGAGACTTTGAAGAAGGTCTCTGTGACCACTGAGCATGGCGAGAGGCAGGAGGAGGAGGAGGAGGAGGAGGAGGAGGAGGAATTTGCCGTGCTTTTAAGCCAGATGTGACTAGACTGACAATTTAATACATCTGTTGCCACTTGCATCGCTCCCTTTGATCTTGACTAGGGAGAGATTAGTGATACGGACCAAGCACACCAATAACTGGGTGTCCGTGTAGCTGCTACGCTTGGATAAATAAAATGAAGAGGTGCACATAAGCTACAGTATAACCCTCTGTGTACCTACCGTATCACCTGGATGCAGAAGCCTGAATCGGCCTTAACACAAGTTAAAGAGGAAGCAGCAGAAAGATGGAGGAGCGAATTATTTCACATTAGACTGTTGGGCTACGTGCTCAATATCTCTAGTGAATAATTATCATTATATGGTAATCACACACATCCAAATACTGTTTAAAATCAGGTGCTGGACCAGTACAATAGAAGACGACAATGAAAACAGACCTTCTGAACAGCACACTGTATCTCCCTACGTGCAATGTATTGGCACATGTAGCTACAAAGTGTGGACCTCTTTCACATTTTCATTGATAAGGTTAATTAAAATATATTCTATAAGAAAATAGCCATGTGGGCCTCACAAACGTAACATTTGGATTTGAATGGTCAAATCCAGTCACAAAAGTGTTAAAACGTAACATCCGGATTTGATTGGCTTGGTGCTTGGAGTGCTTGGAAGTCCAAAAAGGTATAATGAAGGTGCTCTTTGGTTGTGGACTCAGAACGTGCAACAAAGGAAAAAGAACAAGGCACTCTTCCGGTGAAAAAGTTCAAACGCCTTTATTCAGATGGCTATTTCATCATTGAAAGTGAATTAAAAACTGAGGGGATACAACCCACGTGTAGCGGCCCCACGGCCTTCAGTCACAGAAATAATCTACCAAACACAAAATTCCGAACTTTTTGTGCCGTGTTTAAACAATTCATCAATATATAAATATCACATTAGAAAATGTATATATTGGCCATGTCCAACATGTGCATCCAGCCAGTGATAGTAGTGCATTGTGGAACTGCACTAGTGCTTCCTCTTCTGCTGACACTCAACACTGCTTTCTAGGAACTACAAGGAGGACTCTGACGAAGAGGAGGACGAGGAAGAGTCGGAGGACGAGGACTCTGATGAGGAAGAAGAGGAGAGTGAGGAGGAGAACGACTACAAGGCCATGGGCCACAGCTGTGAGTATCATGGGAAGCATTAACCTAAATAGTTGATCAAGTTAGTTAATGGTGCTGGAGTTTGCTTCAGAATCTAAGACATGACACAAAATGCATATAACATGGGAATCTAGGCTAGGCGATATGACAATATCGCAACAATATCACGATTATTTCAGACTTTTGCCTCGATTACGATGAATTAATGATTAAATAAAGTGATTAATGAGACTAATCGATTTAGTCGTTTACAAGAAATATATTAGAATTGTTTTTGTGTTGATTTGTTGATGTATAAGAAGTTTAAAATATATTTAAAAAAACGCCGCTTCTCGATTAATCGATTAACCTATATGAGTAAGTTGTGTATTGGTTCTAAATGTCAGTTTCAATATATTTTCAGTCAATTGGCCAGCCCTAACCATAGCCATTTAAAACACGTGCCAACATGAACCATTAACAAATAAGTTGAATAGTTATAACTGTGGTCCCAACAGCCTATGCTGGGGTTTCCAGAAACATGTTAGTGGTGAGAGTTTTTGTTACATTCAAGGTCAGTGGATAAATATAAGACAAAACATTATTTGCCAAGATGCTTTTGTGAAACAAGGCCCTGGACAACAGGGAGGGCGTTGAGGGCTGGGAATGACAGGAATGCTTTGGGCAGAATTTGGCCCCTGTCCTATCCCCGTCTCCATTGTCTCAGTGTTGTTGTGTAGGGCTACCCAGGCCTCCAGCTACCTTTTTGATGTTATGGGCCACTCACCCCGACTTGACAGAGAGTATGTGGCAGGGTGATCCGTCTGTGATTTCAGACTTGGTAGTGAGTGACAGACCATTGTTTTTATTAGAGGGGCTGAAAGTAAAGCTCAAACGCCAGCCCCCTTTCTCCCCCTCATATTTCTATCCATCCGTCCCTGCCAATAGAACACTGTGTGAAGACCCCTGCATCATTTGGTTAGTTTTTGTGGCCTACATTTGGTGTGCTGTTCGGGTCATTTTCCCAAGAAAATGTAAGTTAAAACATTTGGCCAGAATTTTCACAAAACTTTAAATATGATATAATAATGTCCCCACAGTGAGACCACGGAAGAAAAATAAACAGACGTCGTCCCGATCCAAAAGCTTGAATAAGAAAAAATCCAAGAAGCAGTCGCCGCCCAGTAAAAGCAGCAGTAAACAGAAGACTGGTCCAAACAGCCCTGCAGACATTGATGATCTGGTGAGGAAAAACAGTACAAAATACACACACATTCACACTCACACTCACACACACACTCTCACACACACACACACACACACACTATCTATACCTGTAAAGACATTCACCTCCCTTCTCAGTGGCAACACTTGATCCTCACAAAGATGGAATTAAAACACACGCACACAGAGCTATAACTTGAGTATAGATGGCTACATTATTATTACAATTACACTAAGCAGAGCACAATAGAAATGCAAATGTAATCTGACGTTTATCACTTTATTGTGTTAACCCTCCTTGAGTCAGAAACAGGGTTATAAGTCATGTAGACCTATTCAATTGCGGCAATTGAGTGAACTCCAAAATAAACTAACAGATTGCTCCACAATTCCCCTACACATTTCTCCTTCAAAATAAAACCACAGGGAACCATTTTTATTGGCTAGCACACATGTAATCCTGACAGCTGACACCATATTTAGTCGGTGTGTTTTTTAGCTAGTAAGTGTGATTAGTAACACAATTAGGTGTCAGTATCTGATCATTAGTGAAGTAGTTGAATTTGGTCCATTGATTGTTGTGTGCTAATGATTGGTTGTATGGATGCAGGTACGTCAAAGCTCCAAGACAGGCGTGCGCAAGCAGGTGCTGGAGCTGGAGAAGTGTGAAGAGGTCCTGCAAAAACTGATCAAATTCCGCCACAGCTGGCCTTTCAGGTAAAAACACAGCTTACTGCACCTGGATTTGTGCTCAAACACACCCGTGCGTAACAGTGGTAGTTCTTATCCCAGTGAATAACTACTGTGCAGTATGGTTTCATGTTATCGACTTTGATTATGCCAGTGTTTTTAAATGACTGAGTCTCTAGATAATTCTGGAGAAATTGCTATTCAGAGGATATATTTCAACACTGTATGGTTATCTGGGTAGAATACTTGTGGGTAAGTAGAGTAAAAACAGGCTAACTATTGCTAGATTGTCCTGAAAGAAATAACATTGAGGCTGAGAGAGGCAGTTTTTTTAAAACGTAAAAAACCCTATTTTCAAAGATTCTTTGAAACGTTTTTTAAAAACTACAATCTACAAGCTTTTAAAAAAATATTTTCTTCTTGAAAGTTTTCATCTATAATGAAACCAGTCATGTATATATAATTAAATTGGTAAAAACAAATGTATTTTTCCCCGATGTCTCAGAGAGCCTGTGTCAACTGACGAGGCGGAGGACTACCTGGACATCATCTCCAACCCCATGGACTTCCAAACGATGCAGGACAAGTTCAACCAGGGTGCCTACCGACACGGCCACGACTTCCTGGAAGACATGAAGCTTGTCTTCTCCAACGCAGAGGAGTACAACCAGGAGGGCAGCTCTGTGCTCTCCTGCCTGGCCAAGACGGAGCAGACCCTCACAGAGCTCCTCCACAAGATGCTGCCTGGCCTCAACTACCTCCGCAGACGTTTGCGCAAACGCGTCAGCAGAGCTCCCGTCACCTCAGAGGAGGAGGACGAAGAGGAGGAAGAAGAGGAGGGGGGAGAAGAAGAAGAGGAGGAGAACGAAGAGGAGGAGGAGGAGGAAGTTCCGAAGGCGAAGAAGATGCAGAACGGCAAAGCAGGCAGTAGCAGGAGAGTGGCGGTGGAGCAGGGAAAGAAAACACGACATGGCAAGGGACAGGGGGAAGATGAGAGCGAGAGTGAGGAGGAGGAGGAGGAGGAGGAGGAAGGCAAGAGGAGGAGCAAGCGGTCTACCGCCACCTCCAGTAAGAGGAGTTACAAGGAGCAGGAGAGTGATAGCGAGCGGGACACACAGAGAACTCGGCGGAAGGGAGGTCGGGGGGACGGGGGCAGGGGGGCAAGTAGCGACGAGGACAGGTCAAGCCAGCGACATTCCAAAAGGCAGAAACGCTCGTGAAGTCCAGGGTGATTTTTCTTTTTTATATACGTCTCCTTAATATTTTCTTTTGAATTTCCGAACCGCTCTTAAAACAAAACAAAAAAAGACCTAATAATAAAAGAGAATTTGAGCAGAGAGGACCCTCCTAACCTCCTCCTCCTATAGCCAGACAAACGGAACTCAACTGTCAGCTGGAGACCTTTTTTTTTGTGTTTTGGGAATTTATGTTCATATTTTGAAGAAAAACAAACAAGATAGAAAACTGATTTATATTTTGTAATGCGTTTAATATTGGTGAATTTTGTTTTTCAACTAAGAAAAAAAATTGCGACATTTGATATAACGGGATGTCCTGAGAGCTCTTAATAAGAGTATTTAATTTGTATTAAATTTTAATTTCCTTCCCCACTTCATGACCTCACAATAAGCTGGTCCTCCTGAGCAGAGCATCATTTGGCTTGTTGCCCCAGAAGAGTGGAGTTGGTAAAAAAAGAAATAGTCTGGAAGAAAACCGTGAACTTGTAGGCATCTGTTGTAGGGTTGCTCTACATGACCCTGGAGCAGCAGGCCTCTGCTAAAGGATTGATTTGCATGACCCTGGAACACCAGCCTACTGTGTTAATCGGAGGTCTTCCTCAGGCTACACACAGAATCCAGCCATCAGTTTACTCGGGTATTGCAAAAAATAGAAAATTGTAGCCGTAACAATCATCCATCGTTCAAGTGTTATGCTTTGTCGTTAATAACGGTGATTAATTAAATGTTCTGTCTGTGTTTTGTTTTGTTAAGGCATTCATATCTATGTTTTATACCTGCAAGCAGAATGGAGGTCTCTGTCCCAGGGTTTGGAAACAGAATGCAGATGGTTGAAATTAGTTCTTCACCATCTCCTGTCCCCTGCAGACCACTCTGGGCTAGGTTTCTAATGAGCTTTACAATCACCAAGTTCCTCTCTGTTCCAGTACAAATCTATGGATGACATTGAGTCATATGTATGTCAACAGCCAGAATTTTGGGCTGGCATAGAGGTTGAAGTGTTGAATTAGCGAGACCTTGACGGGCTAAAACTGACATTTTAAATTCCTTTGTTGATCTTGGTTATGAGATGCTTTTGAGACGGGGAACTCTGGTCTGTGGTTGGTATACATTAATATTGTCATCAGATTTGCCCTGCCATATTGGAGAAACCCCTTAATCTGTCTTATGCTCACCAGCACTATACCCTTTTGATATGTACTTCAATTAAGCCAACAGTGGCAGGACCATACTTGATTATTTTGAAAATAAATGCATATTGATAACTATTGTAACCAGTGTTGTAAACAAACAACACAACGTTTGTTGAAAAAAAGAAACGGGCATTTTGAAGTTTGAACTTTTTCTTTGCACATTTTATTCGGCTACATGTATATGATACTTGTAATTGTTAACCACTTCCTCCAGATCTCTTTGCTAAAACCTACCACGGCTCCCCTTGTCCACTCGGACAATCTATAAATCAGAGTTTGACTTAATCTGACAACTGCCCTATTTCCATTTTGCATCTGGGAGGAAAACATGGTATGACGAGTCAAATGCTTGTGGATTAGACCTGTAGTGAGGCCCAGCGACCAACTCTGCAGTGTGTCCTGTCAGTGACACCAGGTGGCAGTCTGTTGCTGCACTTATAACTGCATTGTGCAAAGGTGTAAAGTAATCTTGTGACCTCCTCTTAGACAATGTTGTGTAAACTATGATGGTGGAGCCAGGTGCTTTGTGGGTCCACCATGCACTATTGGCTTTCCCGTAATGGGCAGCCAGGTACCAGGGGACCCAAATCTTGCAAAATTTGCGCTGGAGGCCTCTTTTTCTGTGGCTTTTCTAAAAATCATTTTTACAGAATGTTAGCAGCTAGTCCATTGAAATCTGCTAGCCACTGTGCCCAGCAAATGGAGGGGAATTGGTTTGCTCCCTCTTGAATGTTCAGATTGTTTTTTGTAGGGGGTTGCGATGTGTATATACTGATTAGGCAGTTGGTTACAGATACATTGTTTGCCCTGTTTTGTATGTACTGTGCCGTGCTGCTTTTTCTTTTTTCCCAGTGTTTGTTATAGCACTGGTAACAACACATTTTTTTCCCTTCTGGTTTCAGACTTCATTTGGACATTGCAGATTTTCTTAAACGTGCTTTGGGTTGCTTTGTTGTTTTTCCCCCCATTTTCAACTGTATGTGACATGATTGCAAATTCATTATTGGCTGTTTAAAATCACTCCCATTTGTTTTGAGTTTTAAAAACCTGCAGAAGTGACTGCCCTCAAGAAAAGATCTGACTGTTGCAAATGCTTTTTTCTGGAGGAACCAAACAAAATCTTTTACACTTCATTTTTATATATATATATTTATAGTCACTAAATCTGGGGCCAGACGGGCCAGTTTGGGGGGGGGGGCGGGCGCTGGGGGGGTTTCACATGTAAAGAATTTCCAATAAAGGCGAAGGATGAACAGTAGTTTTCCTGTTTCTATGTGTTAAGGTGGAAATTGTCATTCTAGTCATCAATCACTGCCAAATAAACCTTGTGATAGATACGTAATTGACAGGAGGATGGGGTGAAGCTGGTAGCCACAGGACCGCAGACTGATGTGTCTTCATTACTTTTGAATAAAACATACACAAAAAAAGCATCCTACAATTGTCTTGCTCTATGTTGTGGTTGGTTAAAACCTACCATGTCTTCATATGAAGAGATGTGTGTCGTCATCAAATTTTAGCTCACACTTCTGTATGGGTAGAAATGGGTCATGTCCTCACATCAACCGAAAGCAATTTTGGCCAAATCTTTGTCACAGACGACAAACGGCTCCGTGAGAATGACGGGCCTGCTCATCAACTGTCTCATGAGAGCAGGTTCTGTGAGAATAGGGTAACTCTTCAGTTGGTCCAGGTGTGTTGTGTTGGTCAAGAACGTGTGTCTGCATTAGTGGACAACACGGATGATAGCCATCACTTTCTTATGCCGTGGGTTTGTCTACTATGCATCAAATGTTTTACCTTTGCATACATGACTGGTAATAAAATGTACTTCCTTCCTATGGTACTATAAGGATTAAAACGATGATTTTGATAATACTGGTGCCAGGAGCTGTAAAACTGAAAATGTTTTCCATGTACAAGAACATGCCTAGGTTGTATGTTACAGTATATGACTGACTCCTAACAGACAGCCTTGGGTTCTTACACTACAGTCACTCCCTGCATTCCAAAAAAAACTTTCTTACCCCACATAACTTTCAGTTTGAACTCAAACTTCAGCCCTTAGTTTTTCTCATAAAACATTAGGATGACAGAAATATTGTTGGCACACTTTGACTCTTGCCCTCCTAATATTGGTTGGTAGTAATGTTGGTGATCTAGGAACTATAAGGTTTATTCACCCATCAAACATTTAGTCCAGGTGGGAGCATTAACATCATCAGCCTATGTCTTAACCACATTAACCATGGCATACCTATTTTGGACGAAAGAAAACATTTTTTTTTCAATCTTTCAAAACCAATTAGCTATTTCAAAATCATATACGTGCACACAATCTCTGCGTGTGAGTGCAAATGCTCTATATATGGGCATAAAAGGGAAACAGACTATGAATGGTTACTGTACTATTTTACTCTGAGAATGGGTATTGAATAACCGGAGGGGTGTGCATTCCCAACATCGTTCCCAAAGGGTATAGTTCACAACAGGTATTGTTTCCAACGGGTATCGTTCTCAGCCGACAGCGTTCCTATAGCATCGTCCTAGTCTTTAAAAAATTGCAGATCTACAAGCTCATGATGTGACGTGTTGTGAGCTTGTAGATTTTCGGCAGAGAGATGTATTAGTATACATGGACGAAATGAGGAGGCCAAGGATAGACCTCTGACCCCGGTCAAAAAAGGGATGTGGTTAAGCTGAAGTCGGCTGAGTAGACAGTAGACACTGGTCAATCACACAGTGGAGAGGAAAATGGACAGTACAGGGCTATGGAAATCTATGGTGAGGCGATGACGGCTCATAAACCATCTCTAATTTCTGCGAGGCAACAGGTGTAGAAGAAAGGACAGATCATAACATAGGTCAAAGAGGTAAAAATTCTGTGGAAATGTCGGCTGCGACCCAAACACTGATAAAAGCATTTATGTCATGGTGACTAAACTCTGATGACCTTTGCACAGCTGATGAACATGTCACAGTACTCTCACCTCATCATGTTGCCGTGAAAAGTCAAATTGTGACATTTACCCATGAAACGTGTATTGGTACTGCTGACTTTAAACACTTAAAGCCTATATACTTCGTTGTCCGGAGTCCCCCGGTTGAGCTTTGTAGATCTATTATTTGTTTCCCCGAGCGTTCGCCCCCAGCATAGGGCGGTCAAGTGGTTTTAAGGCTTTTTTAAATAATTGCAACATAAAATCTAGTACACAAAACACTGAAACTTTCCACTGCATTGTATTATTGTAGTGTCCGTATATGGAGATGTATTCTGTTAATGTCTCTTCCTCTTTGCAATTCACAGTTTATGTTCATTTCAGAGTAGCTACAAACCTTTGATCATACAAAAAGAATTTGGCCCATGTCTGGGTGAAGTCACAAGGTTTTCGGGGGCTATGTAAGTTAATGCACACTCAATCTGGGAACTCATAATGCACATTAAACCACTTCTGCAAAAACGGCACCAGGTGCTCTGCTACTCGAACAAGCAAACAGTGGCCACGCGCGGGGTGACCTTTGAACCTTGTGCAAACTGCAAACAGGAGTGAATGAGAGTACCATCCATGGCTTGTATGTACGGGAGCACCACAGAACAAACCACACAGCAAATATTGACCTACAGTTTCAAGGACCAACTACATATAGGGCAAAGTGCAAACAAGTATGTTTCTCAGTTTCATTCCATGAGATATTGTGGCCCCACACAGAGACCTGAGCTTACAGTATATTATTGTGTATAGCCTACAGTGAAATGAAACATACATTTCATAAATACATAAATAAATGCACAGTACCTCCCTCTGTAATGCCCATAGACGAATCATATAGTTCGGTTTTCATAGGCAGAAGTGCTTTAAAATGCAAGGAATGTAGCTCCCACATAGCATTTGAATGACATAGTATAACTAAACTGTTATACTTGCAGGCACATTTCTCTGGGTGTTTGAGACTGTAGAAGGACTAACAAGTTATAGGCCATGGTTGCATTTATGACGTGTAGCATCGGTGCCATGGCCTAAATTACTTAGCAAGACTGGCTCTCCCTCTGAAATCCTTGATGTTTGAGCCACGAGTGAAGAAATGCACTTGTTTAATTCAGCAGCACATTTATGAATGAGCTCAGTCAGGATCACACCAGTCTATCATGCTGGTGGGCACAGGAAGGCACACACAAAGAAAAAGGACAAGGAAGAGAGACAGAAAAAGCAGGACGGTCTGCCAGAACAGAGGCAGACAGTAACATAATCATTCACAGAGTGTAAAGGTGACCAGGAAATTGCATGCCAAAAACAACCCAAAATAACTGCAGCAGTGACATGCCCTAAATCTCTCTTCCTCTTGCTCTCATTGTGAGTGCGAATGATTATTAATGCATTATTCACAAAACAGAGCCTGCTGCCCCACCCTTCTCCCCTAATTTTCGCTACGAAGTGCATACTCTCCCTTTGATGATAAAACGAAAGTATGCAAGTGAGTGCAGAAATAGAGAAGTTCAGAGGATGGGGTTTTCTCTGGGGGAGACAGAGATCTCATCCCAAAGGGGAGCCCATACTCTTCTGAAACACAGACAGAATCTTCCTGCAGACCAGACTGCAAGTCAGCATTTACATGTCACTCATATATCCTCCCTCTGTCATGAATACTTCCAGACGAGTGTGCCAACTCAACATCACACAGACCTGGCCTGTTTACAATGCTTATATTTGGATGTTCATCAGACAGGCAAATGAAAGCCTATGTGATATTTATTCCTGTATGTGATGCACCTTTTTTTCTTCTTCTTCCTTTCATTTTTTTTAATTTATTTTTTACAAATCACATTTTAATCAAAGGCTTTTATACGTTAAAAAAATTATTTTGCATTTGGGGAAACAAATTATAATATCTTTGAAGTCAAATAATCTGATACTGCTGCTGGTGAGCATTATCAAACTTTTAAAATGTGGTTGAGTCAGGCTGGTTTAAATAAATAAACAATTTCAAAGACTCATTTCAGATCATTAGGCAGGTCTGTTTATACTGTAAGTGTAGAGAGGACTTATTGAATGAAAAGCAGTTCAATATTATGCCCTGACTTGATGAATTGTTTCTCTTATGGCACAAATCTTTAGTTTGTTAAAGGTTTCATGACGTTCAGTTTTACCACACATTAAAAGTCTTTGTCATGGTCCTTCAAACGTGTATAGAAAGTTCTAACAAAAAATTCCACTCCATTGATCCATGGCAGGTGTTTTTCTCTCACATTTCTAAAGCCTTTTCAACTGCAATGAAAAAAATAAATCTTTGCCTGCGGGTGTCGCTGGTGAGGGATTTTGCCTGTAAATCATCGCCTCTGCTCTGCCCCCCCCCCAAAGGAAAGGATAGGGGAGGGGAGGGGCGAGGAGGAGAGTGGGCGGGATTAATCGGCTGTGACCTCACTGCCGAAGGGCCAAGCTCAGATTACTTTTCAGCCTAATTATTCAGAAAACCCCAGACCACAGAAAATCCACTGAATGTTCAAAATTCAGATTTTTTTTGGGTGTAATTGAGGTCACAAAACCCCCCAAAAAACATAAAAAAAGTGAAAATGAATGTCATAGAACCTTTAAATGTTTGGCGTGTGTCACTGTCTCTGTATAATAGACAGGAAATAGCTCCAGTCATTTGAACGCTCATTCTAAAATAAATTCCATGATTGTCTTTGTGATTAACCATAAATAATGTTTAATAAGTACAGCTTGTCAAGGGCAGAGCCAGTGTTTTCTATTTTGATCATCACATATATTTAAAGAAATAAATCTTAAATCTCTTGATACAACGTACATAGCAAAACATTGTGTACTTATATCATGAGCAAGTCCTGGCTAGCCATGTCGGTAGCCGTGCTGTGCCTAATTTATGCTCTGTCATACGATGATTTATAAATCAGTCTTTAGAATGTGGATGATTGATGTCCATGAAGGTAATAGTCTGTTATACCAATCCAAGCCCAGTTTCTCAATAGCATCTTAGCATAAACATAATAGTTTTTCTTCCTTCAAGTTGCTGCAGAACCTGTGTAGATAAATTATAATACCTGGCATCAGAGTTAAGGGGTCCACCGGTGCTAAAACAAATTGCATTCATGGTACTATAGCACATTGGACAAAAAAGGAAAACACACTGAAATACCTCCACAAACACAGCACTAATATGCAATTAGCATGCCTTTTGGAACCTTTTGTACTTTACATCCATATTGTCTCCTTTGTAGATGTTTAACAGCTGTCTAGAGTGACCTGATGGCCCTGCTGTCTTGGTTCATCATGTTTCTCTGGAGTGTGCATGTCTGGTGAGGGGGGTGTCAGGAATAAATAGATTAAAGTGTGTAATGGTCCAGTGACCACCCTAGGTCTCCTACACAGCTCTACTAAACATGGGTGATTCATTAAAAAAAAAAGCTGCTGCAGCTGTCCATCGACATAAGTTCAGATTCCTGCTTAAGTAAGAAGAAATGAGAGGGGTGTGTGTGTGTGTGTGTGTGTGTGTGTGTGTGTGTGTGTGTGTGTGTGTGTGTGTGTGTGTGTGTGTGTGTGTGTGTGTGTCTGTGTGTGTGTGTGTGTGTGTGTGTCTGTGTGTGTGTGTGTGTGTGTGTGTGTGTGTGTGTGTGTGTGCGTGCGTGCGTGCGTGCGTGCGTGCGTGCGTGCGTGCGTGCGTGCATGCGTGCGTGCGAGTGTGTGTGTGAGAGAGAGAGAGAGAGAGAGAGAGAGAGAGAGAGAGAGAGAGAGAGAGAGAGAGAGAGAGAGAGAGAGAGAGAGAGAGAGAGAGAGGAGAGAGAGAGAGAGAGAGAAAGAGAGTATTTAGGGAATGTTTATTGTAGTATTGTATGCATTTAATAATAAGTGTGGGTGTATGTGTGTGCGCGCGTGCAAGTGCACACGCAAGCACGCACGCACGCACACACACACACACACACACACACACACGCGCACGCATGCATGTGCGTGTACAAAGTGTGTATGTGTTTTAATGGGAAGCAGTCACTGGGCTGCTGACGGCTCCATAAAGAAGCCTTTGAATGGCCTGGCTTTAGTAAATTCATAGCAGATGTGAAGGAAAGAATATCCGCCCAGGTTGAGTGGCCCTCCACTGCAAGGCGACAGGAGCCCAATCCAGGGGAGTCAGACGGACGGCAGCCAGGAGCCAGGAGCAAGAGACGCTTTGGGTGCGTTCCAATCAGCCAGGAGGAACCTTCGTAGGGCACTAAAGAGAGGGAAGATGAGAGCTTTTTCACTGAGACACTGTTACTCTTAAATAGCTATAATGGTCCTTTTTTCTTAGAAAGAAAAAAATGTAGAGTGCCCTGGGGCCAAGTGCTGCACTCTGGGCAGGAAAACTCCTTGCAGGGTGCAGACTTTAAGGATGGTCCCTACAGTTTGGAACGTGGCCACTCTCTGGAACCCAGGGAGCCTGGAGCTCTATGAGGCCAGGCTTTATGCCACCTTTCCTGGCTGAGGCTGACGTCGGGGGGGTATGGGGGGGAGACTGGCGCCTCACTACCAATTAATGTCCTCTCACACTGTGAGCACGGCCAGGTAACACATGATAGGCTCCAGTCTCTCGCGCACAGAGCCCAGAGCTGTCGCTGAGTGACGGCCAGGGCTCATGGCCATCAAAGACAGACAGTTGAGGTAACGCATATTAGCATACCCATGCGCAGTGCGTCTGTCAGTGGTAGGATCATGGGCCAGGGTTTGATTTGTTTGTTTTTTAACAACTTAACCCGAGTTTATGCTCAGTAAACTGGACATGAGTTGCCTCTCTGGCCTACTTGTTTTGCTCTTTTTCTCTCTACACCAAATCTCTCAGCCAAAAATAGCTGATCTACAATCTCATAGATCCGGTCATGATGCATGTGTGTGTGTGTGTGTGTGTGTGTGTGTGTGTGTGTGTGTGTGTGTGTGTGTGTGTGTGTGTGTGTGTGTGTGTGTGTGTGTGTGTGTGTGTGTGTGTGTGTGTGTGTGTGCGCGCTCATGCGCATGTGTGTGTGTGTGTGTGTGTGTGTGTGTGCGCTCACGCGTGTGTGTGCGTGTGTGTGTGTAATAATATACTTGTTTCTCCAGTATATTATGTCACAACTTTCATGGGCAAGGTAAAACTTGGGACCATGAGCAAATCCAGCTGAGGACCATTGATTTAAAGCTTGGCTTCTGGTTGCCAGCTGTTGGAATTCAAATATAGTCGGACACACTGTACGTGGCTGGATTTCCTGGTTAGTTTTTTTCCCCCTCTGGTGAAATGCTTTGACATCAATGAGGTATGTACATTATTCAAGTCATTCGCCTGTGTGAGAGTTACCTGTAACTCAGTGGTTCCCGAATTAGTTACACACATACATACACACGCGCGCCCACACGCACGCACGCACGCACGCACGCACGCACGCACGCACGCACGCACGCACGCACGCACGCACGCACGCACGCACGCACGCACACACACACACACACACACACACACACACACACACACACACACACACACACACACATACACACACACACACACACACACACGTACAATACAATTGTGCTGTGAGATTTTGACTGGCCCTTTGGGCACTGCATTAACTGATAGGATCCTGAAGCATGCCATATCCTACAGCTGAAGGGATGCTCTCCATATCCGTCCTTCGTGAAATCAATTGATCGGCTGTTGTTTCTGTTTGGCACGGGGTGCATTAATTGACCCTAGGGCAGAGCTCAATGAATCTCAATCAGTATTTATAATCTGACTCTGGATACTACTGACTACTGACTCGGGATCAGCACCTACACAGTGATATCAGAGTGTTAATGTAACTATCAGAGTACAAAAATGTGGCACTCGGGTGGCGCAGTAGTAAAGTATCTGCCTGTCACCGCGGAGTTTAGGGGTTCGAATTCATCGCGGTGCATCCGGCTTTGTTGAGCGTCTATACCAGTGTTTCTCACAAAATCCAAGATCCAGGTCCCTTACCGCCCCCCACACCCAAGGCCTGTCATCCCTGTGACAGGGCCTGACATCCTTGAATCAAGGCTGTGACAGGGCCTGACATCCCTTTGACAGGGCCTGACATCTTTGTATCAAGGCTGTGACAGGGCTTGACATCCCTGTGACAGGCCCTGTCACAGGGATGTCAGGCCCTGTCACAGCCCTGTGACATGATACTGACCATGATAATGACTATGATAATGACCATGATACTTGCATGATACTCAGAACAAAAAGGGAAGCACGCACATCTCCGTAAAAATTTGCAGGTGCTGGACTCAAAAATACACACCATAGAAAAAAGAGGAAGTCCGCACACTGTTGACGCTCCAGCGACCACAATTTTATTTAAGGCTCACACCTCAGAACAAAAAGGGAAGCACGCACATCTCCGTAAAAATGTGCAGGTGCTGGACTCAAAAATACACCTCAGAACAAAAAGGGAAGCACGCACATCTCCGTAAAAATATGCATGATACTGACATGATACTGACCCTGATACTGATTCAATGAAACAAAGTCTAGGATGAAATGAAGTAAAAGTGCACTTGAATATATTATATAAACACCTCAGTACCCCCCTTTAAAAGATATTGCTTCCTGCGCCCCCCAAACTTCTCTGTACGCCCCCTGGGGAGCTGCACCGCCCCCGTTGAGAAATATTAAAGTCTATCCACAAGTTTTCTAGGGCGTTGTGGGCATCACTTCCTGTCAATTTGATCCAATCAAATCCAATCAAATCCAATGACATCCAATGAAATCGATCATTCCCGTCATTTATCAGCTGAGTGGATGAATGTTGCCATTTCAGTTGCATTGTTAAAAACAGTTAAAAGTAAAACAAACATTTGATCAGCTGTTACCGTTGCCTATAACAATGCCGATTTGTGTGGATGGCGGGCATGTCCATATTTGGGCATAATACAGGAACACAGGCAATTTACACACATCAGATTGCAGGGCTGCCTGTCAGATGTGTACATGTACATACCTGCTGTTTATTATGCTATGTGTATAATGTCTTTGCTTTTGTTCTCCTTGCTCTCCCTCTCTCTGCCCCCCCCTCCCTTTTTTCTGTTTTTCCTGGAAAACAACAGAATGAGTTTGCACAAAAAAACGAATTCCCCCACTGAAGTAAACCTGCCTATATGATGTGACAATAAAACTGATTCTGATGTGTTGGTGAGCAGCACAGGTGCTCCCCAGGGCACCGCTCTGTCACCGTTCTTGTTCACCCTCTAGGCCTCTACACATCCGACTACCGCTTTAACTCCGAAACGTGCCACCTTGAGAAGCTCTCTGACGACACTGTCATTTTCAGCCTGTGAGGTGACAATAAAACTGATTCTGATGTGCTGTGCTGGTGAGGAGGAGCACAGGTGCCCCCCAGGGCACCGTTCTGTCACCATCAGCCGTATCACAGATGACAACACGGTCGAGCACAAGCCCGTAAGTGATATTACACTAATTGTATATCTGTTTCTTACACCTGAACAACAAGATGAACTGGACTGATAATGGAGGCCCTCCAAGAAGGGCCAGAGCAAACTGTTCAGTCAGATCCTTTGGTGTGTGTGATATAGGAGGCTGCAGATGTTCTACCATGGTCTGTTATTGTGGCCAGTGTCTTCTCCTCTGCAATCTGTTGCAGATAAGTTACATCAACAAAATGACAGCTAGTGAAGAAGGCTGGCTCTGTCATTGCAGCTAAACGGGATGGTGGAGGTGGTGACGTAGGTGAGCATAATGAGGAACCTGATGCCCATGACTAACCCTTCCTATCCCCTCCAGAAGGAAGTAGGGCGTCTGAGTACCAGCGGTGAATGCAGATTCATCCTTCCAGAACGGAAGACTGACGGACTAGGTCAGTCCTCCGTGTTGGGCTGCCGTGCCATGTGCTGTACAATGCTTGATTCACCATCAGCCGTCCTGATCGGTTCATGGCCGTGGTCGAATGGGTACTCTGTCAACAAGTACAATGGGTATTGCATAAATAGGTGGGACATGCATTCTCAACTTGCATCGTTCCTGACTTGTATCGTTCCCGAGTAGGCCGGTGTCCATTTATAAATAACCAATTGATTGTAATATTTAATGTAATGTAATGTAATGTAATGTAATATTTAAAGTTATTAGTACTGGGTACTCTAACAACGGGTACAGCGAGTACTCTGACAACAGGTAAACTGGGTACTATCGCATAACCGGGTGGGGCAAACATTCCCAACTTGCATTGTTCCCGATTTACATCGTCCCCGACTTGCGTGGTCCTCAAGTAGTCCACACACACACACACACACACACACACACACACACACACACACACACACACACACACACACACACACACACACACACACACACACACACACACACACACACACACACACACACACACACACACACACACACACACACACACACACACACACACACACACACACTATTATGTCAAACTTGGTTTCCTGAAAATATCCTCTTTAACTCTAATGATGGTTTTAAATGGGGGGAAAATCTCTGTCCAGACAGAAATCCTGAACAGAAGACTCTCTGACACAGAATTGACTTCCAAAAGTGTGAAAGCTAAGAAGCAGACTGGAGCAGAATTGCTATCCGGGGAATTTCCTAAAAGTATCACTGCTAACCTATTTGTTGAACTGCAAGTAGCCATATTCAAACCTAGGGAGTAGGACCCAAAACAGTTGTAGGAATATGTTTTGACAATATGATTTCATGAAAATAATGACCATATTTTAACCCATGTTGAATCTGTCAAGATCTAGAATGCAAGGTTACTTTAAGTAAAGCAGGCCATGGACAATAGACATATGTGGATTTTGTCCATTAAAAGCCTTTTTTATACTACTTTTATACTATACTTTGAAAAACAAAGTAAATCAGTTCTTTTTGGCAAGCAACACCGCCATGCAAAGAATGGTGAAGCCTGAATTAAACATGGCTGCATGCAGGTGTCGCGCTCCGAAAGAAGCTGATCTACAAGTTCACAATGTGTAAAAATCAGACATAAATTAGGCTTAAGCCATACGCCCTCCTACACTGTGTGGGGGCAATGGGCACTCGTCTGTGACCCAGTGTTCCGTCTGACTGCAACTGAAAACAAACAAGAGGAGGGGAAATTTCACACCATCAGCACCTCCCAAGATTAAGACCCATAACACCCTGTACTTTCTCTCTCCCCTTTCCTTGGCTTTGTTCCGCTCCATCTCTCTCCCTCTTCGCATATCTCTCATGCTCTCTGTCTATATCTCTTTATCATTTCTGCCTGTCCTCTCTCCCCTCTCCCCCTTATCTCATGCCATGTTGACAAAGTAAGGGGTGGATACCACAGTGCCAGGCATCACTTTCACTTTTAATTAAAACTTCACACCCAAAATAAATGTAGCAGAGTATCGCACCGACTGATATCACCATGTGAGAGACAGAGACCGCCAAGGCCAAGTGTTTGTCTTAGCAAGGATAAATAACCAAGTGGCAGCTTTCTCTGTAAGGGAATCGGCTCCCTCTGTCGTTTTGTCGGATTAGCTCGGGTAAGGAAAACATGGGGATCGTGTTCCGTGTGTTTCCCACTCTCCGGCCGTTCAGCATAAACACCCAGGGTTTCTTGGCTGTGCCTCACATCCGCCCCCACGACTTCTCCGCCGCTCTCCTCAGACCCTGGGGCTCCGGTGTGTGTGTGTGCGTGTGTGTGTGTGTGTGTGTGTGTGTGTGTTGGAGGGGAGGGGGGGGGGATTGTTTTAGTAGCATAGCCCAGAAGAGTGTTTGGTTGTGTTGTGTGTCACACTGGGTGAGTGTTTGATTATGTTGAGGGGTTACACAGAGTGGGTGTGCGTGAGCAGGACCACAGCAGAAAGGGGGAAACGCTAATCCTCCTTTCACTTTGTCCTCCACAGCACAGCTCTTTCAGGACACTTCAGACCAGAGCTGTGGAGGAATTCATCTAACTGCTCCTCTGAGAGGGGCTTTGGCTCTGAGGGCCCTCTTGGAATGCCGTTGTCCATACTGCGAACGCACGCACGCAGACACACGTGCATGTACACGTGCATGTACATTTGCATGTACACTTGTATACACACACACACACACACACACACACACACACGCACGCACATGCGCCCATATGCAAACAGAAACACAAGTCACACAGTCAATGACACAAAGACAGGATATGAACTCAAATGGACCCATAAGGGTCCAGTAAGGGTCCATTTGGGTCTGGAGTCTGACACATCATCACACATCATCTATGTTGACAACCAGATATCAAAAAATAATCAAAATGTGTGATGTTGATTGGCCTCATGCTTTCATGTACAATGAAACCAAGCTTTTCTTTAGCCCTGTTTAGGCTCTGCAGTGGAAACCACGCCATAGCACAGCACAGCACACCTGGCACAGTTGGGTTCTGGTCTGAGGCTATAGTCAAGCCACATAATAGGCACTTTACCCCCCATCCCCCCCACATCCGCCCAGGACCATGTACTGCTTAACGAGGCTCTACCCAAGGCTGTAAACAAGGCCAGATGCAACCCCAAAACACACACACAGGAAATGTCTCACGACCATAACAACACAGGGATCATGCCAGCTCATGCATGATGGGGTGCGAACAGGAAGGCTGATCCTCGCAGGTTTTCTCTCTTGACTCCACAAGCAGCTATTATCCTGAGGGGGAAAGACTGCATGTGGTGGTGGTGCGGCGCTCGCTTGTTGCTCCGCGTGCCAAATCCCAGACGGGCCGCCAAGATCATCACAGACCACTGCCTCTCGCTTCTTTTCCAATGCCTACAGTTACAGTATATACACAAACCACAGTTTATTCAGCACTGTATTGGACCTGGCATGTAAGCGTTTGACACGCTACAATAGGAACTATGTCTGTCCTTACATAAAGAATACCTCTCATGCAATAAGTTTTTTTTGGGGGGGGGGGGGGTTATGTGTGTCTGTGTGGGGGGGCTGGGGGGGGGGGGGTTGAGACCTGGACAAAAGGTCCAGTGTGTGAGTGAATGTGGCCCCAGCTGGTTCTCTTTACTACTAGACTGGCTAATGTATAGTGATCAGCCTAAGTCAACAGTCCTAGCCGGAAAAAAGGCTTAATTGATGATAGGAAATTTTTGGGGCAAATGTGTTTGAACTGCCCAGAACTGTCCCATTGAATTCTCTGTTTCGCTTTGCCCGCGAAACACAGACAACAACTGGGCAACTTCAACAGGCCACCTCCTGACTGTACAGGTAGTTGCCATGGACTGTGTAATGATGTACAATGACATATTCATTAAGATGTAAATTTTTGGAAACTAAAGAATACATGGATACAAAGCAGGACTAAAGAGCACACTTGCCATTGGTGGAGCATGGGACGCCACTTGAGAACCCTTCCCCTGAGTATAAACAGTCACGCATACACACACACACACATAAACATCTCTCCCGTCACCTGGGGGGCAAAGTTAATAAGCTGTGCGCTGAATATGTGAATGTTGGTGTTAGCACTTTAATCGTGTGCTTCAAAAAAGGATGTTTAGGCCTCATGGTACAAAAAGTAACTCCCATGTTTAAGACTAATGGACCCTAACAGGTTCATTTGAGTCTGTTACTACACTGTCACAGAGTTACAGTTACACTTTTGTTTCACAGTGTAGTCAGTGGTGGACAGTAACGAAGTACATTAACTTTCTTCTTTCTTCTTTGACTCCAATACAATGTATTGGCACTATCATGGTACCAACAATTCTGCAAATCTGCAAATTTCACTATAGTTTTTTTACCTCTGGAAAATCTTTGACTTTTTGCGGAAAATATCTAAATATCAATAGCATTGATATGAAAAAGAAAATGTACTTTGTGATTTGTACTTTTGAATACTTAAGTATTTTTAAAAGCAAGTACTCCAAGTTGAATACTTTGTCCACTACTGAGTGTATATAGTACATGTGTCCCAAGAGCACTCAGACCTCAGCCACCTTATGCCGCAGTTGTTCTCAAATTGGGATCCAGGGACCCCCTGGGGGCCTTTAAGGGGTTCCAATGGGTCCCCAGTAAAATGTTAAACGGGAAGTGAGAGAGATCAATAAAAACAACATTCGATCTACATATTTATACATAGTATATCTATCCGGTGCAGTAAGTACCTGAGGTAAGACATAAGGTGCGGTAAGTACCTGAGGTAAGACACTAGGCATGTCACTTTGGCCCTTTTGGGGATGGGCACAATGGTTGACATTTTGAAGCCTGTGGGGACCACAGCCTGGGAGAGGGAGAGGTTGAAGATGTCAGCAAAAACTCCTGCCAGCTGGTCTGCTGCGCATGCTTTTAGGACACGGACTGGAATTCCACCAAGTCCCGCCGCCTTCTGGATGTTGACTCGTTTGAGGGCTGTGCGCATGTTGTCCTCCGAGATGGCGGGCTGGTCTCCTCTGCTGGTGCCGCCGCTGGCTGGTTAAAAACTAATATCTCTTATCGGGGTCCCTGGCATAACATCTTTTCAAATAGGAGTCTGTAATACTACGTATCAATTTGGGGGTCCTTGACATGTAAATGGTTGAGATCCCCTGCCTTAAGCCACCTGTGTCATTCAGTCAGTTATCCAGAGGACTTAATTCAGTTGTTCTCTCTCAAGTAAAATATGTACTTTCACATCTAAGACAAATTCTTAAAAACAAATAAATAAATAAACTGTGTAAAGGACCCTCACTTTACCCAGTGGGGTGCCACATTTCATCAACATGCCCTCCTGCTGAGTTCCTTCATGCTCTTTCGGTGCTTCATTTCCCTGTTGGAAAGATGCTGATTGCTGATTAAGGGCAGAAACATCAGTATCATTAGTATCACAGCGCCGCAAAGGTTTCTCTCTGTGGTTCAGGGGTGATGGGTATGGCGGTTCTGTCATCTCTGTCATCGCTAACTTAATTCAGACGATGTGAAAGTAAGACAAGTCAGAGAAGTGCAGATATGGAGGGGGGGGGGGGGTTAAAGACTCTGAATCAAAGAGTGAGAATTGCGAGGGAGAAGATCCCTGCCAACCCAAGGGGATCTCTCTCTCTCTCTCTCTCTCTCTCTCTCTCTCTCTCTCTCTGTCTCTCAGTACACAGACCCGTGGGGTGCGCCTTTGATGGTGGAGCGTGACATGAGCACATTTAGGATGGGGATGCAGCAACAGCATTGTGACAGGAGCCACGCATGCTCTCTGATCCCTCTCAGTACCTGACGCATTGTCTAATTGTGAATCGCACAGACATCCAATTTTCTCTGTTCTATACTGGTGGTGTTATTGTGATTATTTTGTAACAAGTTGTTGTGTTTGTTTGTTTGCAGCGCTGCATTTTTACTTTACTTTGACTAAACGACTAAACAACCTTTTCCCGGCCCTGTAAACAGAAAGCACTATGTATAGTATTGTTCAGAGGCGTACGCTCATTGGGGCCAACGAGGCCATGGCCCGGTCTGTAAAACCCTGCTCCCCCAGGGGGAAAAAAATCAAAAAATCAACATAAATACATTAGCATCCCCTCACCCTGGGCCTATTCTGTTGTAGCCAACCACAGAAAGTCGCCTTTGTTTTCAAATCGGGCTTATTTGCATTCGGCTGAATTGTTAATGAGTGGCCATTAAGCCCTCTCCAGACCAATCTGAGTCGGCCCGATTTTGGGCCGAATTGGCTTCGGGAAGCGTCGGCCAGTCGGTTAGGGGTCCGTCGGGGGGTCCGTCGGGACCTTTTCGGCCGACCCAGAGCCGACCGAACATGTTCAGCTTTTTAGCCGACTGGTAGCGCAGTGGCAGTGACAACAGAGGGCTGTCGGTGTTGCCAGATTATGTGAGAGAAACAAGCGACCATGTCTATGAAAACCTACATTCACTGTTTCTTGTTGTTGCTCCCAGAGAGAGAGAGATTGATTGATTTGCCCTACTTTTGCGCTGTGGTGATTGGGAGCAGGTGTGTAAATTTGTCCAGTGACGGAGTCACATGCATCTGTGTTTATGTATAAATATGTAATGCGCAAGTAATGTAAACATATCCTTCTGAGTGGGAGTTCAAGCATTGCATGAATAGGCTCGTAAAGCAGGGAGATAGTGACAGAGGAAGAGTGGTAGAGGGGGAGAGAAAGAGGGGGGAGAAAGAGAGAGAGAGAGGGAAAGAGAGAGAGGAAGGGAGAGAGGGGAGAGAAAGAGAAAGAGAGAGGGGAGGAAGACAGAGAGAAAGTGGGTGAGAGAGAGGGAGATACCAGGAGCGAGGGAGAGAGAGGAACGGAGAAAGCGGGAGGGAGAAAGAAAGGGAGAGAGACGGAGAGAGAAACGGAGGGAGGGAGAAAGAGGGAGGTAAAAAGCGGCAGAGAGAGAAGGAAAGAAAGAGAGAGGGAGAGACAGAGGGAGAGAAAAAAGGGAGAGTGAAAGATTGAGAGAGAAAGAGCGAGCGAGAGATTGAGGAGACGGAAAGAGGGAGAGAGAACGAGCAATTAAGTGAATTGCTTTCACCTGCTGCTGCTGCTGCTGTGCGGAGTGTGCTACAGGACATATCTCCGCCAAGCCAGGGTGACCTACCCAGGCTCATGAAATTCATATTCAGGCATAGTAGCCAATTAGAATGAAATCTTCAAAAACGGACTCATATACTGATACAGAACCATATATTGGCTATATATTATGGCTGTCGGGTGGAAATCTTGTATGTTCCTTTTTTATTATTATTTAAAAACAATTTAAAATCGTGAAAATAGCCAATCTACAAGCTGTAATTATTAATAATTAAGAAATACTATATTTTAAAGAGTGAAAAATCAACTTAAGTCATTATTAGTGCAAGTTCATTCACATTTCATTTGAATGAAAATAACTTGTGGGTAAAATACATTCTGTGAATCTAATGTGATTAATGTGACCCCTACTTCAGTCAGTGAAGTCCAGGGCTGAATGTGACATATTGAGACCTATATAACTAAATATTGGTCATTTGCCAACACATTATTTTGTGAAATAAATGGGTAATATTTCACAGATAGTTATACTATTCTTATAATATATTAAAATACAATCATCCTTAACCTTCAAGTTAAATGCATTATTTCCGTGGACTTAAAAATCATTTTTGGACTTAAAAATCTTTATTATTTTTTTGGATGGCCTTCCTGCCCTGGCAGGAAGGCCGGGCAGGGCCTTTGTGCCCTCCAAAAAATTACAACACCAAAGGCCAAGTGGCCTTGCCCCTAAAATGACGAAATTCCAGGCTTGAATGCAATAGATGTACTCTGAGTCTGTTACAAGTAAAAGTCCGGAATTCAACATTTACTTGAGTAAAAGTACTAAAGTATTGGTATAAAAATGTACTTAAAGTACCAAAAGTAAAAGTACAAAAATGTTTGAAAATAGCAGATCTACAAGCTCAGAACGCGTGCATCGCAACACGTTGTGAGCTTGTAGATCTGCTATTTTCAAATAGCTTATAGGTATAAAATAGGGCTAAAGTGGTTAATGTATGTTTCATAATGATTTATATCTGCAAAGTAACTAGTAACTAAACATTTCAAATAATTGTTGTGGAGTACAAGTATAGACAATTGGAAATACTCCAGTAAAGTAAAAGTACCTCAAAATTGTACTTAAGTACAGTACTTGAGTAAATGTACTAGTTACTTTACACCACTGCACGTCAGTGAAGAAAAAACGCTGGGAACATCCCTAAGTGGCTTTGCAGGGAAACAAGCCAAAAGTCGCTTATAATAAGCAGACCTGGCAACGCTGGCACGCTAAAAGTCAAATTAGCACATGAATGGCCAGTCGGCTGACAGACTTAAATGGCAACTTTTGCAAACCGAATACCAGTCTGTTGCAGTCTGGAGTAGTCTGCAATAGTCTGGACGAGTCTGTTTGGTGCGGAGTTGCCTTTAAAAAACGGTTTCCCCGTCAAACCGGTTCTCTTGCCAGGTAAACAGTATAAAGAGGGGCCAGAATTAGCTCCACATTTCATTATTGTTGTGACTTAAGAATCTGGCCCGGTCAACGTTAGAACCCACCATACGCTACTGGTATTGTTGGTAATTGTTGGTAAAGGTATTTTTTACTTTACTGGAGTATTTCCAATTTTCAATACTGCTTTCAATAATTGCTTCTACTCCACTATATGTCAGAGATAAATATTGTACTTTTACTCCACTACAAATATTTGTAGAGAGTGTCTTAACACAGAGAGCCACCATGCCCCTTGTTTCATCACAGTTTTCCTTGTGCTTTAAGTGTTATTATGGATGCTAGTCTTCAGGTTTGAAGTGGAATGCAATTGAAAACACAAACAGACGTATCCTGTTATTTCAACATAAGACATCAAAGAATAAATACCATATTTTTTTATTTTTTTATTATATTTAAAAGAATAGTCAAACAGTGTTTCAAATCTAGATTTTTCAAAAAGTTTCAAACCTTGTGAAAACCGAAAATAGCCAATCTACCAGCTCACATGTTATGAGCTTGTAGATTGGCTATTTTCCCTTTTTCTTTCGAAAAAGAAGTACATGGTTAACACAAGAGTGTGGTGTGTGTGTGTGTGTGTGTGTGTGTGTGTGTGTGTGTGTGTGTGTGTGTGTGTGTGTGTGTGTGTGTGTGTGTGTGTGTGTGTGTGTGTGTGTGCGAGCGTGCACATGTGGGAGGTCTATAGTGTCAGATGTAAGAGAGGGGGTCAAATCTTTTGGGGGGAGAACCACTGGTTTAGTGGATGTTGTGATTTTCTCTTGCCCTGTAGTTAGCAGGTCCAGGACAACCCCAGAGGGGTGTTAATAGAGATGAGGTCTAGAGAAGCGTACTGGGCTGCACTCATGTCCTAGCCCACTCCCTTTCTTTAGGGGCTTTCTAAAGGCAGGCCTTGCATGGTTTGTGTGCTTTATCGATGCTGTTTTCAGATCCCCCCCATATCCTTTGTAGCTCCTGCTCCCTCTCTCCTTCTCTGGGGAGAGACTCTTTGGTACAAGAGATTAGAGCAGGCGCTGCCTAGCAACTGAATAAAAATGGCAGCTACAAAAAGGGGCACTCTCATTCTCCAATGTCTGACCTACATAATCCCAGGCCTCTGATCGTGCAACACAACAACATGATGAAAGGCCGGCCGTGATTTAACTCTCAGACAAATACTTGCCATTGCTGACCTCTGCCTCAAAGACCAATCTTGCCTGCCGCCAAACACCAAAGGGTGACTTTTTGAAATCTTGACGGTGTTCTAATTGGAAGGGAAGGGGAGGCTGCACACGCCAGTGGAAATGAGATGAATGTATCTGAGGAGATGGTAGCAGAGTGGCAAAAGCGATTAACATTGATCACAGCAATGCTGTATGCTTCAGAGAGAGATGGAGAGGGAGGAGAGAGAGAGAGAGAGAGAGAGAGAGAGAGAGAGAGAGAGAGAGAGAGAGAGAGAGAGAGAGAGAGAGAGAGAGAGAGAGAGAGAGAGCAATGGAGCCTCGCTCTGTTCTCCTGATTCATCTCTAACTTCAGCCACAGGCAGAGAGTGCAGGCATGAGTACAGAGGGATACGAGGCTTTACTTCTCTGTCTTGCACTTATTGATCAAAGGAAATAGAGAAAAAATAAACTCACACACACTAGAAAAGATACAGGAAAAGACTCAAAACTTTTTGTGGGGAAACTTCTTTCAAATTACTGCTTTTAACAGCCTTCTTGTCTTTTTCCATGTCCTTATATTACGGTTCATAGAAATGCTATGACTTCCAACTGTAGCCAGTTTGCAGTTAACTTTTTTCATCCTTGATAATGTCTTCTTATTCTTCTACTTAGTGCATTACACTGTATTTTGTAGTCTGTACTCTCTGATCTTAGGAATACAATTATTATAAATGAATACGAATTATTTCATACAGTGCAGGTTTTCATCCGCTTATGTGAAAGTAATCCTACAATATATAGGCTATTTTGTGATAACACATATGCTGCCTTATTCAACTTTCATGATTTATTCAAAGACATTCTTGATAATTATGCCATGAGTTCAACCTTTAGTTCTGCCCTCTTCAATGTACTCAACCTATAGTCTTTTCATGATAGATGATGGATTTGCTATTGCGCTATGCATTTTGCTTGATCCTTTTTCCTTACTTCAGTTACATCAGTTGAAATTCAGGCCATTGGCATGCATGTTTGAACCTTTTTTAGATTGAGATGAAAGGAAAGACAACAGATGCTAATTGAGACTGAAGATCTACACGCCCTAAGCACACTTCAAATGGGCTTACAGCTGACACCATGTCCAGAGAATCACCAGGGAATTTGATATTTGGAACTTTGTACCTGTATCATACGAGCCTTTATAAATATCTTGCAAATAAAATATGATGTATAATTATGTTTCAAATAATGAATAGTATCCAATTCTTTAACAGCATTGTGGAGAGTTAGCAGAACAACATGAGAAAATTTATGTTTTAACATGGTTTTGGGTTAGTGTGTTAAAGGATAAGTTTGTGTCAATATGTGTGTGTGTGTGTGTGTGTGTGTGTGTGTGTGTGTGTGTGTGTGTGTGTGTGTGTGTGTGTGTGTGAGTTGAGTTGAAGTATTCTGCATGCACACACATACGCACACACGAGTGTGTGTGTGTGTGTGTGTGTGTGTGTGCGTGCGTGCGTGACTGGAGAGACAGTAGTGGCAGACTAGGGGCCCCGGTGGGAGGCTGGTTACGAGGGGTGGTGAGCTGTGTGTGAACTCTGGTGCTCTCTCACTATTGCATTTTCATGGAAAGCATCTCTTTGGGGGCCTGCAGGTTTTCAATGCGCTCATTTACACATCAAAACAACCCAGGAAAGGGATAGTGCTGAGGGGCTGGGAGTGTGGAAGGAGGGAGGGCAGGGTAATGAAGGATGCTTTCTTTTCTCTTTTTTCCCCCAAAGGGGTGGGCAGGTCTTTTTAGGGCTAGGAGGCAGGGGCCTTGATGCTGTAACGATCGCCTTTAATCATACCCGTGACCAGATGGAGGGGACCTCTACTCCCATTGGCAGACAAAACATCATGTCCGCAGCACACAGAGTCTTTGACAATGAGCTCTACCTCCCCTTTCTTTGAAAATGAATCATACGATTCCTGATTAAAAGAGACGTGCTCCATGTTTCTCCAGTGTCAGTAAATTATGACTCACGGTCAATACTATATCTGTATTCCTCTACCACCAGACTGAGGAATTTAAGAGAAAAATGTTCACTTTTCTGGGAGTCTGGCCGTTTCTGGCTCAGACAGAGTAACTAGCTGCTCAGGGCCACTGCCTCTGACACCATTTAACCTCCTGAGCCAGAAGAGAACAAAAAAGATGCACAGAGCACCGCCAAGCTAAACCTTCAGAGCAAAACCAGGCTTACTTTACTCCTGAAATTGGGCATTACTGGAAGATGGGGTGGGGTCTTTAGGACAGCCCCTGCCCTGGCTGGCTGGCACAAGTCCAGGTACGCAGACCTCAGGTGTGTGCACAGGGAAGGTGTTCCCGGCACCGGCAGCATTCATTAAGTCTGGCGCCCGAGGAACCACAGTTCAAACACATTTTGTTTTTGGAATGAACCTCCCCCTGTGCGTCTATCTAAAATATATATTGTGTGGCTTTTCTTTTCCTCCCTGAAGACAAGGCAAGCACACTAAGCTAAAAATAGCTGCCAATGCACTGAAATAAATGTAATGTCCATCCTGTTGCTGCTATATCCAATCATGCCTGTTTACTTTCATAATTTGTAGAACCTGTCCCGGAAAAATTCTGTAATAAACCAAGCATTCAATTCTGTACTGGTGAATAAAAATGGAAAATGAAACAGAAACAGAGGACCAGAAAAGAAAAGAAAAGAAAAAATTGTCAAAGTCTAGGGAAAAATGGAAAAAAAGAAAAACAAGACTGCAGCAGAAGAATGAGAGAACTTCCCTCTCTACCATTCTGTGTCCTTGAAAATGAGCTATTAATGACAAACGACTGCCATGCGGCCTAAACCCATGTGCTGTTCTATGCTATCTAATCAGTGTGCTGCTAAGCGCAGGTGGGACATGCTGGTTTGTGTCTCACAGAGCAAGTGTTTTGCCCCTCTGGGTCATGTCACTGGAGTGTAAACTGGAGAGGAAGCACGCGCCCCTGTTCAGGCACCCATGAACTGGAACATGTGGCTTAAACACCACCAGCCGAGTCCCTGGCTGCTTACACACACACTCCAAGGAAAACACTTTTTTTTAATAGTTAAATGTGGCCCAGTGTGTCAGAGTCCAAGACTTGCCTGCTTGCCAAGCAATGCAGTGTCACAGTGAGGTAGGAAATGAAAACAAAAAGGATGGATGATGCTGGTATTTAGCCCGCGTCTTGCTGTGAATAAATAAGCACTCGGTAAGATAACTCAATGAGATAACTCATGCGTTGCATTCTTCCACAAAGGACGGAAATTAAATGTAGTTAATTTACAACAGAGTAGTCTTCAATGTGGCCTGTGGTATCTGTAGAGTAAGTGAATGTTGAAATGTTTACAAGTTAACACATCCTTTAACTTTTTCTGGAACAGAATAGTGGTGGTGGTGGTGATGGGGCATTTGAAAAGTACATAAAACAGCAGCGTATCTAACCTTCTTGAAACCAGCAACAATTTTTAGACTTTAGCGGTGGTGGGTATGCATATGCTCGGTTAACACTGAAATAATTTCTCTCGCTTCCAGTGATGTCATGACATACACTACGTATGAAAACAAGCTTCTGGTTATCACAGTTTTCCATGGCATCATTCACATATGGCGACACAGAACACAATTACACCGAGACATAATAAACAATCATGTTCACTGTCAAACACAATAATTTCCAGCACGTTTGATGTGAATTGACTTGCAATTGGCACGGACACTCAGATTGTTAAGGTGCTGGCTCTACGAACCATGTAATGTAGAATTTTGTTTGACCTTTTACTGGTCTAGAGTACACGTTATATGGTGGTTGTTTTACATAATTAAAAATAGACTTTTAAATAAAGTTAGCTACAAGACTTTCAGACTATCTTTTGACTTCAAGCAGTAGTTTTAAAGAACATCTTAATATAATTATTTTTGTACCACTCAATGAATAAAAATGTATTACGTCTGCAGGGAGTTGTGGCTTTCTTTAAAGTATATTACTTTATACAATGACCGTATGAAGTTTATACAGTCATTAGCCATGCAAAACTGTTACTTAAAGAGTTGCCCTAAAATAATCACTAAGAAATTATACAATTACGAACCAATTGACAAGTTTTAAGACGATATTTTCAAGCTGGAGCTGGATTTCTCTTAAACTACAGTACATTGAGCATAACTATCTTTCATGCAAATTACACATAAGTTAAACTTAACACTGTGAGTGAATACATGCAGTGGGGTTGAAATCCACTTCAAATTCGTTCTTCTACATCAAAGTGCTGCATATTTGCATGGGGATCAAACAGAGCAGGGAAAGCAAACGGGCACAATAGTGATTTGAGGGAAGGATTAAAAACAGCCATTAATTAAATATATTATTCTGTGCACTGCTCCTGCATTTTAAAGATGATGATGCTAACATTAATACTTCCCAGGGTTTGCCATTGTCATGTCTATTCATCAACCAGTCTCTTTGAGGATTATTCTTGGGGACGCCTCAGGGACATCACATGCACTTGGAACAGAACTAATTTGGCAGCGTTTCTCTGTACAAATGTGACAGTCCTGGTGTAGAATAGCAGAGAACTAGCAAAAAACATGAAGGCTGTGAAATGAATATTAACAACCTGTGACAATCAAAACCTTGGAATCCTAGTTTCAAAAATCTTTAAAAACATATTCAAGTTTGCAAATGAGAAAGGGCAATGTTATAGGTTATATTATCAAACAGCAATGACACCAGACAGTAATAAAATTATTTGAACAAGAGTTCCTCAATTTATTATCCTCCAAAAGAGCAGAACCAGAGTTTTAATAAAGGCACTTAGCTTCCCTGGACCTTCAGTACTCGGCCTTTAGTGAATACATAAGTCTGAACAATCAATCTGGTAAGAGCCAAAGTAAACTTAAATTAAATATATTTACAATAAATAGAACATTTATACAGATTTATACAGTTACTCGTGCCACTTTCAGGGAGGAGAATAACGTCTCCTCAAAACACGTCCCATGCAAGTCATTTGTTTTCCCTTTCCATTTGCAAAGCTGGGCATGACAGAACACAACGTAACAGAAAACTATGGGTAACAATACTGAACATCTCCCTTTATGCACTGAATACTGTTTATGGATAGTTTCTCATCCCGACGCCGCCTATGCTTTGTCCCTAAGCAACAACAGAGTGGCAGCTGATAGTTCAGTTCAACAACTCCTCTTCTCAACATTGTAAAGTCTTTTTAGCAGCTCCTTAACACAGGGCATAGAGGTTTGTGTAATGTGTGTGTGTGTGTGTGTGCAAGTATGTGAGACGTGTGTGCGTATTTCTTCACATGTGCGTGTCTTTGTCTGTTGCTGTGAACATGTGCACATGTGAAGAATGAGTGCCTACATGTGTATTGTGTATGTACGTACGTGCATATATGTGCGTGCACCCTCTCAGACATGTGTGGGGCTGTCTGTGTAGGGGTCTGTCTTGGCCATGTGCAGCACCACTGTGGGGGATTTGTAGTGGCAGTGTGTGCTGTTGCAGCTCACGCCGCTGCAGGGCTTCCTGCTACTAGTTCTGTCTGCCAGCTTCCTGCTGCACAGGCCCTGCCAGGTCTGCAGGGTCTTGGAGCTCCACACCCACACGCCGCTCGTAATGCCCACCACCAGCGACATGAAGATCTTCAGCATGAACACGGCCACCGTGGGCACGGACGCCGGCAGCGAGCAGTCGTCGTTCCTGCGGCCGGGAAACGACACACACTTCTCCTCCAGCCCCCGGAACTTCCAGTAGTCCATGTTGAGCCTCTCGTAGAAGTAGCACACGATGACGCAGGTGGCAGGCACAGTGTAGAGGATGGAGTAGATGCCGATCTTCACCATGAGCTTTTCTAGTTTCTCTGTGTTGGTGCCCTCCGTCTTCATCACCTTGCGAATGTGGAAGAGCGCCACAAAACCCGTGAGGATGAAGGAGGTGCCGATGATCAGGTAGCAGGACAGGGGGATGAGGACAAAGCCTGTAAGTGCTCCTGGGTCCATGCTGCCCACATAGCACAGTCCTGTCAGCTCATCCCCTGCCACCTTCCGCATGGTGAGGATGACGATGGTCTTCAGTGCTGGGATGCCCCATGCTGCCATGTGGAAGTAGTTGCTGTGGGCTTCAATGGCCTCGTGACCCCATTTCTTCCCCGCGGCTAGGAACCAGGTGAGGGTAAGAATGACCCACCATATAGAGGAGGCCATGCCGAAGTAGTAGAGAATGAGGAAGACGATGGTGCAGCCCGTCGACTCCAGCCCTTCCTGGATGATGTACAGCTCGCCGTTCTCGCGGTCACAGGCGATGTTCTCAGCCCCAGCCACCGAGCGAATGATGAAGGCCACAGAGTAGACGTTGTAGCACATGGACAGGAAGATGATGGGCCGCTCCGGGTACTGGAAGCGGTGGGGGTCCAGGAGGAAGGTGAGGACAGTGAAGGCAGTGGAGACGAAGCACAGCGTGGACCAAACCGTCATCCAAATGAAGGCAAAGTCCTTGTCGCTTCTGGACCAGAACACGTCCACAGCAGAGGAGCAGCGTGGCGCACACGTCCGACTCTTCTCCACATACTGAAATTTCTCTGGGTTTTCGCAGGACCCAAGGCTACTCCCCGAGCGCCCACTGCTGCTCCCCGGTTGTCTGGGCCTAGGTGGCACCGGAAGCATGCCCTCTCCCTTCTTGTTCTCCATTCTGGTGTCATTCTCCGGGGCTTCCATGCACAAGGCGTTTGGGTCATTTCTGGTCGGCAGCTTCGAACAGTCCAGCGAGTCGGGCCAGGTGTAGCTGAACTTCTCCATGATAGGGGAGCACTTCTGCCTGGCCTGTTCGCACATGGGTCTGCAGGCGGGGATGGACGTGGACACCTTGTCGGTACACATGGGAGCATACAGGGAGCAGAGGAAGAAGCGGAGGTGCACATCGCAGCCATACTCCACCAGCGGGGCGAACTCGTTCAACTTGATCGCAGCCTCCTTCTGGTTGTCGTGGTCCATGAAGTTGGGCATCCTGGTCAAGTTGTAGCCGATGCCCTGGCACATGGGGATGACGATGGGCTCGCATTTAGCTGGTCTGCCTCGCTCCAGGTCATAGGAGCCTATCTCAAAGCTGGACGCAGAGATCACCAATAGGCACCACAAAAAAATCACCATCTTCAATGGGCAACCACCCACGCTCATTTTCAGTCATATGTCAGAGATAAAACGTGTATTTTAAAAGGACTGTCCCATGCAAAAATAAAAACCCTGAATGGTTCGGGTCAACGATCCGCACTTATATCCCCATTGAAGGCAACCCGGGTCCAAATTCGCGCCGTGTCCGTCCGTTCCGTTACAAAACTATGCCCGAAAGCAGCATTTAAATGAGGCTTCCGTGTAGAATTGCTCAGATGATGGAAGAGCCTTTTTCCCAAAAAGGAGACACACTCCGGCAAACTGTTAGAATGTGTGTGACTCGAAAACTTCGAGCAACAACGAAGAAAACGGATGAAAATAGACCATGTACTACGGAGAGCGACAAGCGGGCTATAAGCGCAGTGACTCGGGGCTCAAACAACTGTGGGATCCGAGCAGCTGTTTGTAGTATTGGTGTAAACAGCGATCTTTAACTAGGTTAATAACTAGGCTCTTTAGTCTTAACTATATTATGACCGCTCCTTCTTCCACGGCTTTCACAGGCTACACTGAACTCTCTCCTCTGGCTGTGGGGACTTCAATGCAGCGTTGCCAGGTTGTGTGAGAGAAATAAGCAGCCAGGTCTAGGAAAACAAGCCCAAAAGAAGCAAGTGGCCAGTTGTGGATCTCAACCTTTTCAGGCCGCGTGAGCGTGACCCCCCCAAAATAATCATATTTCAACTGGGGACCCCCCCCCCCACACACACACACACACACCCCGATAAGCACTTGGAATGTAGGAGTTGAGGCAATCAATTTCCTTTGACTGGGTTCCACAGACACAGATAAATATTGTGAACATTTTGCCTCTTTCTTATATTATTTGACAATTTGGTCAATGTTTGACCAGTTTTTATAGTAGCCTATAGTTTGTTAATTACCTTTGATGCAGTAATGTTTTTTTTTCTTTCTTTCTTTCTTTTCTTTTTTTTTCTTTTTTCCCCCCCCCTAGGTAGCCTATTAAAAAGGTCTTAACAGTCCCTAAATTGTCATTTCACTGTCATCTGGGGACCCCTCCAAAAAAATCATATGGAGACCCCCCTCAGCCCCTGGGCCCTGGGGTGGGGGCCCCGACCCACAGGTTGAGAACCACTGAACTAGGCCACATGGACACTTCAAACCTAATGCATCGACTATTTGAAAATAGCCGATCTACAAGCTCACAACGTGGCATCCCCGACGTGATGTGAGCTTGTAGATCTGCTATTTTCAAAAACTCTTGAAATAAAATGTGGAATATTTGGAAGACATTCTAACAACACAAATGCTACTTGGGCACAAAACATTTATGAAAATATTTGAGAACCACTGGTTTAAACAATAATTAAAACATTTGGAAACTAACCAATATTTACAAGCTACTTAACTAGACCAAAGTCGCTTATAATAAGCGGACATGGCAACACTAACTTCGATGAGAGGGGGGTGGGCATTTACTGACGCTCATACCGTTTAGTGACGCTCATTCCACACAAGGAAAATTAGGTTTTTGGGAGGTTGATCTACTCCTACCACACGTTTCAATTATAACTATTCTAAACAGAACATGAAACAAATTGTAGCATCTCCGTTTATTATTTCCTTCTTTTTTTTTTCTTTTTTTTTTACAAAACAGTTTTAGACTAGTCTTCCATAATCTATCAGCCTAAATCATTCCCATTCCAGGTGCATTAGCCCAGTGGTTCTCAACCTGTGGGTCAGGAACCCCAGGGGGGTCCCCACATGTTTTTTTTTAATAAGTCTTTTTTTTAATACCTCAACAAAAAAAAGAAAAAGACCATTACTGCATCAAAAGTAATCAACAAACTATACTAGAAAAACTGGTCAAACATTGGCCAACTTGTCAAATAATATAAGAAAGAGGCAAAAATTTTGAAAACAGACGCGGCTATTTTCACAATATTTATATGTGGAACTGAGTCAAACAAAATGTAATACCTCAACTCCTACATTCCAAGTGCTTGTCAGGGTGGGGAGGTCCCCAGTTCAAATATGATTCTTTTGGGGAGTCACGTCCTGAGAACCACTGCGGCAGTGGTGGAAAAAGTACTAAAATGATTTACTTAAGTATACCAATACTGCAATATAAAAATACTCTGTTGTAAGTAAAAGTCCAGAATTAAACATTTACTTGAGTAAAAGTACAAAAGTATTGGCATCAAAATGTACTTAAAGTACCAAAAGTAAAAGTACTAAAATGTTTGAAAATACAGATCTATTTTATACCTAGGCTATTTTCAAATAGCCTAGGTATAAAATAGGGCTGAAGTGGTTAATGTATGTTTTATAATGTAATAATTTATATCTGAAAAGTATCTAGTAACTAAACTTTTCAAATAATTGTAGGGGAGTAAAAGCACAATATTTTCCTCTGAGATGTAGTGGAGTAGAAGTAAAAGTATTGGAAATTGGAAATACTAAGTAAAGTACAAATACCTCAAAATTGTACTTAAGTACAGTACTTAAGTAAATGTACTTAGTTACTTTCCACCACTGACCACTGCATTAGCCTACTACCCAAATATGTCCCACGGTTTAAGTGTAAACTAAGGGTTCAGTCAGTCCTTGACATTAGGTTACTGCTTATGTGAACCACTCAGAGGATGCAAGCAAATTGTGCTTTTCTCTAGATCTGACAGGCCAGGGGGTCGGCTATTTCTTTATTTCGTTAATAAGGGGGGTGGGTGCCTTAAATTATCACTTTAAAGAGAAACCAACATGTAGGCTACCCTACAACATTGTATTGATGATAAAGTGATGCAGAAAGGACACGTATTTCCATCTAGTGGTTGAATGAGAGAGACCAACTCAAATCCACAACAGGACACACACAGCATTAAGATGATCTTCTCAAACCAGGCCAGAGCCAATCCTCCATGCAGCAGGACAGAGTTTTGTCATCATGATTTGTGTGCATGGGGATCTCATCTTAAACAAGCTCAGTGCTTAATGAGTCTTCCAGTTTAGTAGACCTTGTATTGTGAATTTGTACTTCCATGCTACTGTTGTACTCATGTCTTACTAAATAAAGTACATCAATCAATCAATCAAAGTCTGGTTTCATCAACAGAGTTTAATTAGCTCTTCAAAGTGTGTCGCTTGTATAGGCCTACTCACAAATTGCAAAAATTTAAAAGGTTGTAAAAATGTAATGGACCACTTCACCTATATTTTCAATTTTCTATATCTTCAATTTGGTTGTCACTACATTACAAGAGGCACCTTTTCTGTCTACTGACTCTGTGTCTCTGTGTCTCAGAGGAAGGCTGTGACAGCTCATAAACCTGCCTACCAGTGACATCATCGGTAGGCAGGTTTGGTCATTTCAAACAAGATTTAAGTTTTTTATTTTGTATTATTAATATTATTATTAATGCAAGAACAATGGCTTCTATTTCAGCATGCTAAGTTTCCAGGAAGAAGAAAGGTTCTAATTGATATTAGATTGGAATCTCCATAGATGTCATTGGTAGGCAGGTTTCTGAACTGTCCAAAGCACACCAATGAGACACAGAGTGAGTAGACAGAAATGGTGCCATCATATTATTATGAGCATTAGTAAGCTCCAATTATAGAAGATATGGTTGAAAATGGGTGAAGTGATCCTTTAACAAAAAGTTAGACTTTTATACAGTAGAGCCAGAAACCCATTAAAGATTTATGCAGGCAAGGCAACCATATTATGGTCAGACATTTCACTCGTCCTTTAGCCTCTATTAAGAATCCGTGAATTTGACACTGTCAGAAGAACGGAAATTTCTTCTCCTTATGCTAAATGCTGTCCACTCATGCAGTTGTTCCAATGTGTTTAGTATATCAGATCTGGCATTAGCTAAAAAACCCTCCTTCACCTCGCCTCCAACTGCAAATTAAGCTTGATCGAGCGAGAGGGGAAATGCATTCCAGACCCTGAGATTGATATCTAAGTCTACGTCAGCATATAACCTTTTGGTGAATCAAATAGAGCACTTCTGACTGAAGTCACATTACTTCTTAGCAGCCTCTGCACTTTAAACGTTTCAGTTCCACAATTCAGAGACAGGGGGAACCTGAGTGTGCCCTTTAGAAGGCCACAGATTATTATCAAAATGATACTTATCTTGTCAAGGTAAGAAGGATACATCAGTAAGTGTTAGCATCCAGTTGAAATACAAAAAAATCAAAGCTTAAATGTGTGAACACTGATCACAGATCATCTATTGTCCTTGTAGGATTATAGCCTATAAAGATGGTCTTATTCATTATTAGTACTGCTATTCTCTGGAGTCTTGTGAATTATGGTCCGATGCATTGATATGGTGCCAAATAAAAAATGGTCTTTAATAATGAACTCGAGAAGGTAATGACCAACATAAACTGTAGTGTGCAGTCACAATATCGTTATTACAGCATAGGCTATTTTGTGTATCTAGCATACATTGTTACAATGCATAAGTGTTAGAAATTATTTCAAGCCATGGCTATCCTGGACTTAGGTATATAACCGGACTTAGGTAATCTTATTACCCCTACTGTCTTACCCCCGGAAAGCCAAACAACGCACTCGCTCAGCGAGCTCAATGGAAGGAGCCCCGTGGGAGTGTCAACCTCTCTGCCCCTTGCCCCCACCCCCACTTCTTCTGTAAATATATCTAGAAATGCTTGTAGTGTTGTTGCTGATATGTAATTTGTTTGTCTTGATGAATTGAGTACAAAGGACCACAATGGAAACAAACCCCCCGGGGCTTTTATTGTTATCCTTTTAGCACAGTTTTTGTAGCTGTACTGTACTGTTTCCCAAACTTGGGAATAAAGTATTCAATCAATCAATCAATCAATCAATCAATCAATCAATCAATCAATCAATCAATCAATCAATCAATCAATCGAAGTCCTATTTAAGTGGCTTGAAAAGGTGGGTGAACTGTCATACTTTGTATTAAAGCGGCACAATGTGACTAGTTTTTAATGAATAAAATGCGATTTTGTCCAATCTGTAGAGTATGTTAATAAAATATAACTTATGCAATTGGAGTTGTACCCCTTGGGGGTTTGTGACAGTTTCACTGAGGCACAGGGGCATGATAAGGAGACTCAGGGTCTGACCACAAAACTGTTGTGTGTCATGGGTTTTATAATAGTAGACCATTGTGCTCAATGTGTGTTCTATTGATGATCGTGAAAGAGTTGGAATATTTGCAATGTTAGTATTTTTATTTGAGGGTTCCATGGCCCACAAAAGATTTGTCTTCAGAAGGTCATTACTGTTTACTTTGAAACTAGGAAAAGAGAATGATTTACATTCTCTCTCTCTCTCTCTCCGTCTCCCTTTTCTTTTCTTTTTTTTTCGTTCTTTCTTTCCATCACCCCCCACCCAGATCTGTATTATAATACCACTGTCTGTCAAATCTTTGTATGTCTTTGTAATAAGTATAGCCTCCACAAAGGACCCCCCCACCATCCACCATCTTGTATTTCACGCATTCATCAGGCGTTGCGGCGGCGTGTGGGCCTTGTAATTACTACCTCTTACTTATTGGTTATCATATATCAGACACACAGCTATAAACATCCCATGGAGAACAATGGAAGAGCCTTGCCACAGCTTGGCTTGACATTACCATCCCTGAGACGCTGGCTGTCTGAGATTGTTATGGGTGTAATAAGAGACATCTCACACTTAAAGCAATACATCTGGACTGGCATGCCGCTCTTGACAGTGGGTATAATGGGGAATTGTTGAGGCCTATAGCTCATGTAATTATCTCTTTGCTCCATTCAGTTGAACAAAGTTCTGGGTGCTCTTGTATCCTTAACTCACACTACAATATTAGGAGACCGAGATAGGTAGAGTTAGACAAAGAGAAATCCCATTTTGTAAATATTTCATTATCAATTTAATGTTTCTCTAAGGTGACACTCACTTGCTCAATCAGTCACTCACTTCATCAATCATGACGGTAATTCTGTATGTATGTATCTATACTGTACATTAGAAAGAAGGTGCATAATGATCTTACCATTCCAATGTGTCTTTTTCCCCACATATACATACTTAAATGGCTTTATTGCAATATTGGAACTCATCAACTCAATCATTTTTGTTTTGTTTTTATGAATATTGTGGGATACTTGTGTACATGGTTAGTGGGCAAAACTATATTGCTAAATGAAAGAAAGAGGTATGTGTCCTCATATTCAGTACATGTTCCTGCATGAAACAGCAGAGGAATATTGGTAGTATAGGACAATTCCTGTAGGACAATTCCTATAACATTTTTATGCTTTAATTACTAGTTACTTCACAAAATCTGCAGAATATCTTGTATTGCATGTCTTGATACATTATAGAGAGAAAGAACACTGCTGTACATAGTAAATTCTGATGTTAATATAACTCTTAAAGTGTAATAACAGACCTGAAGGGGTCCACTTTTACACTCTCAGAGTTAAATTAACATAAAATGTGACCATGTCTTAGGCAATATGGTGGTTGAGTGTTAGCAGACCGTTGTGAGAAGGAGGACACCAGATCTCCATACAGAGTCCCCACAAATATGTATAGAATGTGACGTGCCAATGAGGGCAAAATATTGTGAGAGTTTTCAAAAAATAAACGGGATCTCGCAGTTCATTTAAGAGGGATTTATAAAAGATATCAAAACTATCCCAAGTCCCAGTGTCAAAATATATATACAGTATCAGTATCACGGAGAAAAATAAAGACATCCAATTTAAGCTTTCAGCAAACATGGCTTCTAATCCCCAACCCTGGACCTTGTGCATCTGACCGTTACGCAAGTCCAAAGCCAAAGGAAGCATTTGTGCACTTGTGCATGATCAGTGTATTAGTATGGTGGGATCTTACGTATAGAGTGTGTGAATATATATATATGTGTGTCCATGTGCATTTGAATGCACATACTGTATTTGAGCATCAACACAGGAGAGCTGACACTGAATAGCTCAGTTCGCAAAAGTTAACCTTCTCTCCTTTGTTTTTGAAAGCTGAAATTTCTGGGCACACTCAGGTCCACTCTCAGATGTCCTTGGGGAGCAATGCAGTGGAAAGGAATACTACTGTGTGGTCATGCAGCCGTAGTAGAAGGGGTGGGTGTTTGGAATGGCTGGGGCTTTGCACAGAGGGAAAGTGGGGTCAGAGGATTTAGTGGAGTTTAAAGATAACTCTTTCAGGGGAGGGCAGCCTAAAAAAATGAAATTAGGCCATTTATCACGCCTTTGAATTATTCACATTTCTGTGGGAGGATTGATGAAAAGATTGTGCCTGTGTGCCAAGCTTGTAGAACTGGAGAAGATGTTATATTCTGCTTTCCCAGAATATGAATTCTCAGCAGTCGTCCTGCATTTGGTGAGCAGGGTTGATTGTATTTCACTATGGGTCGCAGTGCAGCTAAGTGAACGAGTTTAGACTCCAGGCCAGCTTGGACGGACTAAAATTGGACTTGAGGTGAACGAAGCCAACAAGGTTAAAGGAACAAGTAACATATCTGACTTGAAATAACACAAGCAGTTGCCATTTCTCCTTTCAAGACCTGTCAATCAGCTGTAGAAATTGTGCTCTCTGGGTGTAAAAATAAAAACCTCACTTAGATTTTCAATATATCCACCAAAGTCTGGTTTGTTGTCGATCACTCCAATAGTTGGACTTTTTAATCATTTTCTTTCCCTTACAATTCTATTTGGGGAAAAACTGTGAAAACAGCATTTGTGTTGAAGTAATCAGAATGGTCCTGCAGAGTCCATCACTGGCAGTGGATCCTGGTTCTGAACTGTTAACCACTTAAGACCTTTACTTCATCATACACCAAATAACGAAAACAGGCGATCTACAAGCGCACATGTCGCGTGACTTGTGTCGTGACACGTTGTGAGCTGCTATTTTCGTTATTTATTATTAAAACGTGTTATTATTTCTCCATTTTTAATTTGCCCCAAATTTGCCAAAATAGAGGCAGGGTTAATGTGGCTAAGGGGACTGAAGAGAACGTGGTGCCCTTGACCATGGTTGGATGAACGAGTGTACCAGGCTGGGAAACCGGCCATGGAGCATGGGTTCAAATCTTAACTCAAGCCAGGCTCTCAGATTTCTCTCTCCTCTCCTCCCCGCCTTTCCCCCCTCTTCAGCGTACTATCGGAAAAACTAATAAAACACCGAAGCGGGGTGGATTGCTCACCCCCCTTTTGAAAAAAAAAAAAGAGAAAAAAATAATGTGGGGATTACTCCTCACAGCTGTGCAGAGTCCTGAGGCCCTTATCTAAGGAGCCGCCACTGCCAAGGTCTGCCCTGTCACAGACTCACACCAGCCTCTAAATCACTCACATGTCAAGGCTGCGAATAGCAGGCCAATAAGCTCAATTAACACCCAAATACTCTGAATCCATGCCCTTCTGCCAGCCGTCACCACCTCCATGGGTGAGGCCTCTCAGATCTCAGTACATGAGAAGACGCCGACAGATCAACCTACCGGAGCTCCCCTCCTGACATCCGGCAAACACGCATACGAGCACAAGCACGCATACGCCCACAAACACAAACACATAATACACCACCACACACGGAGTCTGTATCGTATGCTATCAAGCCGTAGTCGCATACTGCAGCTCATGCAGGCGCGCACGCACGCACACAAACATCCTGCCTATTTTTACACCACAGACCTGGCAGAGCACATGGGAAAACAAGGCCCCTGCACTATCAGTGCATTCAGCGCTGTCTGCGTTTCTCTGTCTGTCCCCGCCTGATGTCTGAGAGGACAGAGACATAAGATAGCTGCCTTGGATAGCTGAAAGATGGCTGCTTCAGATTGCTGGAGCTAGCAAAACAACTTGATTATGCTTTTAGCTGTAGACAGCAGCCATTCATATCCCAGACCTTGCATTCCCCCCCCCCTCCCCCCAGCGTTCCTTCGGTTATAATTGTCTGCCGTGTCAAGTTATCAGGTTGTTAAGTCACTCAAGGTTGATAACTACAACATAGTACAACTGCATGATTTAATGAGGACTTCTATGTGTGTGTGTGTGTGTGTGTGTGTGTGTGTGTGTGTGTGTGTGTGTGTGTGTGTGTGTGTGTGTGTGTGTGTGTGTGTGTGTGTGTGCGTGCAATGTAACGAGAATGCTTCTCTTAGAGCCTTTTACTCCCACAGAGTCTCTCTGTTGGGTGATACTATATATTTCAGCACATGTATACTTATTTCATGTTAAAACCAAGTGTGTGTTAAAGAGGAGGGGGGCATGGGTGAGGGGTCTCACCCATATAATGATGATGAAGCACAAATATCTCCAAACATTTGCCATGGGCCTAACCAGTTCAATTACATTGTCGGCCAGCAAGTTCCAGCTGAGGAGAGAGAGAGAGAGAGAGACAGAGAGAGAGAGAGACAGAGAGAGAGAGAGAGAGAGAGAGAGAGAGAGAGAGAGAGAGAGAGAGAGAGAGAGAGAGAGAGAGAGAGAGACTGCATGCCAGAGAGAGAGTGAGAACACATGCAAGACAAGGAGAGAGAGAAGGAGCAATTTGCTCTTTGCTATGATGATGATGAGGCACAAATACTTCTTGCCATTTGTCATGTATTTTCATGTGTTTGACCATTTCAATTACATGCTGCCAGCTGGAGAGAGGGGGGGGGGGCACAGAGAGAGCAGTGTGTGTGAAAGACAGAGTGCATGCCAGCAAGAGAGCGACAACACATGTTAAGAGAGATAGAGTGAGAGAGAACACATGCTGGACAGAGAGAGAGAGAGAGAGAACAAGAGCAAGGGAGAGTAAGACTATAGGCGATAGAAAGTTGGTACACAGTAAATTCCTGAATGTTAATTTGGCCCGAGTGACCATTATAGGGTCCATTTCTATACTCTCAGAGATAAATTAACATTCTGGATTTGACTGTGTAATGTCAGATAGCTGGGCAGCGGCTAAAGGACATGCACAGGGATATCAACTAACCTCCCCCAGCCTTCACCCTCACCCGCTGCCCTTCTCCAGACCCCCATCCCCCACCCCGTCTATCCCCCTCTGAAGGCTTACCACCAGCAAGGCTGACGGGCCAAACAAGTACTATTTATAACCTGTGGATGGATGAGAGAATCAGGTGGACTCTCCTCTGGAACGAGTCCACATCTGAAGGGTGTCTGGGTCTCTGCGTGTGTGTGCGTGTGCGTGTGCGTGTGTGTGCGTGTGTGTGTGTGTGTGTGTGTGTGTGTGTGCGTGTGCGTGTGTGCGTGCGTGCGTGCGTGCGTGCGTGCGTGCGTGCTGCGCGCGTGCGTGCGTGTGTGTGTGTGTGTGTGTGTGTGTGTGTGTGTGTGTGTGTGTGTGTGTGTGTGTGTGTGTGTGTGTGAGGACAATATTCCTGGTGCTCACAAGAGAAATGGTTGTTTTTATGAAAAAATAAGGTTGGGGTTAGGGTCAATATTATGCAGTTTAAGAGTTTAGGTTTAGGGGATTGGGGTTGGAGTTATGCCTGATTTATCTTTAGTTGCGCACCGAAAATAGCCGATCTATAAGCTCACAACAGCTATTTTCAGATTTAGGTTTAGGGTTAAAAATGGCCATCCTAAAATATTTATGTCATCACAAGTATAATAATACAAACGTGTGTGTGTGTGCACACGTGTGTATGCGAGTGTGAATGCACGGGCGTGTGTGTGTATGTAGGCCTACAGTATGTATTTATGTGTGTGTGTTATGTGTGTGTGTATGAATGTCCTTTATGAACATGCAACAACGTGTGAGAGACGGGTTACAAGACTTACTGCTCTGCTGTGCTAATGTGTTGCTGCTGGACCACAAATCTGTCAAGTCCACACAATATGAGTGAGGGAGCAGAAAGGACAACTGTGACAGTCCAACACAGAACGCACTGCAAGCTGCCAAGGACCAAGCCCTGTTACTCTTCTCGTTATTGACTCACTATGGTCCTTTATTTTTCTTTAATTATCTCAAATAATTATTAGGCCCATTCTGTGTTCTTCACAGCAAAATCCTGAGATTGAATTAAACTCTTGAGAGTGCAAGAATAAGAGTCTAAAAGCCCCACTACCTTCACCCAACCGGACCAAAGAGCTGACCGACATTGCCATTCTTAGAATCCCGCACTCTCATATTAACTAAAGCATTAACACGTTGCTGCAAAAGCCTTTAAGTAAAATAAAATAAGATAGAGGAATAACTGCACAACTTGACTTCACTTCTCGCTCAGATAGTATGAGCTGTTACAATATTTAAATTTAAACTACTTACATCTGTATGCTATCAAATGCTATTAAAATCTTTTGGATAGTAAGTGAGTTATATGGAATTTGACATAAATTACAGTTATTGTGATTAATGATGAGGGATAATTGTAGCAGTAGGTGATTGTAACATATCAAACAAACAAAATAACATAGTACAAATGTTGTTTTTGGCAAATTGACCTTATTTCATTCTGACAGGCAACCCATGAATGCAAATATAAGATACTAGAGGTCCCCCCTAGCCGAGCACGGGGCTCTAGCGAGGGCTCGCTTATTTTGGGGTTCCAAAATCGTGGGATAAAAATTTCCCCCCAAAAAGTAAAAAATAATAATAATAATAATAATATGGGGGACCCCCTGGGGGTCCGCAGACCCCCTGGGAGTCTTGGGACCCCCGCGAAACATCGCGGACCCCCGTGAAATTTTTTTTATTCCCCATGAAGGTGGTTGCTTGTTTCTGGCGCACATCTGGCAACACTGACCTGTCTGCTTGTCTGCCCCCCCAACGTGGCAACCCAGATGCCGACTCGGTGCTGTTGTACCTAGCGGCTGCGTTGAGACACACGTTGAGTACATGACATATTAGCGTGAGTGTGGTGTGATAGACTAGAGAGACATGAGCAAAGTGAAAGCAACGGCGGGGGTTGAAGCGAAGTGGTCGCGTCGCGTGTGTTGTTGTTGTGGGGAGATTACAAAAGCGGCTGCGTTGTGTTGGTTTTGCTGTGTCCACGCATGCGCAGTGCGCAGTTTTTGACAAACTTTACAAACAAATCACGTCCGCGCGTGGGCAAGATCTGCGGATTGTATTATAGGATACAGTATGTTCAAATGTTCATGTGTTCGAAATATGGCTGCAGCAACACTTGGAGATTCTGGAGATTACTTTGTGAGAATATGCTGTACTGTACTGGTGACATGCAGTACGTTTTATGCACTTTCAGTTAATACAAGTGTTACAATTGTGAAGCTTTTCAATTGTGTCGGGTCTCCTCAGACAAAAACCCCCCAAAAAGATATGAAGTGTCATTTGACTATATGTGGCATTGAAGGAAAGGCCATGAGGTCTCCAAAATATTCTCCAGGGAGCATGAATTCTTTCAGCAAGTTTTATGACAATCCAGCCAGTTTGGGATCAAAGCGGTGGACCAACTGACTGGCCGACATCGCCATCCTTAGAACCCACCACTATATATTTATTTATGTAAGAATGTTGTTTGACATTTCTGCTTTATTTTGATAGTGACAGCCAGAAAGAGACAGGGAAGGTGGGGGAGAGAGGGGAGGGGCCTTGGGTCAGGTTCGAACCCAGGCCAGCCGCGGGAAGGATGGCATGCACTCTTACCAGGTGAGCCTCCGGGGTGCCCTGCGCAGAGCTATTTTTAAACTCTCAGGGTTGACACTCAGGACTTTGCAGGGTTTAAGAATGTAATTGGTATTTCAGCTACGTCTGTGAAGAAAGACGACAAAAGTGGAGTGCCGCACAGCTGTGACATGAACTCATGCAACTCATTGCACAAAATAGTGTTCAGTATCATTCTCGTAGTAAGTTCACTTCCCAAGATGTAACTTTATCATAAAAGCCTGCCTTTTTCACATTACAAACCAATGATAAGCCAATGATACCTCTCTTCATGTTGAACAACGTTGTGCATCACGGGCCAATAGTTGTTGAGGTGTAAGGCTAGACCCACGCTAACATTGGACAGCTAATAGGCTCATCCATCATGGAGGAAATGAGACAGGCTCCTCCACTCTCTCCTCTCAGCTCTGCATGAGCCAGCCTGCTTCAGCCAACTCCTCTGCCCAGATGCACGCACACACTTAAGGGCACTATTATTGGGAAGTTCTACCGGGCTATCCTTTCTTTATTATTACAAGTGAACAAGGGGGCCCCTTCATAGTTATAGTTACTGTAATGTAATTTATCCAGTGTCACATTTCGGAATAAAACACCCAAAAATGAAGCGAGAGTAGCGAGAAGGTCAGTGTGGTTTGAAACCCCCAAACCTCAGGCCTCCCTGAGCGGCCTGCGCACAGAACCAGGGCCAGAGGGTCATGAGGAGGCCCATTCATTTCTGGTCTGCTTTGACATGGGTGAAAACACAGATCCATCACTAAGACCGTTTAGGAAACCTCTTGTTCTTACACATTGTTCCCTGCTCAATAATACGTTGGCTATGTCCCCAGAACATTTCACTTGCATGGTTTGAGGTGGTGATTGCAGGGTGTGAGATTAAGCAGGGCTCTTTATATGGTCTGATTGGGTGTATTGGCCGCCTATCAGGAGGATGTAAAACACAGTACAGCATGCCTGGAGGATGCCTCATCATGATCCCTCATTTCAGGTGAGGAACTTGGTTGGGACACTAAAACGACAGAGCACCGTCATAAACTAATCATGAGTAAGGATTTTGTGATGCACCTCAAGCTTAGATTTGCCGAACCAAGGATATCATCGGCAATTAGTTTGTAAAGTATACATTACAGTACTGATGCATGTTGCCGCTGGTCCAGATACAGACAAACAAACACATGCGCCGTGCACGCGCACATACACATACACACACACACACACGCACACGCACACGCACACGCACGCGCACACGCACACGCACACGCACACGCACACGCACACACACACACACACACACACACACACACACACACACACACACACACACACACGCACACGCACACACGCACATGCACACATACACACACACACAGCATCTTGATGGGAAAAAAGACCCCTTTGATTTGGTCCCAAGTGCTATAACCAGAAGTCTGTGTGTTTTCCTTAAAGGAGGAAAATCATAAAAAAAAAGCCCAGGTTCCTAAATTACTGTCACTCAAAGGGTTCCTTTCTCTGCCTGTCTCCCTCCACCTCGACTCCCGCCAGCCCTGCAGACTCCAACCCCTTCCTGCTTCCACGGGCAGCAATGGGGGCTTTCTCTTGTTTCCTGGTCCTGGCGCTGCTGGATAAACACACAACCTCCCCCTCGTATAAAGGCTCAATTCTTCTCCATCATGTTTAAATATGGATACAAAGAGAAACTTGTATGATAATTTTTGGCATATGGTGGTGGGGGCATAGGTAGGGTGTTTGTGTGTGTGTGTGTGTGTGTGTGTGTGTGTGTGTGTGTGTGTGTGTGTGTGTGTGTGTGTGTGTGTGTGTGTGTGTGTGTGTGTGTGTGTGTGTGTGTGTGTTGGGGGGCTGCGGGGGGGGGGGGGGGGGGGGGTTGAGGCGGTGGTAAGCCAGACAGTATTATACCTTGTTCTGATACATGTATAAGATTTCGATGTAGTTTTTGTGTTTCATACAAGACAGGACCCATGCAAAGAGACAGAGTGAGTGAGCAGCAGATTGTGTTCCAACGTGCCTGAAAACTAGAGTTTTACCAAAATGTTGCTTCATTGAGTCATATGCCTCTCTGATAAGAGTCTGCATGGTTTTAGGCAGCAGCCAGCCGTATCGTTCTGGACGTTTGGGTGGGTGTGTATACTGTATATTAGAAACACTGTTGCAGTGAAACATTAAATCAAGATGTTATTAGCATGCCTAAACTGAAGGGGATCCCTCCTCCTTGCCGATGGTCTCTTCTCAAATACAGTGCTATCTTTCATCTTTGATTCCATGATGGAGTAGTGGAACCAGAGATTCGCCGTGCCGAATCTGGCTCCTGGGTTGGAACATGCCAGAGATGATACAGATACTCTTCTTGATATCTGATGGCCTGCTGGTAGCCTCTAGATCACCTTACTAACCCTGTGCCAGCACCACCACAGGGCAAGTACAGGCCCCGTCAGAGAATGATAGTACTGTTCAGGGATGCCTCTGACATGAGCGCAGCCTCCATCAGTACAATAAGGGTCTCGCAGGCATGGAAATAGTCAATTGTTTTTTTCTTTTATTCAAGGGAACCATCTTTTCAAAATAAGCTTTCATATGTCCTAAACTAATTTTGGACGCATTCGCTCGGTTGATCAAGAGATATTTAAATTGTTTTCAGGCTATCAAACTTATAATAATATATTCTGTGGCTCATTTTCCATTAAAGCTGCACTATGTAATTTTCCTCTTCTACCCCGGATTTGAAGCCGATTTCCTGCGCAAGTGCTGACCATTTTTACCATTGAGCTAATAGAGCCTGCCTGCTTGCTCAGGGGATAAGTTTAATCTTGACCATCAGGTCAAACTGTGTGTCAGATCCTGTGTCTAGGTGAGACATGACCTTTGACACGAAATGTCTCAATAGAAGAACAGGGAGACAAAATACAAACACCCCAATTGTATAAGTTATATTGTATAACATACTCTACCATACAGATTGGGCAAAATTACATTTTATTCATTTTAAAAAGGTTACATAGTGTCGCTTTAAATTAAAACATATTATTGCTGCTGTACGATTTGACACCAAAGTACTTTTATGTGTTTAAATACCTTTAAAAACATTGTTTTTGTCCTGACTCCTAGAAAAATGTTATGCCCAAATGCATTCCCAGAAAACTGTAAAGTAAATGTCTAAATACTTAAAGGACAGGACAATAAGATAAGATGAACCTTTATTGATCCCTGTGGGGAAAGTCAAGTGTCATAACAGCAATATCAGTAAATGTGAAACACATGATAGGTACAAGTAGAGGTATATAAGAAAATTAAAATAAATAGACTTAAGAATCACTACATTTACACTGACTGAGTTAACATTATGTACAGCATATTAAATATACATGTTCAATCTATCACCACTGAATATATAGTAGGCATGAATATATGAATGGATTATGGATGTGAGGCTGATATATGTACAGTATTAAGAACAGTACTATGGAGCACATCTTAGCAAACCTGCTGGAGCACTCCCTTCACTTCAATGCTTTAATTAGGTGCAAACACATATACAAAAGATGAAAGTTTTGAGTACAGTGTATGGGGTATCTGGAAAGTATATGTATAGTCTGTCAACAGTGAATATAATGACTACTGTATACGGTCTATCAACAATGGATGTGCGAGTGAATAGGCCTATAAGTGAATCTCACAACAGTTATTCTTAACAGGCATCTGTCATAGTTCTGTTGTGCACATCCCAGTTGCACATGTGCAAATGTCCCGGGAAGGGTGGCTGAGTCTGTAGCTAAATGTGACCCACATCCCCAGGACAGCATCAAGCATCAAGCATCAGCATCAAGATAAAAGAGTAACATAACAGTCAATTATGTGTAATAGGGACTAGCAGTCCCAGGATTGTTCTTGGATCAAGTGGACATGTAGACTGCTGAGACAGGGACAGGAGGGATCCATGGCATCATCGGCGAGGATTCCTTTAGTACACTGGTCCAAGTCAGTGGACCAGTGGTTGTTTACTTCTGCATCATTGACCTAAGCCTGTTTTCCAAGAACCCTGGATTAAATTATGTCACTAAAGTTTCCTCGAATTCCATGCCTTTATTGTTGCTGCAAGCTAAAGTTAGATAGGAATATCAGACTGAACAGCAAAGTTCCAGGGAAGGTTAGTCTCAGTTTTGTATTAATCTAACTGTCAAAAACAAAATGAAATAAAATAATGCTCATTGTGATAGAAGTTCATTTCAAACTTTTCCCTGACTGACAAAGAAATCATTGCATTGGATCTTTAACGATATTTGCCACTTCAGTGACTAAAATCATACCTGTCACTTGTTAAGACTGGCAATGAAAGATAGAGGAGAGGCAAAGACTAACTGGCTCAGATTGGAGTTGGCACCAGGATTCCAGTGTGAAACCAGTGATAAAACAGGATCAGCTTGGATTGAAGTTAGATTGACAGTGTGACAGTGAAGGGGCGGGTGTCACAGGGCCAACGAAGGACAGCCAGGCGCCACCGCTAAGGAGGTGAAAAGGGATGAGGAGATGTGAAATTTGGGGTGATATAATAAAAATATTGCAGAGCTGCAGAGCAAGGTAACACAAGAAGGTGGAGGTTAGAATAATAGGCTTTCTTTCTTGTACGATAAAGTCTGGCACTTTATAGCTCACTGCAGGAATAAGCACTGTTGACATGCCACGATTTATAGTGTAGAGATGCCAGTGAAAGTCTCTGTTCTGAGAACAGTATACCTCAGTTCGGTATTAGCTGGTTTTGTTTGCATCAGTGTGAGGGATACCTGTGATGATTGGCAGCACAGAGCATAGAGGTAATAAGCAGTTCATTCTTTTAGCTGTCAGACCATAAAGCACACATTCACTGGCAGCCAGAGGACACAGGGTATTTTGATCTGCTGAAGAGGGCATATAAAATACTGTTTCTTTTGTAATTGTCCCAAAAGCCAATGCGGTATTTTAATCCACTTACACTTCATCCCTGTACCTAGGTCTTAGAACCCCAAGCTTCTGGCAAAATGACACTGAGTTTTTATTAAGTTGAATCTTTTCCATTTTGACTCATTCCACCATGAATGTTTGTATTTTTGTTGAATATTGAAACCTGCACGTCTAAAGGGCCTAAACATACTCACACGGTCACGCCCAGCGCAAAGGTAACGACTGACGATCAGAGCTACAGTGAAGTTGAGTAACTACATTTGATCACCATCCAAATACAGTATACCGGGCTTCAGAAAAACCCTTTCAAAGAACATGTTTTCCTATTCGCATTGGCCATATTTATACTGTTGATATTTCACACTCCTCGCTATCTGCCAGTGACCTTGTGCACATCAATCTTTCATGCTTTTGGAACAAATAACACCCCAACCAGCTTGTGACTCCAAACGCTCCCTGCGCATATATTCATCAAAGTAAAGGAAACCACATGAGCACAGACACAGAATGGCTACACTGTATGCTGTTTCTCAAACATATCCATCACGGGCAGCGGGAACTCAGAGGTGTCTTTATTTGGGGGAGATCTGGACTAGCAGTGACCCGTTGAAGTCATTCTGATTTGTTCACTCTGGCTGTTAAGTTCATATTTCACTGCCTACGTATGTTGCAGAGAATTGGGCTGTGTTGTACTCCTGTGCAGTGTAGCGGGATGAAGCGGTACATGTTTGTGTGTTTTTCTGTCTCTCTGTGTCTAGTGGGTCGCCCATGAAAACGTGCATCACATACCCTCATCTAGTGGATAGGCAGAGGTGATTAGGAGGATGTGAGATAGCATACCCCTATGCCATACTGTACTGCAGGAAACCGATCTTAGAGATAATAGAGATCTAAAGGGCTGATGTTTCAGGTTTCTAACTGTCAACTTCTGGCTCACAGCATCCTGATTTGTACAGTAGAAATGAAAGAGACGCCACAAATAAGTTTGACATGTGGAGGAGTAAAGAGATACGGTCAACGAGAAAGGCAGGAAGTAACACACAAGGGATTCAATGTTTCCAGTGAGATTTGTAAGAAGACTTTTAAGCTGTCTATTTGGCTTGGAGTGTATTACGCGGTATGTTCAGCCCAGCTGCTCACAATGTTGAATATGAGTCTGATTTCTATGTGTTGTGCCATTGAAAGCATTGGAGGTCCCAACAGCTCTCAATACTTCCTGTTACAATATCAAATAAGGCAATGTTGTTTGGCACCACCATCCTAAACTGTAGACAGATTCTTGGCGGATACTGTTTTGCATCAAATTTGAGATCACTGTGGGCTGAAAAGAAAAGCATTCCGACCTTCTCTATGTCATAACGTTCTACAGATATGCAGCACTAGATTAAAGAAAGTAAAGGGAACACCATCACATTTCAGTATTCAATAACGCTATGTCAGCAGGGGCTCGGTTTTTGAGTTTGGGCATACGGATTGCTTTGTGGAGCAGAGATGAGACTCTTCCCATTCTTTACATCACATCAGAAATCAGCATCTTGGTACTTTTGCTCATATTCACAGATATAACCATTGTCAGATTTAAATTCACCTAGCCTTACTACTTCCCTCATTATGAGGACTGATAATGCATATATTAAAATTGGCTAATGGGAGGGCGAGTGGGCCGGTGGGCGGGCGGACCATGGCAACGTCACTCTGACTCAGACATAACCATAAACAACCCGATACACCCATATATAGCCATGTCACTATGACTCAGACATAACCATAAAGAAACCCGATACGCCCATATATAGGCATGTCACTATGACTCAGACATAACCATAAACAAAACCGATACGCCCATATATAGGCATGTCACTATGACTCAGACATAACCATAAACAAACCCGATACGCCCATATATATGCATATATGGATACCCGGTTGTCCAGGCTCACAGATTCGACCACTATACAGTATGGTCATGTGCATATATGGGACCGGCAGACTTCACTCGAGGGAGTGCGGTGCCTGCCGTTGAGTTGTTCGGATATGCGGGTGTCCAGAATCACCAATCCGACCGATATGTCCATAGTCATATATCGATATCCAGTTGTCCAGAACCGCCGATCCAATCTATCTATCTATCTATCTATCTATCTATCTAGCTATCTATCTATCTATCTATCTATCTATCTATCTATCTATCTATCTATCTATCTATCTATCTATCTATCTATCTATCTATCTATCTATCTGTTTCTATCTATCTATCAAATGAGCCAAATATTAGAAGAGGCTCTTAATTTAGCTCTCTCTTAAAAGAAACCCATTATTGCTTTCCAGTTGACAACAGCATGCTTTCAAATATCCAGAATACTGTATGTTTTGAATGTTGTTGTTTTCTTGAGGGCCTCACATGGTCTAATCACCCAGCGGAGTATGGAGTATCAAAACCCTGTTTGATGGTCTTTGGCACATGACTCATGAGGCCATTTGTACCTAATTTGGTGGTGATGGTGGTGGTGGTGGAGGGTGGGGGGGGATCATGTTTGTACAACAAACAGTAACATTCATAGCATTTGAAATTGCTTTTGGCTCTGTGTTGTTTAAAGGGACCTCAGCCTGTAACGTTTGAAGGCAATCGTAATGGAATATGAAAATAGTTTGTCACAAGACTCCAGAAATAATGAGTACCGATTTGTGTGAGCTTTGGACAAAATATGTTGGAGGAGAGTTGCATCACGATCCAAGGAATCCAGGGAAAACATCATTTTGATTGTATGACCTACGGTTCCAGAGTCATAGGCCAAAACGTAAAGCAGCCTGTTATAGCGCCACCATTAGGCCAATTTGAAAGAATTGGGGTGGAGGTTCTTCCTTGGCCTACTGGGAGTGTGAGTGCAAAGTTTGACTCAGATCGGTCCAGCGATGTCCAAGATTAGCTGTACACAGACACATACATGGACGGACGGATGGATGGACACACACACAAACAGGGGCTAAAACATGATCTCCGCCTCCTCCGGCCTGGCGGAGATAATAAAAACAAAATGCTAAAAGAGCAAATTAATATTACACTGTTCTCACGTAACAGAGGGATTTCTCTGTCTACCCATGCACAATCCACATGGAATCGCCCTTTGTTTATTCATGTGTGGGCTCGGGTTAAGTAGATATGAGTTATGGCACACCTTCACGGACAGGAGAGTTTTAGGGATTTGGAATTCCTCATTCAAGTTTTTTTGGGGGCGATGTTGCTTTGGCCGGAGGTGAATGCTGGAGGTGAAAGCTGCGCCTGTTGATTTACAGCACGTGTTTCACCCATTTTCCCCTGGCGTGGGAGGGGCCCTGGCTTGTGGCTAAGAGGGCTCTCATCCAATCAGAGCAGGTTGTGCTGGGAACCACGGTTCTGTGGGGAGGGATTCTGAAGTCTAATAAAGCTCCAGTATGTCTGAGAGCAGGAGGGCCCCACTCCAGAGGGGGGATTCAATCTGTCATGGCCTATCAGCAGAGACCTAAAGCACGGCGATGGCTGTATTCCTAATAGCTCACAGGGGCAGCGTTTGTTACCGGCGGGTCTGAAGCACAGGCGCTGCTCACTGCCTCTCCCGGGGTCTCACATTAGGAAGGAGGGCCTGCAGACTGTTTCGCAAACAAAAGATACAGAGATGTGGTAAAGCCCCATACGCCTGTTCCGTAATGGTTGACATGGCTTAACAGTAAACTGTGTATGCTTACAGTAAGAGGCAAGTGACGTTGACTGACAGACATGTGAAAATGCAGCCTGTAGACCACATGGAGTATTGCACATAATACTTAATTTGTTCCTCTTCCAGCAACAGCCGTGACTGGAGGCATTATGTTTTCGGGTTGTCCATATGTCCATATGTCCATATGTCCGTATGTCCGTATGTCCGTATGTCCGTATGTCCGTATGTCCGTATGTCCCTATGTCCCTATGTCCGTATGTCCCTATGTCCCTATGTCCCTATGTCCCTATGTCCCTATGTCCGTATGTCCCTATGTCCGTATGTCCGTATGTCCGAATGTCCGTATGTCCGTATGTCCGTATGTCCGTATGAACGTATGTACGTATGAACGTATGAACGTCTGTCCATAATATATGTCCATGGTACTTTCATCCGTCCTTCTGTCTGTCCATACATCCATCCCATTTTCACAAACACGCTATCTCAGGAACGGCTGAATTTCTTCAGATTTACCATAAACACCCACTTGAATGTAAACATTAGATATTGGTGGTCAAAGGTCAAGGTCACTGTGACCTCATGTACATCACATTCTCATGAGCTCGATATCTCAGGAACGCCTGAAGGGAATTTTCATTACATGTGACCCAAACGTCCACATGGAGGCAAGGACAAACTGATTACAATTTGGTGGTAAAAAAAGTCTAAGTTCAAGGTCACTGTGACCTCACCAAACACATTTTGGGCCATAACTCAATAATTAATTAGCTAATTATGAATAAAGTTTCACACAAATTCTAATACAATTTGATGATGACAGAATGATCATGGGAAGATTTTTGTGGTCAAAGGTTAAAGGTCAAGGTTACTGCGACCTTACAAAACACGTTTCAAACGTTTTCATGTCAATATAGCGATAACTTATGTTTCACCATAAAATACCTTTCATTAAATTCCATCAAAGTCTTCACTACATGTACTGTATTAGTCTGAGCAGACATGAAATTTCAGCTGGTTGGCAGAGGCATACAACCGTGTATTGGTAGTGTATATTAAGGTCGGGTCTATAATGCATTATATGCACATATATAATGCATTATAATGCGCTTATAAGGAATTATAACACTCGTTATAAATGTTTATAATCATGGATGACAACTTATAACAATGTTTATGTAAAATTAAGTACTGGTCATAATGCATTATAAGCTCAGTGCTTCCTTGTCTTCTATGGTGCTTCCTATGGTGCTTCCCTGTCATCTATGGTGCTTCCTACGGTGCTTCCCTGTCATCTATGGTGCTTCCTATGGTGCTTCCCTGTCTTCTATGGTGCTTCCTATGGTGCTTCCCTGTCTTCTATGGTGCTTCCTATGGTGCTTCCCTGTCATCTATGGTGCTTCCCTGTCATCTATGGCGCTTCCTATGTTGCTTCCCTGTCATATATGGTTGCTTCCCTGTCATATACAGTGCTTCCTACAGTATGGTGCTTCCCTGTCATCTATGGTGCTTCCTAGTGCACCACACTGTAGTAGATCTCCTTGACTGCCGTGTCCTTTCTTCTTATGATATCTTTGCAGTTTTTCACCAGTAGACTAATAAGAAATATGTTTTATTTATTCCATGCCAGTCATTGGAGCAGAATGCCAGTCTGCCCTCTTATAGAATCAGCAGAGAGTTTTCCTGTATTAGATTGTTTTCCTGTATTAGACTAGAAAGATTTAATTTAGTAGATTCTTTTTTAAATTCCGTTTTTGTCCTAAATCTGGATAAATACACGTTTATTCATTAAAATAAGTTCCGGATTGCAGCCTTAAATAAACTAGTCTGTGGGGAAATATTTATATTAAATTAACAGTGAGGATTTTCTTTTGTACAAGCAGTGAACCCATTGAAAAGATTGTTTTTTTTAGAGTGGAAATGCTTTAAGTATTGCCTTAATTTCACAGAGAGTAATGCATGAGAGAGCCTCTGAAGTATCATTGATTATTATTTAGGAAAAACATCTACATGCATATGCTACAGTACTGAGCTGACAGACATGCCTTTCCTCTCTGCACCCTTGCCCATCCCCTCACTGGCCTCCACTATGTTCTCTATGTGCAGAGGAACTCTAACTCGGCTTACTCAAAGATCTAATAGAGGTCTTCCCTTTTGGTCATAAAGGCCACTTTATACAGCTGTGTAGCTGTGACCCCGGCCAATGGAAATGTCACACACTGGCTGCTCAGGGTGCCCCCTCTACTAGAGGTAGAGGGAAAACCGGGCCCCTGCTAATAAATGCTAATGCATTTCGGACTGGAACATGTGGTTCGGATGGCAGATTTAACTGGAAGTTGACTTATAATCTATGCCTGCAAAAACTGACCCTTAACTTGTACATTAAAATGTACATTCTGAATTTTACTGTATATCCTAATGTTTAAAACGTTTGACCTCTAAGTCAAGATATTGACACAAGCCAAGATGAGTTACAGTAAGTCTAGTGCGGCCTGTGTGATTGGCCCACTGGTAAGACCTCTGCAGCACATGTGCTCGGCACCATCATAAAGTGTATTTGCGAGGGATTACCCAGATGATCTGTGATAAAGTACTCAACCATGTTCCACACAGTGCTCTCATTGTCACAAGGGCATTTAGAGAAGGACAGAAGGAGATATATGCTATCTTCTTCTGACAGATACAATAGATAGTCAGTCAGACAGACATACAGACATACAGACAGACAGACAGACAGACAGACAGACAGACAGACAGACAGACAGACAGACAGACAGACAGACAGACAGACAGACAGACAGACAGACAGACAGACAGACAGACAGATTCAACAAAATGGACTGTAGACTTTTGCATAGTGAAATGAACGCGAGGGTTTTGCTGATAGACAGACAGATACATTAGACAGACAGAGAGACAGACAGTGAGAACAGAGCAGTAGCGAGAGCGACAGCCTGTGAGCGCGGGAGGGCAGAGAGCGAGAGTGAGAGAAAGAGGAGAACAAAGAGCATATTGTCAGTGCTGGGTGCTAATCGTCTCCTCTTAGGCTGCCAGAGACAACAGGTGAGAGCAGTTTGACTCCCCGCAGGCTCCATGAAGCTTTCATGGCAGTATGGGTATGTGTGTGTGTGTGTGTGTGTGTGTGTGTGTGTGTGTGTGTGTGTGTGTGTGTGTGTGTGTGTGTGTGTGTGTGTGTGTGTGTGTGTGTGTGTGTGTGTGTGTGTGTGTGTGTGTGTGTGTGTGTTGTGTTTGTGTTTGTGTGTGCATGCAAGACTGAGAGTGAGAGAATGAGAAAGAGAGAAATGTGAGAATGTGAGAATGTGTGTGTGTGTGTGTGTGTGTGTGTGTGTGTGTGTGTGTGTGTGTGTGTGTGTGTGTGTGTGTGTGTGTGTGTGTGTGTGTGTGTGTGTGTGTGTGTGTGTGTGTGTGTGTGTGTGTGTGTGTGTGTGTGTAGGGGTTGGTGGGCCACACTGGACAACTCTGCTGATGCCAACTCAAACGGCAAATGAGGAGTGAGGACCGTACCATCAAACGGTTCCATTCAGAGGTGCCAGGGCCTTGGTGTGTGTGTGTGTGGGTGTGTGTGTGTGTGTGTGTGTGTGTGTGTGTGTGTGTGTGTGTGTGTGTGTGTGTGTGTGTGTGTGTGTGTGGGTGTGTGTGTGTGTGTGTGTGTGTGTGTGTGTGTGTGTGTGTGTGTGTGTGTGTGTGTGTGTGTGTGTGTGTGTGTGTGTGTGTGTGTGTGTGTGTGTCAGTTTTTTTGTGCATGACAGGCAATATTTAGAGATGAACCATGAAAAACTCTTTCTTGTTTCAGACAGTGATATATTTAGAACAACAACATATTGCATATGTGTTCTTAAAGCAGGGAAATATTTGTGTGCCAAAGCCTGTGACCCAGAGCAGTTATGTGAAGAACCCCTCACCTAAAGTGTGGGTTGACCACACTAAAGTGAGGGTATAGAGTACTGAAGTCCTGACGTCACTCGTTCATCCCCTGGGTTGCGGAAGTAATTTCTCTATGGAGAATAACATTGGGTCATCTTAGAATCGTCTCATATAAGAATTGTGGTCCAAAAATAAACAAACTGTCCCGGCGATATTGTCAGGGAGGTGTCGCTGTATCGCTTATGATAGTCAGTCACTGATAAAGTCTATTTTTGGCGAAAATGTAACTAATTTGGCCGCAGTAACATTAGCGTTTTCTCACTGTCAGTTGATGCTTCATATCCATATGAGTCAAACCCCCGGGGTCATTTGTTTATTTTTGGAACACAGTTCTTATTTGACGCGATATTAAACAAGTCTATGGGAATTCTGAATGGGAGAAATAAACCGCAACCCAGGTAGGATGAGTAAATTACGTCAGACTTCGGTGCTCTATTCATCTATATATATGTTCATTTGCAGTACACTTATGGCACAAGAGAATGGCTACTGTAGAATGTTTCATAAGATTGTCCCAATCTAATTTTCCCCTGAGGTAATAGCCCCTGAGGTAATAGCCTTAAGTGCTTTTTTTCTCATTTATTGCATGAGGTTCACAACTACCATTGCAAAGGCATCATTTGGTGGTGCAACCCAACCCTGAGACATTTGTCTTGAACACTTAAACTCTTGGTCCACACATCCTCACACATGATATGATTCTTGTTTCCATGACAACTTTCTGAAAATTCTATCTACGCTGCAAAATACTGTAAAGAATTTAACACTGTGAGTGCAAAAACGGACCCATAAGTGTCAAGTTAAGCCTGTTTTATACTTAAGGTCACGACACGTCGCATCGCAAGGTTGCAGATAGGCTATTTTCGGCAGGGGGGACACCGTCGTACAGCAGAGTACAGAGTATTTCAAGGCCTTAACACATACTGAACAAAATGCATAAACAAAATGCTAAATACTCACCAGCGAAACAATTCATACAATTCACATAATGGTTCATGTTTTGTTGGAAGCGGAGAAAAATCTACTGTCTGAATACGAATTATGTTACTTTATTGACCCATCATTGTTGCATTCTGCGTGAATTTACTCACACAGAATGCAATTGACACAAGCAACATATTTTCACGTTAAATAAACGCCCCTGGTTTGTAAAGGTCAATACACGCTCCCTCTGACGTTGGAAAGAAACTTCTGTTTCGGATGGGCTTTCCGGACTAGTTCGGACAGGATATCTGGGGGTGCAGTTCGGACATTGGAAGTGTTGAACTTAAGGACCTTCTGACATACCACTCTGCACTTTGCAGTGTAACAACTGATTTAAGTGGACTGAAGAAGATTACTGTGATATCCAGGAAGGGTCTTGTGTTTCTGTTTCTACAACGGTGACCCCTTATATAAGGGATGGAGTGGAAAAGAGGTCTAGTGGGAAAGTGCAGAGTGCAGAGTAATGTTCTGCAGGACATGGAGAGTTAACTATGCATGCAGGGATAAACAGACAGCAATGGAGGGAGTCACAGAGTACCGTGGCAAAAAAACATCTGGGAGCAGTGTGTGTGTGTGTGTGTGTGTGTGTGTGTGTGTGTGTGTGTGTGTGTGTGTGTGTGTGTGTGTGTGTGTGTGTGTGTGTGTGTGTGTGTGTGTGTGTGTGTGTGTGTGTGTGTGTGTGTGTGTGTGTGTGTGTGTGTGTGTGTGTGTGTGTATTTTCATGTGTGAGACCAAGGACATCCTTATAATCATCATAAGATAAATCCCAGCCCATTAATCCAAGGCACACTTCAGTATAAAATGTCCTTCAACAAAAATAAAAATACAAGTGATAAGGTTACAGGGAGTTTTTAGCCATGTTTCCATTGAAAGACTTTTCAACAGACGCTATGGCACGGTTATTGAATTGGCAACTTGAGCTTGGCTGGAACTTAAATACCAAGAGACAGCCAGCAACAAGAAAGAGCCCAAAGTAGTCATCCTTAAATTAGCCCGTCTGTCAAAAGAAGATAAAGCAGCTCTGTGGACACAGCAGGGTCCACTGAGAACGCTGAGACGCATAACACTGTTAATTTAACTCTGCATGTCAAAATCATATTTGATGATGACATTAAAAAAATAAATTGTATTAAGCTAATATCAAAAGATATTAAGTATTTCTTAATTTTGTGCGTGCGTCCGTGCGTGCGTGTGTTATCCAGTCTTATTCATTTTGGTATGGATAAAGCACCATCGTATACATTTAGAATTACCTTCTTCAGCTAAAGCTTGTGTAACAGGGTGTATCAGTCTTTTATCTGGCTGGTTGCAAATGCATGAAATCTATGTTGTGTTCTGTGCTGATGAAGGAAGGACCCGGGCATGTATAAAAAACTCTAAACACAGTCCTTTAAAAACGTATCATATTAAAACTCTCAACTTGAAAAGAAAAGAAAAGAAAAAGCTTGTGCCATAAGCACTTTGAACGTGATTTAAAACTCAATTCGAAAAAGAAAATAGACTTGTCACATGGAGCACATCAACATCTGTTCTCCTGTTCGCAGTGAGACAATGTGGAATGATCACAGTCCCACAAACCCTGCACACCTTCTGGGAAGAGTGAGGCCCTGCAGCTTGGGTGCTGAAATTAGCTGGCACTTGTGTATACTGTGTGACCAGTGGGTCTAACAAGCTCACTAAGCTCTTCATGAGGTCTGTGGTCAACACCAGCAATAGTAGGAGGCGCTGGAGATTGCACTGAAGACACAGCAGTGTTCAGGACAGGTGCATTGTCAACCATATAGAAGACACATGACATTGGGAATGGTCATTGTGCACTGCTGTGCTTGCCCCTCCTGCATGTGCTCATCAACCTCTCTCGGATTTAACAGGCTGACCATTTTTCTGCAGATTTAACCTGAAAACACTAGTGAGAGAGTGGTCAGGGCAATGTTTCATAAACATCATACTGAACTCATGACCTCTGGCTTTCCACTACACTATGAGGGTTGAGTTCTGGCAGGATCTACACCAGGTAAAGTGACATATTTCTCTAGA
>NC_137606.1:14996447-15176447 GCF_963280865.1 Gymnoscopelus braueri
GACTTAAATCTGATAACACCAGAATTGTTTATTTTATTTTATTTTTTCAAAAACCACACAGTGATAATCCAAAAAACAAACAATGTCCCATTATTTTGAAGTCGTGGCATAATTTCTAATTTATACTGTGGCCAGATGGTGATGCGTGTTGAAAATAACTCATTTTCAAGTCAAAAACTATGTGGATACATTTTTTGAATCTTGGAGTCAATACATAGGTTTCAAACATCAACTTGGCTACCTGAGGCACTTGCTTTATGTTGCCAGCCACCCAAAGACACAATAGCAGGCACTTGTAAGATACAATAAATGAAAAGTTCTTTGAGTGAAAGTATATTCCGGTATTCAGTGGTGGAAAAAGTACTCAAATTCTTTACTTAAGTAAAAGTACCAATACTGCAATATAGAAAAAATCTGTTAACAAGTAAAAGTCCAGAATTCAAAATTTACTTGAGTAAAAGAACAAAAGTATTGGCATCAAAATGTACTTAAAGTACCAAAAGTAAAAGTACAAAGATATTTGAAAATAGCCAATCTACAAGCTCACAACGCGTCGCGATGCGACGCGTTGTGAGCTTGTAGATCGGCTATTTTCAAATAGCCTAGGTATAAAATAGGGCTGAAGTGGTTAATGTATGTTTTATAATATAATAATTTATATCTGAAAAGTAACTAGTAACTAAAGTTTTCAAATAATTGTAGTGGAGTAAAAGTACAATATGTGTCTCTGATATGTAGTGGAGTAGAAGTAAAAGTATTGGAAATTGGAAATACTCAAGTAAAGTACAAATACCTCAAAATTGTACTTAAGTAAATGTACTTAGTTACTTTCCACCACTGCCGGAATTTGATGATTATTTTGCCTATGTCTGGATGCTTCTAGCAGGGTTAAAGTGATGTTCATAAAATAACACATGACGTGGATGCCGTCCCTGCATCACCTGTGTCACCACGTACACAGATCGAACCCGACCTGCTGGGGTTGTTTAGGTCATCAAAGAGTCCACTGTCAATAATCTCATGTTGCCATGGGATGGAGACCGCCCCTGTGCTAAATGCCTTGAAGAATTTCTCATCCCTGGCATCAAGCTTGATTTCTTCAACCTGGGAGGTGTCCCTAAACTCGTCGGTGTCCTTGGTGTAGACCACGTTGGGGTTGGGCACCCAGGGGGCCTCCACTAGGCCCGCCTCGAGACGAGGGAGGTTGATATTCCGGAAAAACTCGTGCTTCCGTGGGTCTTCACCCCTAAATGACAGAATGAGAGAGGTTGTGGTTTCTGTGAAATGGGATGTGATGATGACACATTGCATGACAAATTTTACATGAAAGAAATTGCCATAACAGAAAGATATTATCTGAGAGGATATGAGACACAGAGACATCCTCTGTGAAAACCAGTGGTGTAAAGTAACTAAGTACATTTACTCAAGTACTGTACTTTAGTACATTTTTTAGGCACTTTTACTTTACTGGAGTATTTCCAATGTTCAGTACTTTTACTTCTACTCCACTACATCTCAGAGGAAAATATTGTACTTTTACTCCACTACAATTATTTGAAAACTTTAGCTACTAGTTACTTTGCAGATATAAGTTATTACATTATAAAATATACATGAACCACTTTAGCCCTATTTTACACCTAGGCTATTTGAAAATAGCTGTAGATTGAGCTTGTAGATCTGCTATTTTCAAACATTTTAGTACTTTTACTTTTGGTACAAAGTGCAGGGTTACTCAAGTAATTTTTTTATTCCGGACTTTTACTTGTAATAAAGTACTTCTACATTGCAGTATTGATACTATTACTTAAGTATAACATTCGAGTACTTTTCCCACCACTGGTGAAAGCACTTCTGGTAAAAAGTTATGAATCAAATGCAACAAAAATTGTAAAATGGTAAAATGGTTGTTCATAATCAACTGACAACAATTAGTTTTAAATATTTAGAGAAATCCTTGTTCAAGTAACCTCTATGAAATCAATAGAGAACCTTATTCAAGGAATACTTCTATCAATACTGAATTCAGTTTTTGTGCATGAAGTTCAGCGCCCCCTGGTGCCTAAGAAATGTTTAGCAGGCACCAGTTGGAAGCACTATCAGCTGCTCAGGTCATTTTATGGCTAATACCCCCAGTGGTGGAAGAAAAATATCAATACCACAGTGTAGAAATACTCCATTACAAGTAAAAGTCTAGTATTCAGAATTTAGTTAAGTAAAAGTACAAAAGTATTGGCATCAAAATCTAATTGAAGTGCCAAACGTAAAAGTACTAGTCATTATGCAGAATGTCCCATTTCAAGTTTGCAAAATGTAGGCCTATAGCATCGCGACGCATTGTGAGCTTGTAGATCTGCTATTTTCAAAAGACTGAAATACATAGTATAGGGCTGAAGTGGTTAGTGTGTTTTGTAATAATAAACAAAATCTACAAAGTATCTAGTAAATAAAGTTTTCAAATATTTGTAGTGGAGTAAAAGTACAATATTTGCCTCTGAGATGTAGTGGAGTAGAAGTAAAAGCACCGAAAATTGGAAATACTCCAGTAAAGTAAAACATACCTCAAAATTGTACTTATAAGTACAGTACTTGAGTAAATGTACTTAGTTACTTTACACCACTGCTAATAACTCCCACTGTTAGGTTTTCACCTAATATTCTGCCTCATTCACCCTTTAGTGGCATGTTGTTGTTGTTTTTTTACGTACCTGCAACCAAGCCGGTGCTCAAGCCTCCTCCTGAGGAAAAGGCTAATGACATGCTTGGTGGGGGCGTCAAAGTTTTTGTGGTAAAACTTGCAGTCGTCCTCCAGAGTGCGGCGGTTCAGCTCCTCCATCAGCACCTTCTCCCTGAAGTCTTTAAAGGGCAAGCGGGCGGCCACCATCTCATAGATGCTGCAGCCAAGGGCCCACCAGTCCACCGATGTCCAGTAGCATTCCGACCTCAGGATCTCAGGAGCCATGTAACCATGCGTACCTGCCTAGAGAGAAACAAACAACAGTGCAGGGTGAAGGAGGAGAACAGAGAACAAATGGATCCACTTCTATAAGCGTAGTGTCACGGGCCCAGCCTGTTTCCCCACACTGTCTCCGTGGTGTCCTTTCTGTGTGTGCTAATTATATGTTCGGCATCAGCCCAGTGAAAGGAAGTAATGGCTGATTGCTGACAGGAAGAGGTAGGGCCGGATAATTTTAAAAAAATCTGTTTTTTTCGCCTACTTTGCTTCTTTTGGGCTTGTTTTCCTAGGCTTCTTTCTCTCGCAATATCTGGCAACACTGTCCATGGCAAATCAGGGCGGAGAATTATTTGAATTGTGCATTGATGCATGATGGAATATGATTACTTTGATTATGGTAAGCTCACATTTCATATCACACACACGATAAATGTAACTTTCACAAGGTGGGGCAGTCAGGGCATTTGGGGGGGCATTGCCCCCCCTTGCCTATGCCTAGATCCGGCCCTGCGACTGTCTCAAGGCCAAATTGATTCGTTATTCATTAAAAATGACGATGTTGCCTTAAGAGTGTCAATTTTCTTTTCTCTCCGTCTGATTACTCTGTAGCATACACCTGTGGGTAACATACATACACATACACCCATGATTCCTCTGGGATTGGTCTATCACTGTGCTTGCTGTGTATTGGGTATTTATTCTTTACTGGTACATTTTGTCTGTGGCCATGAATTTGGTTCTTTAATTTGTTTCTGTTTACTCTCCGGGTAGGTACTGCATGCAGTCAATAATACAAACCAAAGAACAAAACAAGAACTATGTAACAACGGACAGTAGTAGTGTATGTCTGTCTGTCATTTAATGTCACTATGAATTGAGTACAAAGGACCCCAATGGAAACAAGCCAATGGCTTTCTTCTTATTTTTTCTGCAAAGCTGAAATAATGTATTCAATCGATCAAACATGAGAAAACTAGTTAGGAATGAAGAAGAGAAGAAGTTAAGTTGGTGGTTGGTGCATTACAATGAATATTTACAGTGAGTTCTCAAAGAATATAAAGATAAAGATGGCTGAAGATAAGGAAGGCAAAATAGAGGCCCTATGGGATGCCATGATAGCAATGGTTATAAACCTTTTGTGCCTGACAATGAAGAGGACTTATGAACTTCCAGTCCTGATAGCATAAGTCTATATCCTGATTTCTGAAACTGCAAAGCCAGGAATCAGTCTATCTTCCAGGAGTCACTCACACTTATTCTATCCCCTAATCCCTAATGCCCGGAAACTCTCCCAGATTACGCCACTTCCCAAGAAAATGACCATGGAGTGTATGACTTCTGTGCAGTGGCCCTTACATCTGTCTTGATGATAGCATCGCATTGGAGACCATGTGTGTCCAGCAGAAGAATGAAAGCGACTTTCAGATCAAATGTGTATAAGGAGGAATCACTGAAGATGCAGTGACTGTAATTGTGCACTTGGTTACATACAGTTACACCTAGTGGGCAACACTCAGCTGGGTGAAGCTGAAAACGGAACTTAATCTGTGGGATGAAATAGGTCTAATTATTATTACCTGGAGGCGGGTCACAGAAACTATGCAAGAGTCCTTTTCATCCACGTTTAACACAGTCGGACATTCTCCTCCTATCTAAAATGCATCAGTTACAGATAAACCCTCATATCATTCACTGGTTCAGATGCTTTCTAATTGAGATACAACTTGAGAAAGCAGACCTCGTGAAAGTGAAAGCAGTGTTAACTACAGTAAATGTTGCTTCCCACAAGGCTTATAATCAGATTATAGGCTCTTTACTCCTTCCATAAACGGATGAAACCTTTTGCCAGGATAAGGATGCTCAATGGCCATTGGTAAATGTTAAGATGATCTTACCCTATAGGGAGTGGCACAGACAGGGTGTGACACTGTGGCATTGAACACTGTAGAGCTTTTGTGTTAATGTTTTCTAAAAGCTGTAGGGAGTATGTGGTCTTATGTTTTTACAATGTTGGCTGTATCCAGCTGTATGCATGGTCATTGTTGTATGCAAACACATCTCATTTGTATGTACATTACTGACACACTGGGCACAAGACACATTTCCATGTATTTTGGAACAATAAATTCAGTTCCGTATTTTGGTTTTGACATACATACATACGCACACATTCACATACGCACACATTCACATACGCACACATTCACATACGCACGCCTGCAGAAACGCACGCACGCACGCACGCACACACACACACACACACACACACACACACACACACACACACACACACACACACACACACACACACACACACACACACACACACACACACACACACACACACACACACACACACACACACACACACACACACAAACACACCACACAACGAACACCAGATTGAGGTAATGTTGTGTCTTTTTCTCCCAGTTTTAAAAAAGTCAACTGTTTATGGTGTATTGTCTTTCAGCCAATAGACTGTTACAGTAAATGTCAGACAGTGAATAGATCTTGGGATAAGTACATTTTACGGTTGGACTACTGGATGAGGGCAAATTGTGTCCATCAGTCATGTTATACTAAAACTACTTTGCTGTGATAAAAATAGAAATTTGCATTTTCATAATTCTTGAAGAAAAGTCTCAATAGTTTTCAGTAAGGTGCTGATTGATTCCATCACAAAATAAATTTAAGTGTGTGTGGCATAATCACCAAACCTTAACCACTTAATCTAATTTATACTTAGCGTATATGTCACAGGGTGAATGGAGAACCAGGTAGATTGAAGACAGAGCGCTCGTTTTTAAGCACGGGGCTTCGGGGCGAGGCGGGGCTTTTCGAGATAGGGTTTATTAGCGAGGCTCGCGAGGAGGAGAAGGAGGACGCGGCGCGGCGCTGCGAGGCAGGGGTTTATTACGTGAGGCTCGCGAGGAGGAGCTCCTCCTCGCGAAATAAACCGTCCTCCTTCTCCTCCTTCTCCTCCGAGGAGAAGGAGGACGGTTTATTTCGCGAGGAGGAGCTCCTCCTCGCGAAATAAACCGTCCTCCTTCTCCTCCGAGGAGGAGGAGAAGGAGAACGCGGAGAGGCGGGGCTTTGATGTGCCGACGCGGACCTGTCTTTTGTTGTTCCCCCCCACATAGCAACCAGGAAGCTACGCTAGGGGAACGCTGAACACGCGTGCACACGCACACGCTTGTCCACGACGGAGGCGCGCCGACTTAGTGGAGCTACCGGCCGATGCTACTAGTCGACTCAGCGCCGTTTGAGTTGTAAACCGATAGGGACAGAATAGTTCTTTTCATGGATCACTGTGTGTGTGTGTGTGTGTGTGTGTGTGTGTGTGTGTGTGTGTGTGTGTGTGTGTGTGTGTGTGTGTCAGGGAGAAAGTAAAACAAAAGCCAGAACACAATAAAAGTATCTTAACAGTCCTGCTTTCAATAAACCAAAAAAAGCATGAGCGCGCGTGTGTGTGTGTGTGTGTGTGTGTGTGTGTGTGTGTGTGTGTGTGTGTGTGTGTGTGTGTGTGTGTGTGTGTGTGTGTGTGACTGACTGTGTGTGGTCACAGCCATATATGTTTGTGCACAAGCCTGGTTTGTGGCTCCCTCTAGTGTTGCTTCTACAGAATTGCTGGGTGGGTGGTAAAAACAAACGCGCCTTCTTCAATCTACCTGGTTCTCCATTCACCCTGTAACATATATACCTGTACTACATTGACTGGAGTCCCCCAGGGGTCTATACTAGGCCCCCACCTTTTTTACTTCCTACAGCAAATCTCTTCGCCGAACATAGCCAATCTACAAGTATAGATTGTAGATCTGCTATTTTGGCCCAAATGTTTGGCCAAGAAGAGGGAAGCTATGGTTCATCTGGTTTGGATCAGGCCTGCTGCACACCTTCACACTTACCTTTTGGCAGATAGAATCTCCTCCCTGCTGCAACACAGCAAGCCCAAGGTCAGACAGCCTACACTGACCGTGGCTGTCCAGCAGCACGTTTTCAGGCTTCATATCGCGGTACACAATATCCATGGAGTGCAGGTGTAGGATTCCAGTGACGATCTGGCCAGTGTAGTAAACAACGCGGTCCATGCGGAGGCCCCTTTCCCCAAGGTCATAGATGTGGAACTTGAGATCTCCACCATTCATGAGGTTCATGACTAGACACACATGGGTATTGTTCTGGTAGGCATAGGCCAGTTTGACAACAAATAAACTGTTTACTTTCTCAAGAATCTGCTTCTCCGACAGCGCCATTCTCTCACTACATTTCGTCTTCAGCTTTTTCTTCTCCAGTTTCTTGCAGGCATACATTTGACCTGTGTGCTTCACCTGGACAGCAGAGACCTAGGAAAAATGTAATAATGGAACTTTACCTTAGAGTGCATGGGCCATTAGTCTTTAATATTTACCGCCACTATAGGAAATAGCAGTGGCGGACATTTTGTGGTGCCACAGATCGAAAGCCCATTCATTTTTCCCATCGAGATTTCTGAAAATATTTATATAATTATTTTAAGCCTGGAACCAAGCCATCCAGGCTCCTGGTGAACTATGACCATAAAATATTTGATTCTGTGTCAAAAGATATTTGAAAAACGCTAAACAAAAAAGTGTATTTATTTTTTTATTTATATGTTTATTTGTCAGGGACAATACAAAAAACAATGAATCAGTTATAAAAACATGAAACCGTTGCAATTGTACAAGGGGTTTATAGCCGAGGCTAATTTGCGACCCCAGTCCCTGGTTAGACCTTTCTATACAAATATAAATATCTACCTAATAAGAAATTCTGCTGGACATGCATGAAGCTCTAATCTAAACAAGTACAATAACAATAACATTCCCAAATTACATTCATGAAAGCAGTGACATTAACGTTGCCTAGCATTAGTGTTCACAGCTTTGGTTTGATTTCAACCAGTATTTAACCTTTTCATTAAATATTTTGAGATCAATTCGTTTTTTTATTTCAGTTGGCAGGGCATTCCACAAGTGTATCCCTTTCACTGAATAAGATGACTGACCAAAAGTGGTGCTGCGCATTGCTACCTTGTGGTCTCCATTCGCTGATCCCCTGGTGATTCTATTAGTACCTGTCCCTTTCACCTGAGGACAAAGTACAGCGGGGGCAAGATCATTAACACATTTAAAAATCAATTTGATGAAGGAGAATTTAATAAAACTGTCAAAACTAAGCATATTGTATTTTCTAAGGATTATGCAATGGTGCCATTTCATTCGTTTTATATCCATTATTTTCAGTGCTTGTTTATACAGTGATGTAATTGGTTTTATAATTGACTGTGAAGCCTGGCTCCAAACAGTAACACAGTATGATATATGGGAAAATATCATGGCATGCATAAACAGTTGGGCTGCATGCAGTGGTATATATTGTCTGGTCATTCTGAAACAGTTCAGGTTAATTTTTAGAGTCTTGCTTAACTTTTTGATGTGCTTATCAAATTTGAGCTGAGAGTCAAGAATGACTCCCAAAAATTTGAAATCACTGACTTCCTCAATTTCCTCTTGATCTATTTGAATGTTTAGTTCATAATTTGCTCTCTTTCTTATTGAAAAGTTAATTGCTACTGTCTTTTTTAGATTCAGTGTTAGGTGATTCCTTTTAAGCCAATGGTACACACCCTCCATTTCATGGGTTAGTATCTCTGCTATAATAAATCGGTAAAATCAGGCAAAAATAATAATTAAATAACCTAACCCTAACCCTAAAACCGAAATAAAGTAACCAAAACACGAAAAAAAAACTAACAAAATCCGCCCAAAAAACGCAAAATTTTGAAAATACAGATTTTTTTCACATTTGACAGTTACAAATGTTTTTCACGCTTTTTCAAAAATAGCAGATCTACAAGCTCATAGCGCGGCACTCGGTGCCGCGCTATGAGCTTGTATATCTGCTATTTTTTTATAGCCAAAGTGTAAAGTAAGGGGTATAGTCCACCGAAAGTCCATCCCCCCATCTTCTGAGAGCCTGTGACGTCCCTGGTGTCATCTGCATACATTTGGCAGGAAGTGCTTTTACAGCAAGTTGGTAAGTCATTTATGTATAGGCTAAAGAGCAAAGGCCCTAGTATCGAGCCTTGTGGAATGCCCATTCTGGATCTTTGAGGGGTTGACTGTTCTGCATTTATTTTAACACATTGCTCTCTACCTTCTAAATATGATGCAAACCAGCTGGTTGCTTGTTTCGAAAATTTTAAATATTTAAGTTTACTTAGGAGTATTTCATGATGTAATGTATCAAAGGCCTTTTTGAGGTCTATGAACACTGCAACCACTACCTTACCGAATTATCTAATGAGCTCTTGATGTTTTCAGTGAGGTAGCAGTTGGCCATTTCAGTTGAATAACCTGGCCTAAATCCGAATTGAGTGGGACACAAAAGTTTGTTGCTTTCAAGGTGATTAAATATTGTACATAATAAAATTAAACATTCATATATGTTTTGACACAGAATCAAATGTTTTATGGTCATGATTCACCAGGAGCCTGGATGGCTTGGTTCCAGGCTTAAAATAATTAATATAAATATTTTTGGAAATCTCTACGGGACACATTTATGGGCTTTCGATCTGTGGCTTGAATAAAAGTAGCATTACCACAATATAGAAATACTCTGTTACAAGTAAAGGGCCTGATGTCAAAATTGTACTTGAGTAAAAGTACAAAAGTATTGGCATCAACATATACTTACAGTACCAAAGTAAAATAGCAGATCTACAAGCTCGCGATATGACACGTTGAGTTTGTAGAACGGCTATTTTCGAATAGACAAAGTATAAAATAGGGCTAAAACTAGTAACTAAAGTTTTCAAATAATTGTAGTGGATTAAATAGTACAATATTTGCCTATATGAGATGTATTGAACTAGAAGCATAAAGTATTGAAAAATGGAAATACTCAAGTAAAGTAGAAGTACTTAACAATAACTGTTTGAGAACATGTTGTGCCAAAACACTTGTGTGTTTGGTGGACTGTCAAAAAATAAAAGCCAGATTTGGTATTTTACCTTTGGCTGAAAGCACCCTTAAATTATACTTAAAGACACATTGAATTATTATATCATCTCATCTCACTTTTAAATATATTATAATCTCTACAAAAAACACTCACCTCACCAAAGGCTCCCTTCCCCAAGGTCCTGAACTCATAAAAGTACCTGTCACTGATCATCTGCTGCTTCTCGTAGTCCTTCCACTGCAGGAACTTATCAAAAAAAGGACTGTTCTGGTACTCAGAGAAGGGCGTTTTTCTCAGGAAATTCCTGGTGGCATCCCTCACCATGCTCATCATTACCTCTTCAAAGTCTTTGTCTGACACGACCTTGCATCTTTCGGCCACATCCCCGGCAAGGAAACACAGAAAGCTCTCCGAGTCAGCTTCACAGAACTTTGTTAGCATGTTCTGTCGGGCTCTGTCCTTGGCTCCAGTTTCTGTCAAGGCCCAATCGCTCAGTTCCTTCAGGAAGTCAGCGGCTGCTGCATACTGTGGGTTGGATGACATGAGAAACTGTCTGAATAACAATTTCCCAATAGGCTGTAGCTCACAGAGTGACTCATACCCTAATTTGCACATTGCTTCCCTGGTAGCAGAGGACCTTTGAGGCTTGGGCAGTACCAGACTGCATCTTCGTTTACTTAGCGCTGTGTGATCTCCTGCCTGGGCTTTCAGGTAGGCTGTATTGGCCACAAGATTGTCCAGTGACCCCATACCACTTCTGCTGAATTTATCATGAGTCACCCACAGAGAAGCTGCTCCTATTTGACTGAATCACCCAATTGCTCTCCTCTCCAGGTTCCAGGCACAAGTTAACACCTCAGGCACCTGAGCCACAACCCTGGACACCGTCAAGTCACGCCTCTTTTGGAATTAAAAATAGCACGACGGATTTGTCGTTAGTTAAGTGTCTTTGAGAGTGTATTTGTGGACAGTACTCAGGGAAAGCAACTTATGCTGTTTGTACGTAAGAAGCTTTAGGCGTGCCTATTTTTAGAGAACACACCGAAGTGCCTGTATGCTGCAACAGGACTGACAGCATGATACAGTGAGGCGGCAGCAGGTACTAGTCTTAACACATTAGCTTTCTGTGGCAATAATGAGCTAAAAGCCATTTTAAGGACGGTGTCTAGTTGAGGAGATTAAGCAGTCTTGGTAGAGCACACAGTACGTCTTATTGTGCATTACTGTACAGGAACAGAATGAAAACATGACTGCAAACTTGCTATAATTGAACAAGCCAGAATAAAATAAATGTATTGCCTATTTTATTTTAGGCCTATTTACAGCAGCCAGCTACAGTCTGATGTTGGCTGCAAAGAGCTCGACAGTGAGGCAACATTTGACCTCAAACACCACTTTGTAAAGCAAACCAACTAGTCTCTGGGAAGTGTTAAGGATTTTGTCTATTTATGGGAAGTCTTCCTAGATATTGACTGAAGTCAGTGTTCATCCAACATCTCAAAAGGGTACTCTGAAAAGTAATCAAATACATGACTTTCTTCCACATTGCTCTAGACGTGCATATAGTACATTAGTCTGCATACTATGCAGGGAACACTGCAAAGTCCTGGTCAATTTAGCCCTGGATAAATTAACAAGTAGGATTTTAATGTTAATTTTTTTAATGTTTTTTACTCTTCTGTCTGCTCAGCATAAGACACAAATCTATAAATTATATTTCTCTTATAGGGAAAGAGTCGGCTGCAAACTGAGGACAAGACTGAAAGAATGTGTGCATAATCTGGATTTATTTACAGCACTCCTTAAAATAAGGTACATTTGGCTGAGAGGAGCAGACAAGTGTGTCTGGAATGCAGAGGGTTTAACAACTTCAACCCCAGCATCCCTATTCTGGGGGAAACATTTGCCAAAAATAGCCAATCTACAAGCTCAATGCCATTGTGGGCTTGTAAATCTGCAATTTTTGGCAAAGAATGCACCAAGTACAGTGCAACTCAGGTTTGTTTGAAAAAGAAAAGAGTAAAATGTCAAAAGACACCAAACAGCCAACTACCAGCTCAGCTCCGCTACTGCTTATCAGGCACAAATATGTTATTATATTTGACATACCTCCTGAAACGAAATAAAACAGCACAATCACATGGCAAATAATTGATGAACAAAAAGCAAATAGATGAACAAATGTGCATATATTCAGTGCTAAAACAATTCTTTATTGTTTTTTAACAACCAGACATCTACTCAAGATGTTTTGGACATCACCACAAGCAAAAACATAAAGCTAGACTGGACCAAGCATTGCAACTAGGCTCAACCTCCTCTTCATAACTCTCCATCCATCATGATCAGGTCAAAGTCCTCATGTCCTGAATATTGTCCATTGTACTCCTGTGATATCAGAAGAATGACAACAGCATGCACTTGCACCTACAGTAGAAGCAGAGCTGGATGTATCAATTGCTCTGCACAGGGGATTACAGTGATCAGTGTCCACACCGTCATCACCATCAGATGCACAAATGGAGTGCGAGCAAGACATAGCCAAGAAGTAGGGCTCATTTGCCGATTCTCTGTACAACCCAGTCCTGCTGGCAAAGAGGACAGCGATTGTTCTGTTTCACCCACAGGGACATGCAGCAGTTATGAAAGGAGTGGTTGCATTCTCCCCATACCACTGTTGAGAGAGAGAGAGAGAGAGAGAAAGAGTGTGAGACATTAGCACAGAACACAACAATGATAATGTGAGGTTCTTCATCACCTTGCTTAGTTAATACAATTTACAGCTATAAAACAAGTTTACACTACTGTATCTTTGGGTCACAAGATATGATCAAAAGGCACACACGCATTAACTAACATAACAAGAACTAAATGTTTTAGTGGGCCTTTGTTTTTAGAGTTGCTTAAAACGGTAGTGCCCACTCTTCCTAGTGCCCACTCTTCTACACCTCTAAGTGCCCACTCTTCCTAGTGCCCACTCTTCTACACCTCTAAGTGCCCACTCTTCTACACCTCTAAGTGCCCACTCTTCTCCACCTCTAAGTGCCCACTCTTCTCCACCTCTAAGTGCCCACTCTTCCAGGTGCCCACACTCGTCCAAGGTGCCCAGATTTCCCTAGTGCCCAGACTGTTTTGATGTCCACCTATCCCGTTAAAGGCTAGGCTAAAGCACTCAGGTAGTCACCTACTGTACTTAACAGTGGTACAGGACCCTGCTAGTGGTCAACACTGCAAGCTTCATCTACTAACTTAGCTAGCTAGCCAACTGTGTTGCCAGGTCTGCTTATTATATGAGACTTTGGCTTGTTTTTCTGTAACGGTGCTTGTAAATATTGGTAGTTGCGGGTTGCGTTTTTTTGGCCTTGTTTCTTAAGTGTAGTTGGGCTTGTTTCCTGGTGTTTAAACCAGTGGTTCTCAAACATTTTCATGGCAAAGACTCCCAAATCAATATGCAGGGGCCCCATTTGTGTTACTAAATCATTTAAAAAAGATTCCACATTTTCTTTAATATTTCTTTCAAAATAGCAGATCTACTTGTAGAGCTGCTATTTTCAAATAGGCGATGTATGTAGGTTTAAAGGTTTCATGTAGCCTATAGCTTCTTTTGGGCTTGTTTTCATAGCCTGGTTGCTTATTTCTCTCGCGAGACCTGGCAACACTGCTAGCTTAGATGACAACCAAACATTGACGATGAACAAGGTCTTACCAACACAGTCCTCTTGTTTGTTTTCAGCCTGGCATCGGAGGCAGGCATCTGTAAACCAATGAAGACATTATTATTATCATCATTGCAGTGAATCTGAACGCTGCTGGCTTATAATAAACGTTAGAAATGTTAGCATGTTAGCCGGGGGGCTAGCATCATGAAGAAGCAGTCCCCTGCTCATAGTTCTCACCCATGACTTGCACTCGACAAATGGCACAGGTGTCACACTCCACGTCCCAGCTCCACATGGCCACGGCGTTCCACTTCTTCAGGGAAAACATCTTGTCGCCGCTTGACTTGGACCCTGAAGAGGTGTTGTGAGAGTGGACTATACTCGGCTCCTCGCCCTCATGATCCATCTCTGCAGTCTGCTGGCTGCCGGCTGCTACTTGGTTTGCTACTAGAGCCGCAGTAGCTGGTCCGAGCTAGGCTATCTACTAAACAAAATGGACGCAGTTGTTGTCAAGCAGCGACGCCTTGCGGCTGCCCCCAGGTATTAGCCCACCGTTGCCAGCTTCTGTGAGAGAAATAAGCAGCCAGGTCTATGAAAACAAGCTCAGAAGAAGCAAACACTTTCGTTTATACAGTACATTGGCTCTTTGAAAATAGCTGATCTACAAGCTCACAATGCGTTGCATTCGCGATGCGTTGTGAGCTTGTAGATGTGACATCTGTTTTTTTTTTAAAATCTCTTTAATGATTGATTGAATACTTTATTTAGAAGTTTGCAGAAAAAAGCACATGAAAGTACTGTTCAAATACAAGGTTAACTAAACAGGATTAAAAAGCCCAAGAAAAAGAAAAGTAATATTTGGAATATATTTGAAAAAAACAAAAAATCTGATGGGGTCTGCTGAGAAATACATTAATTTGAGGCGTCCTTGACATGCACATTTTTGAGGACTGTTTAAAAAATAATTAAAATATAATATACAAAATAACTACACATTAAAAACAAGCCCCAAAAAACGGAACCCGGCCGCAACTACCAATATTTACAAGCAACTTTACAGAAAAACAAGCCCAAAGTCGCTTATAATAAGCAGACATGGCAACAGCAATTGATTGATTGATTGATTGATTGATTTATTGAATACTTTATTAGAAGTTTGCACAAAAAAAGGACAGTAAAGTACAGTTCAATACAAGGTCTGCTAAGAGGATTTTAAAACCCAAGAAAGCCTATGGCAACACTGATATCAGCACAGTGCACGGGCAATCATGCATCTGCCTCGTGAAACGTTTTAGAGGGGGAGTGAGTGACGCGGGCGTTCTCGCTTAGACCAGCGGGGATTGCACCGTGATCATTGTTGTTTTGTCCTCCTGTGCGTAGCGTGGGGAAAAAAGCTGATCACAAATTTTGTTTTATTATAATAACGCCCAAACCATGCACACCTATGCATAATGTAACGGCTAGCGCAGGTGTTTTAGGGATAAGGCTGGTGTCCGAAGATAGCAACATTTGCACGGGAACGCCCCTTGCACAATGCTAAATCCCCAAATAATGGGTTTAGCCACTTTTAGTTTTGGCTAAGATAGCCAGATAGGGCCCCTGGACTGTAAAGGGGTTTGATCATAATAAGAAAGCTAGTGTAAAGTTACCTTCCCCCCTCACACAATAGGGGTCACTGTTTGCCTTCATTTGAGGCCTTGCCTCTCTCCCTCTGTCTCTCTCTCACCCCGTGCGCTCTCTCTCTCTCTCTCTCTCTCTCTCTCTCTCTCTCTCTCACACACACACACACACACACACACACACACACACACACACACACACACACACACACACACACTCTCTCTCTCTCTCTCTCTCTCTCTCTCTCTCTCTCTCTCTCTCTCTCTCTCTCTCTCTCTCTCTCTCTCTCTTTCAGGCTGCTGCTAGATAAGGCTAGATGATGTAGATGATAGACCTAGGCTGAACTCTGTATTCATGGAAGCCCCCGCAAGTACAAGCATTGCACAATGTTGTTTGTAGAATTTGACAAATGCCCATTAACTTCAACTTGTTTTGCTGGTACCAGCCTGGAACTGTTCATGAAGATAACGTGAACGTAATCATTTAGATCAGTCAGGAGTCCTGAGGGCACGAGGTCAGCATTTCTCCAAATCATATTTCAAATGAATTCCATGTTTATAATCCATTATATTGTCAAAACATAAAGAGACAAATGTGTTGCATTAATGTAAACTGTGTTGTCAGATTATCACTCTGCATATATCACTATGGTGAAACGTCCCATAGGCCAGTTAGTTACAGGGGTGCAATGGCTGATCTATTTTGATCTGGCTGATCTGATCCATTTATACCAAACAAAGTATCTCAGCTACTGTCTGGATCTTCAGTGCACTTTCATGAACCACAGATTATGGCTCCTACTTCTTTTGGTGACACATGGCCTTTCCTCTAGCACCATGCACCATTAGGTCAAATTTACCACTGCACACTTGCACATATACCGTAGGTATCTCAAAATGTAATTGGGCAGATTGCCATGAAACATATTGCATCAACTCTGCATGTCCCCCAGTGAATGGACCCTGCTGCTTTTGGTGAACCAATGGCCAAACTTTCCACTTGCACACAAATTATCCGAAAATGTAATTTGCAAATTGCTATACAATCTGCTGAATATGCTTCTTGGAAGATGAACAGTTGAGTGACCACATGACTCTAACTCAGGCCAAAATATCTATTTTTAACAGAAGATACAGTATCTCATTATAATCTTCTAAAATGAACCTACTGATTTTGGTAACCTGACTTTTCCTCTAGTGCAAACAACAAACAACAACAAACATAGTCATGATTATGTATGTTTGTATGTGATTCATGTTTTATTTTTATATTAATGCCAAATCCAAGCATTCAGTGTTTTGTTTTTTTTTTACATTTTCCAGACAGGAGAGTGTAAAGAGACTGGAAACCAAGGGCAGATAGAGGGGTGACATTCGAGACAAGATGGGGGTTGGATTCATTTGTCCTCATGCTCAAAAGGAGCATAATGGTCTGTGCAATACATTTGTGATCTACCAGGCACCAATACCCACTGTTTCCATGGTAATAACAATACAACTTTAAAGAGTTCATACACCTTCAACTCATGACCTTTATTTGAACTCAAAACACAGATTTCCATTTATCAATCAATTTGCATGACTCTCCTGTCTTCTTGTCTGTTTATCTTAACCACTTAAGAGCTCATTTCCCCCCTCAAATAGTGTTGCCAAAAATAGCCAATCTACAAGCTCTCAATTAAAACTAAAGTCTGCTCTTTAGAGCGCAGATCTCCGGCAAGGTTGCCTATCTGTCTGTCTGTCTGTCTGTCTGTCTGTCTGTCTGTCTGTCTGTCTGTCTGTCTGTCTGTCTGTCTGTCTGTCTGTCTGTCTGTCTGTCTGTCTGTCTGTCTGTGTCTGTCTCTGTCTCTGTCTCTGTCTCTGTCTCTACCAATCAATCGATCGATCGATCGATCGGTCTGTCTGTGACAGAACTATCTATGATAGATAGATACCACCATGGGCGCACACATTTTAAAAACATTGAAAAACAAGACAATCATTATCTAGCCTCTCAGTCAAGGTTTACAAAGAACTCTGGACTAATGCAAGATGGAAAGCAATAGATTGTATTTGACTATTGATTAAATGATAAATGTAATGTTAATTAATGTTGATTAGCTGGGCATACTGGGCAGTATGGATGCACGTTTCTCAGTAAATAACAACTAAGTATTCAATTTAGAAAGAATGCAGGAAAAGTTTCTTCTATTATTCTGTAAACCTTACATTTTCCATGGGGTGGTACTGTTAACATGTGTTTCTTCCCACAAACATTGGCTTAAAAAAAGGTATTCAGACATCAAATGTATGTGCATCTTCTCTCTCCCTGCACAGCATGCTAAAAGGATACGCCCATCTTCAAATATCATGGTCAGTCATTAGGTGAGAAGAGATTCGCAAGCGGCACAAACCCATAGAACCTGGAATGTGACAGAGGCATTTGGATTTCAAAGGAGAACATATTGTCTGGACCTATGTGGGCTTGAAAAATGACTACTGCTGACAGGGACAAGCCAAAGCGCAGCCCAACAGGTAACTGGGCAGTCTGGGCTTTTATACTTTTGTATTTTACTTTTAATACTTTAGTATAAATATAATGTAAGTGTACAAAGATTATTAAAATATATTTTTTACTTTTTGAGCTTAATTTAAAGTATATTCAACCTATGTATTTTTTAATTGTGTACTTACATGTCATTAAGTACAGGATACAAATCCTGCAATACTTGCTATACTAGTGTATAGAAATAAAAGTGCTTTTAAGTACACTTAATTGAATATACTTATTAGTGTAGTTTATTAATGTAGTTATTTTCCTGTCATTTGTAATAGTATACTTTATCAAAATGTACTTTATAATACAATATGTATATGCGCTATTGTACTATAATTTCATTCCATTAGTATAAGAGTATAAATTTCAATTAATATTTTAGTGTTCTGTTAAAATATTTTTAGTGGTGATTTAGTGTTGTAAACTTATTTGCATGCCCTTTGAATACACTGTTACTATATGCTTTATGTAAATGTACTAATTAAAAATGTATTTAAGTATGCTTAAAAAGTACACTTTTGTGCGTAAAAGTATACTATCCCATCAAGTCTACATGTGATACCTGGTCACTACTGCTAAAAGCAGATAAAGTGAGTGCAGTTTCCTTCCTGTAGGCTATGCATGGATTTCTAGCTTCATGGTGAGCATCAGAAGAGCTCTATGCCTGGTGCTTTGTATGGTCTGTTTGTCCCTGATCCTGGTGCTTTTGGGGATCTACACAACAACCCGCACAGAGAGTCTGAACATCACTGGGTACTCCTCTGGAGTGATTGTAAGTGTTTATTCATGTTCCCCTTCGTCAACGTCATCATTTATCAACAACATGACACGTGGAATATCGATGAATCGGCAAATCCCCATATATGGAGTACCACGATGGCTTCAATATGATGTCATAGTACTGACATCATAGACTGGTCTGGACTCCATATTTGAGCATGGCTGACACGGAACTCCATATATGGTCATAAAAGGAACACAGGCAGACAAACAGATATGAGCAACGGGTTCTGACAAATTACAACGGGTACAACGAGTACAACGGGTATTACATATCTGGAGGGGCATCGATCCCGAGTAGGCTGGTGCCCAATGGGCACTCTCGCACTAGTCTAGTTCTTCAAAAAATAGCAGATCTATAAGCTTGCATGACACCATGTTGCGAGCTTATAGGTTGGCTATTTCTGGCGACGAGATTTGGTGTCGAGGAAAAAAGGAAGTGGCCTATATTAGACAGCGCCGCTATTAGACTCATGGGCGACTCCAGTCAATGAAGTATATTAGGGTTCAAGTGGTTAATGGAGCATTGCATGTGTTTGGTTGGAAATCAAAGTAAGAGGACACTGTGGGGCTTCGTATACCATGCAGTGTCAAGAAAATAAAAATGGAATCGTGAATCTCGAGATCCACATGGAAATGACCTCGCTCAAAAGTGGATCTCAGACCTCATGTGGCCCAAAGAATTGTGGAGGTACTGGCCGTGTGTGCACCACGAGGAATTGATTGATCACCCACTCTAGTGGTTTGCAAGTTTACATAAGCTCCGTTCACATAGTCCAGCCAGACGGTCAGACTCCTGCAGAGCCACGGGGTGCGCTCATAAGTCATAATTCCGATTACTCCGACGTGTTAGGTTAGAGTGAGGTTAGGGTTCGGGTGCCACACTGTGAAAACAGGGGGGCCGCCAAATCTTTGTGTGATTTGTGTGACAGATAGATTTTTACATTAAGCACTTGAACCCTATTATCCCTATTCTGAAGAGAACGTAAGCCAAAAATTGCTGATCTACAAGTGTCTGTTAATAATCTATTCACTATATCCTGTTTGTAGTGCTGCTCACTGCAGTAGTCCTGACCATCCATATAGGTGCAAAACTTTACTTCACTTGGCTTTCAAATTAAATTATATAAAAAATAAAAATCAGGATTTGTATAGTGAGATTGTAAACTCATACTAAATAGCTGTAATTTAACATGCACATTACATTAGCCCAAGCTCAAAACTGCTTTACAGTTTAGGATGTAATGCAGGCTATAGCCTACTTGGTCTGGCAGTATACAGGATATACCTTACTGTAATAAAATATAAACATCACCAGATCAAGGACTTTGTTATAGCTTTTAAATTATGCCATTTTATCCTAAAATCTCTGAAAATGGGGTTATTCTTCATACAGTATACACTGCTGCAGGCAGTTTATCTTGGATAACATTTCATATTAATGAAGTTTGTTCACTCTTTTATCGCTTTGGAGGAATGTTCATGTTCTCACCCACAAGCATAAAGACCACAGGACACTTATAGGAATTCCTTATGTGATTGGTATCAACCTTTGACATAATGGTTGTTAATCCAACTCTCTGACTCACTGACATTGAATAGCATTTTTATTTTCCCGACACTGACAGCTACATTATGTTCTCTGCAGCTGGCCTTTGGCTCTTTCCTGGGAGTCCTTGGGCTGTGTCTGGAAGAAAACCGTAAGCAGCTGGTAGGCTACATTCACACTTATAATAATCATCATCATAATGTTTCCATTCTGATATTTGCATTCTCTACCCCTGCAACTCCAAACCTCCTTCACTTCCCTCAACACAAATTCATTGATGTATTGTAATATTTGTGATTATGTTGTAGTGTACTGTGTTTTTATTGTAATCTCAGCTTCATTGTAAAAGAGGGCCAATGTCTCAATTGAACTTCCAAGAACTTAGTGAAGTTTATGATGATGATGATCATTGATACGGGTGTTCAGTTCAGTTCATTTATATTTACCGGATATTGAACTTTAAATATAAAAAAAAGTTTGTGCATTCAATTAGGTCAATTTACATGAAAAACAATCAAATCGCCCAGTCCATTTGGTGAGCCACATCTGCGACTGCACACTAATTAATATGGGTGTTACTGATTGCCCAGGTGTTACACCTAATGTCCTGACTGGATCCAAATCCTTGTGTCCCACACAGGACAACAAACCATATACAATAATTCAATCAGAAATGTTAAAGGAATAGTTCACCCGACAAATTACTTATTTTCTATCAATTGCACACCCCATGAAGCCTTGAATTAATGGATTTTTTTTTTTTTTTGTCGAATTACTCAGCCAATAATTTGATCCCGGCGGAAACATGCTAATGTATCCGGTAGGAGACTTAAAGGAGTCTCTTTGTGTCTCCTACCGGAAATACACCCGGGCATCAAATTATTGGCTTAGGAATGCGTCAAAAACTGAAAAGATCTCCATGAATTTAAGGCTCCATGGGGTATGTAATTGATAGAAATAAGTAATTTTTTGGGGTGAACTACTCCTTTAAGGTGAAGAGGGCTGAAATGTTAAGCTGATCTCTCAGAGGGATTCTCCACATGACAGTGTTGCACGTTTAATAATGTGGATGGTGGACAGGTGATCTTTATGTTTTCCTCTTACATTTAACTAAAATATAACTACTAACAAAGGGAATTACATGAATCCTTATATGAACAAAACAAGGGCATACCATCCCAATCCATACCACTGGATGCATGTATGCATTCCTCCTGCTGGATCTATGTTTAGATTCCTGTGGGTGTCTCAAGTTTAAATCTCGTGGAAAAAAAGAAGCAGCAGTACCACAATTAGACCCAGAGACATGAGCCTGAAGTTAAATTAGGCCGGTCTGTTCTTATAAAATGGAGTTAAAGTTTTCTAAATTCTAAATAAGGTTCATGTGGTTAAATGTAATAGGGTTCATGTCGTTAAATGCTTAAATACCTAATAAGTCTGATGGTAATTTTGTGTGTGTAGACAAGTTTTTGTTTGTGTGTGGCATGGTTCAAAGTTCTTCTCAGTAGACAGTAGACAGTAAGACTCCTATGTAGTTTCTGGAAACATTTCTAATTTTGTATCCTAAAGTCTAACTATACTTGTGCTCATTGATTTACACACAGAGCATGTCCACATGCCTCAAGGAGGTATCTTACAAATAATGCTAAATGTTAAAAAGGCAGCATCTATTTTAAACTTGTCAGTAGCTGTTTATAAGATGTTTGTTTAGAGACTGTCTATAGAGACTAATCAATGCTGGACTTAAAATGTCTGAGTCAAAACTTTATAACATAAGCATGCCGTGTCTCATGTCATGACCTTTTTTCATGTAATGTGTGTGTCCATGTGAAATTCCATCATTTCTGAGGAAATCTGTAGCCAAAATATTCAGTTATATAGCCAGTTCTAAGTAGTAGAGTGTGATACAAGATCTAAATTGTAAATTGTCAACATAACTCTTATTCTCAATTTATTTTTCAATTAAGTTGTTTGCTTCAACAGGGAACTGCCCTTCTTGCAATTGCCAGATGGCTAGTGAAGATCTGTCAAGGCAATTTTGACAAATGTATGGTATTGCATCGCATCACAAACATAATGTTTTGAGATGTGCCTTGGCTGCTTTCAGGCGAGACTTCTGTATACCAAACCAAACCTCTGTATAGATTATGATCCAAATGGGACAAAGGTAGACAGACTGATACAGAGATCTCGATAATGTGGGCACAAAGGGGACACAGACAGACAGAAGGATACGACGGGTACTCTGACAACGGGTACAACAGCTATTGCATAACTAGGTGGGGCATGCATTCCAAATTTGCGTTGTTCCCGACTTGCATCGTTCCCGAGTAGACTGGTCTAGTTGCACAGTAATTATGACACACCTGACGGGTGTTAATTTCTGCCTCAAACCATTCCACCAAAGCAATATGTCATTGTCTCTGTATCTGTGTATGGTTATGTTATGTTTTAAAGAGTTACAGTGAAGAAAGAAAGGGGGATTACATTAGTGGGAGCTCTCAAAACTCTAATGTAATATGTAATCTATTTGTTGCTTGGTCTTTGGCACACTAATGTACAATCCATGGATAAGCCACGGTAGCCCCCTGAAGTTCATGATGGCTTAAACGAACAACTGGTCTCAGATCAATGCTGGGTTTCCAAACACACCTTCATGCTAAATAGGTCTATGCTTTTTCCATCAAAGGAGAAAAGATAAGATAAGATAAGATTCCTTCGGGAAACATAAGCTGCATGAATGTTCAAATTGACAGATATCAGTTCTAAAAGCTCTTTGTGCATCTGTGTGCATCTGCTATTATTTAGTTGTTCCATTTGCACCATACCCTGTTCACCCTAAAAGACATTCTAGCTAAAAAAGAAAAAAGGGAAAAAGAAAGAAAAATAATACCAAAGTTAATCAATCCGGTCAAAAACTAAAGATGACATTTATGAAGGATATGGGAAAACATGGCATATCTCAGATGCTTACGGGAATTCCGTGGGTGGAAGGTCATCATTGGTTGAGACTCAGGATATGCTTGGATATGAGGTTGTTATGCTTAGATTCTTCTGCCTCCTACATTTGCGTCTGTTTCACTGATAACATCAAACCAGGTAAGCAGGTAATGATAAGAACATTGAACTATTGGAATAGGGGTTGGTGCAACTTCTCCCACTAGCATTGTCCATAAAATATGTCTGGAAAATTGGAGGAAACAGATTTTAACAAAACTTGTAGTACTGTAGGAAAACAACTTGAATTGGAAACCGACAAGTTTGGTATGGTGAGAAATCCTTTCACTTCAAGAACATGGAAATAGTAAGAGATGAAAATTATAAAAACAGTTTCACTCAAGCAATCATTTTCCCATTTTGGATATTCTATTATACTTCCATTCTGTTATACAGACTTGCATGGAAAGACCTGTATGTCTCATATTAACAGGTACACTAATAATATTATGTGGTAGAAACATAAGTGTCCAACCATAACTAGTGATGATAATAATAATACATTTTATTTGTAGCACACTTTATATTTGACTACATGTGCTACATGGCATAAAAAGTAATAATGAGAAAAATAAGAAACAAATAAAATTCAGATCAAGAGACCCCCCCCCCAACTATACACAGCTAAGAAAAAGTTCCAAGTTTAAAAACACACAAAGGCATCAATCAATAAATCCATCTAGGCAAATGCCTTGTTAAAAATAAAGGTTTTTAGTCCCTGAAAGGTTTTAAGTCCCCATAAAACGTGATAAACACGTGTCTCTTTATAGTTAGGTTGAATTAATATAACCACAATTGTCTTTCTTTGAATGTATCCCTCACTGTCAAACAGGTCTACTACTTTCTTCTTTCTTTACTACTTTCTTTCTCTCTAAAAATGTTTTTTTTTTGCATTCTGGAGGACAGTTGTTTGTATGGCATGTCTGTGTTTTCACATAGAAATAACATTTATCCTTATTCCTTTCATAAAATCTTCTGTCCAGCTGACTGCTGCCATAGTGTTCCTCAGTTTTGGGATCATTGCCTCCTTCCTGTGCATGGTGATAGATGGTGTCTTCATTGTATTCAACATGGTGAGTGACCTATTCATTACACAACAAACAACACATAACCAAAACAGAGTTTGCAAAGTACTCACACAGCATTATGAAAAAAAATACATTAAAATGCCACACACAGGTATCATTAATAGGCAACCTAGAGGTGTGCATAGTTGAGCCACAGCTCCCTCTGGCGGACATACAAACAGATAAAGACAGCCTCATTACAATGGTAAAACAATGCAGGGACAAAACAATAATTAGCATAGACAACGAAATGAATGACTAAGAAAAGGAAAAAGACAAACTATTATGTGGCTGCTCCAGCAATAGAGCGAACTGGCTGTTAAAGGACCATACAGGCATCAATACATCATTATCTATTCATAGCTTCAGCCACAAAGTGTACCAATTTCCCCTTTACTGGCTTTTTTTTTTAGACTTTTCAAAAGTCTAAAATTACATTTTATTTCAAGTTAATAAAACATTATGTAGGAGCCACAATATATTTAGCTTGTTTTGTTTACATTTTTGTTTTGTTTTGGTAGCCCACTCTTTGATTTAATTGTCTAATTTCCGTTAATTTGCTCTGTTGTTGTGTCTCCGTATTATCTGTTGATTTGTGTCAGGTGTGTCAGTCATTTAGTCAGTGAAGAGGCCAAGAGGGTGGGTCTGGCCAGATATTTTCTGTTGACTGCAGTAGTAGCGCCAGAAATTACATTTTGGCTGGGTAAGCAAAAGCAGTGCAGCCAAGACCCCCTCTCCCCATCCTGACCTATGGATGACATTGAGATAGACATATCATACGAAAAAGCTCTACCAAAGAATACAGTCTGATGATGAAATGAATGAATGTCACTGTTTTCCCACGTTATTTGAATATCCAATGTTTAAAATTATCTGTTGCCCTGCCTTTAACCTTGTAGATCATTTGTGTTTTTGAATGATTGTATTACATCTGTCTGAACCATGCCAGGATATTCGTCCTTTGAAAGCAGGGAGATGTCAGTTTTACACCAGTGGGAGCAGCTACATTTATGAGAGTTACTATGTCTCTGTAAGTACCTGCTGTGTGTACATGATTACCTGCTGTGTGTACATGATATCAGTTGCACTGATATGAGGAAAGCATGACCTGAGAGCACATTCCTGCTCTTTTAGTCTCTGGCCGTTGTCTCACACTTTATCACAAAGATTTATTCCATTGCTCTGAATATTTCAGAGACACTTAGTTTTATTGAAACTCTCATATACATTTTGGCTGAATGAAGTAGTGAAATGTCTGCCTCCCCTTTAAGGCAGCGGTGGAAAGTAACTAAGTACATTTACTCAAGTACTGTACTTAATTACAATTTTGAGGTATTTTTACTTTACTGGAGTACTTCCAATTTTCTACTCCACTACATCTCAGAGGCAAATATTGTACTTTTACTCCACTATTATTTTAAACTTTTAGTTACTAGTTACTTTGTAGATTTAGATTATTGTTACAAAACATACATTAACCACTTCAGCCCTATATACATTTAGATCATTTGAAAATATCCGATCTACAAACTCACGATGTGACGCATTGTGAGCTTGTAGATCTGCTATTTTCAAAAGATTTTTATACATTTGAAAACTGCATAATTAGTTCTTTTACTTTTGGTACTTTAAGTACATTTTGATACCAATACTTTTGTACTTTTACTCAAGTACATTTTTAATTCCTGACTTTTACTTGTTACAGAGCATTTACATTACAGTATTGATACTTTTACTTGAGTTAAAAAAAAATCCACCACTGCTTCTAGGTACCATGTCGAAATCTCAGAGAGTCCTGTACTATGACAGTACGAAGTGGAACCTGCTACTGCTGCGACCTGTACGACTGTGCCAAGTGAGACAACGTCCTCATCTTCATCATTACAACCATCGTCATGCATGCTCAACATCGTCATCCCTCTCTCCGCCTTGTCTTCCTTGTTCTCATTCCCACTTCTCTGGCCCTCTCAATTCAATTTAGGTTTTTAATTTCTCTAGCATTTTTTTCAGTTGGATGTTGCTGAAAATGCATCTTTTATGCATTTTAGGCATTAGCTTGTTAGTTGTAATTTAATCAAATTAGTACTCCAATTGTAGAGTGCAGTATGTCGCGTTCAGAGTGCCCTACAGCCTACAGTATCATGATTGTATTCATTTGAAAAATGACTGCTACGTCGGTTATAAAAGCAAATGACACTTGAGCTGCGCTTTGCTGGGTGGTGCTGGCTTTGTCTTGTTTTTATGTCGGGTTGTCACCACACAACGTGGCAAATTTCTTATATGTACCCCATACTTAAGCAATAAAGCATGTTGTGATTCTCGTTCCATTTGTAATCATGCCATGGGAAGAGAACATTCTAAGAGCTTCAATAATGATCAGAGCTATTGTCCTGTGTTGCAGTGGAGGCTACCTGGACAACTACTATGAGTTTGTTGGAGTGCAGGGCTGTCAGGATGTGTTATCTCTGTACATTCTCATCTGGATCCTCACGGGCCTCAACCTGGTGGCCTTCTTTATGGGCATACTGACCACAGCTGTACTGGGTAGCATAAAGGACCGGGTGAGAAACACTCTCGTATACAGTAGAGTACACACTTACACCACAAACACACACACACACACACACGCACGCACGCACGCACGCACGCACGCACGCACGCACACACACACACACACACACACACACACACACACACACACACACACACACACACACACACACACACACACACACACACACACACACACACACACACACACACACACACACACACACACACACACACACACACACACACACATTTTAACCAATTATTTGTCCACACAAAGGAGAGCATACAAGGACACAACTATTAAAGGTGCAGTAAGATTACATCACAAAATCATGGCATATGTCTTCATGATACAATAAGCATGTCACTCAGTACTCTATGGGTATAAGTAACAGCGTCTCCGCCATATGTGGCGGCTGACAATTATAGCAGAGACAGCACAACACTTTGCCAGCCTTTTTGCCTCCTTTTTGGGCATCCCCAGTTGTTGGAACCCTCTAACAACCAGTCCGTGGGTATGTCCTAGGCTGCCAAATATAAAGAAAATAGTAAATAGTCTGCACCTATAGCCCAGCTCTGAGATGGTATGTAGGAGTGGTTGGTATTTAATGACCTTGGTCATAAAAGCTTCCTCTAGACTAGGGTCAAAGGTGCATGCTATCTCTAATATACACACACACACACACACACACACACACACACACACACACACACACACACACACACACACACACACACACACACACACACACACACACACACACACACACACACACACACACACACACACACACACGTCAAGACATTGCTGTGGAATAGACAGATACTAAGTGTACACATATGCTATATAAACACAAACAGATCTCATTCTCATATGACAAACATTCACATTTCATAGATATTTTGTAAGCAAAATTAAGCCGTACAACAGACATACAGAACAGGGGTGTCATTAAACACCAAGTCAATTTCAAGAATGCCTGTGAAGTCTAACTATTGCAGATGTTATCAGGAAATTAAAGAATGCACCTATAGGGCGCAAACTCTTCTCGTATCAAAGTATCTTGTTCTTCATTTCTCAATTGTGACCTTGACCTTTGACCTTTTCAACCCAAAAGTTACACATCTCTTCATGGTAGCCTACCTATCATTATCACTAAGTGATTTTATCATGCACATAAGGAGAATTTTCACAAATGTTCTTCTCTCTACTAAATGTGCATGCTACAAGATTTGAAAATAATGGCACACACTGCACAATATTACCGGCGGAGCAATGCTGAACCACACTTAATCTATTCTCACATGATCACATATAAACAGTGGAGCCAGTCCAAATGGTTCTAAAATGTTTGGGAAGACAGGTAATATTGGCAGTCGGCTTTCCTCCATCTCAGCTGTCTGACACACCCTTACAACAGGTTGTTTGTTTGTGGCTGCAATGTCAAAAGTCCTCTCGTTCACAATATCTGTCTCCTTGTAGACTTTCTCTCGGGTACCGTGGTCGCGCGCAACTCCTGCCGTCCCTCTCAGTCAGTATAGTGACCTAATCATCCAGATTTAAATATAAAACATGTTTGATATTAGTAGGGTGGCCCCGATGTGTCTGTGACTGTGAGCAGATCAGGAGTTTTAAGATTGGATCTAAACCCCTCAGACTACAGGATAATTTGGGCAGATAATCGGGAGCGACCGTGTGATTGTCAGCAGGGGCAAATTGGGCCATAAATCGGCCCAATTATCCTGTAATGTGAGCCCAGCTGGTGAGCTCTGTGGAACACTTTGAACTGACTCAAAATTAAGTCTAAGCACAAGATGATGAGTTTGCTGCCTCAAGTGCTGCCTCTCAGTCCCACTACTGATCTGAGAAAGTCAGCCCAGCTCTACCTCCCATTTCCCTTCAATCTTTTGTAGAGGGTTCAGTCTAACCCATGGTGTCGATGACAATGCCGCTTTTAGCCACTATGGCCTTGTGGAACAGCTTACGAGAGGACTTGAGGTTGTCAGAGTGCAGATAGTTTTTTAAAGAAAACCTGAAATACTAATAATAAATCTATTCATTTATTTTATTTACTAATTTATCATTAGTTTTGTTGTCTTTAATTCACTTCAAATTCAAATTAACTTATTTCCACTTTTTATGTGGAAATCAATAATTGATTGCTTGATTGATAAGAGCTGTACCATCCTCTGTAGTAATTAGTTAATATAGTATTTTTATAGACATAAAGATAATAGTTTTTTCTGTCAATGTGGGTTGTATCATACACATTTTTGTTTCTATGGACTATAATAATCAACCATGAACAAAAATGCACATCAGCAGCATAAGTGTTTCCATCTAATGCATGTGTTTCTCTGTAATAATTACAGAGGAGCTGTGGCTGCGTTAATCAGACGTCTGATGTCACCATGTCTTCCCCTACTGCCCCTCTGCTAATGGAAGCACACATACACACCCCACATCACATCTGCCTGGTCAGTCCGTACTCATCCTGAATTTCTTAACGACAGGCGACGGAGACAGTACAGGCGCTGCTGAGCCTTTTTCACCCTTTCTTTATTTTATGTCTTTATTTATTTATTTCGAACATAGTAAAAAATATAAATGAGAAAAAGACAAAGGGAAAAAAGGGGAAAATTAGATAAAAAAACAGCGCCAAAGTTATTTTAACATCATCCTTAAATTATATTCCATGTTCGAAAAAGGAGTATAAAGAAGTTTTGTGAAAACTTTTGTGAAAACTTCTTTATGTGTCTCAGATATCTAAAAGAATTAAGAACAAATATTTTGGCTTTCCGCCCCAGTGTTTACACACTTTCATTTAAAAACAAAACAAAAACAAAAAACTACGTGCGTGGTGTGTGCCTCCCTTTGAGGTCCAGCGATGTGTGCGCCGAGGAACTTCACTCACTGACCCTCTCCACTGCAGTGCCGTTTATGAAGATAGGGGCATGCTCTCTACACGGCCTCCTGATGTCCACGATAAGCTCTTTCTTCTTATTTATGTTGAGAGCGAGGTTGTTCTCCTGACACCAAAGTATCAGTGATCCGATCTCGTCCCTGTAGGCTGGGCAGTCCCATCGTCATCGACAATCTGGCCTATCACTGTCATGTCGTCAGCATGTCATTGATGATACCATTGGAGCTATGCATGTCCATGCAGTCGTTTGTGTCCAGGGAGTAGAGGAGAGGACTTAGCATGCAGCTCTGGGGGTCTCCTGTGTAGAGGGTCAGATAGTCTGATATGATAATGCCCATTCTCTTTTTTTTGGTGATATTTTTGGGGCTTTTTCAGCCTTTATTGATAGTACAGACAGGAAATGGGGAGAGAGAGAGACAGGGAGTGACACGCAGCAAAGGTCGTCGGGATTGGGACTTGAACCTGTGACGCAATGGAGCCTAGGTGCCCGGACCGCTAGGCCAGCTGTCCGGGCCGATATTGCCCATTCTCACCACTTGGCAGTGGTCTTGGTCTTGGCCTTGGTCTCTGAGCTTTGCAGGAACTAGTATGTTGAACGCTGAGCTGTAGTCCACAAACAGCATTCGTATACATTTGTTCTCTCCCCCATCCAGGTGAAAGAGAGCGGTGTGAAGAGCCATGTGGATCTGTTTTGATGATATGCAAATTGCCCTGGGTCCTGCGAGGCAGGTAGCATGGAACAGATGTAATCTCTCACCAGCCTCTCAAAGCATTTACTGTCAACGGGGGTGAGGGCGATAGGTATCCAGTCATTTAGACATGTTACCTTGGAGTGCTTGGGGATGGGCAAAATGGTGGACATTTTGAAGCCTGTGTTGGACCACAGCCTAGGAGAGTGAGAGGTTATAGGATATAGGAGAGATATCGACAAACACTCCCGTCAACTGGTCATGTTTTGAGGACGTGGCCAGGTTTGGGTCTGTCACACTACATGATCACTTGTGTTTAATTAACCTCTGTAAAACATCTTGAGTTCTCCAATGGTCGAGTACCCTCGTCAATCCTCATCACTGTAGCTAGACTCAACTCAACAGGAAGGTTGGTCAAATAAGTACAGAGTTATTGTGTAGATCTACACATCCATGATATCACATCAAATGTACCTGAACAACTCACCCCCAACCCCAGACACCATTGTGAAAAGAATAAAACATTAACCCCTAACATTAAGACCTAATCGCTCCATTTAATCAATATTTTGTTTGTACATCAGCAAAGAAGGCAGGCCTGAACGGACAGGAACTTACTGTAAAAAGAAACTTTGAATAAGACCTGACACAATGATACTTTTTTTGCCAAATTACAGTGGAATCGGTCTTGCTCTTTTTAGCGAACACAAAATAGAAAAAACTGTGTCAAACAACATTTTCAATTTGGGAATTGTAGCATTAGATTTGGGATATATTAGGAAAATCAGCCCTCCACAAATCAACACACTTCCCCCCCTCTTTTTGAACCATAAAGTAATTTACCTACAGTAACAGCTTCACACTGGAGATGTTATCCCTTTTCATTCATAACAGGGGTTGATAGTCAACGTCTCCCAGTTTTATAGTGTTACAGCGAGCATAATTGGAAAAATGCAATAATAGCTGTCAAACAATACAACTCCCATATTGTTTTTGCTCTGACTCCTGCTATTCAAGCAGGCTCCACATCAGATTAGCTTGCAGTGATTCTGTTAGTGGCGAGGTGGCACATCAATTACAACGCTTTAATCTTTTATTTATTTACGTTTCTATTTTTTGCACCCTTGCACCCTTCTTTTGGACTTTTGCGTTCCGTGCTTTTGTGTTGTGTTGTGTTGTGTTGTGTTGTGTTGTGCTTTCCCTTCCCTTCCATTTGTTGTGCTCTGCTTGGCTCTGTCTGTGTCTTTTCTGTCCCGGCCATCCAGAGAGGATCCATTTGCTTCCCAGCTGACGGAGGACCAGTGAGCTCACGGTGTGAGCCATCATCTCACATGGATTCCAACCCTGCACCATTTGCCCCACTGTACAGTCTGCTGCCTGAAAAAGCTCAGAGCTGAGATGCACGCATCTACCGGTATTCATCAACAGCCATGGTGGCACACTGCAGTTGTTCTCAAACTTTTTCATGTATAGCCCCAAATTCATTATGTATTGGCCGCAGACCCCCATTTGAAAATATTGTGTGCCATCCAAGATTTGTGTTGTTACAATGTTTAAAAAATATTCCAAGTTTTTCAAGATTCTTTGAAAATAGCAGATCTACAAGCTCAGAACGCGTCGTGGTGAAACACCTTGTACATTCTTTATTCTTTATTAGGATCCCCATTAGCTTTCACAAAGGTGGTCGCTAGTCTTCCTGGGGTCCACACAAAATTAATACAATAAAAACAGACAATAGTTACAATTGTGCTATATAACTAAAACAAAAGGGCAAAACAGACACAATATAGTTATCAGCAAAATAAATGAAGCGCTGCATATAAAACAGAGACAACAATAACCAATAAAATCACAAATACTGAGTATTCACAAAAGTCACAAGAGGACTCACCAATTTAAGTAACTTTTTAAAAGAAAATCTACTTCTAGTGTGTCTAACATTTATGTGGAGCATATTCCAAGCCGAAGAAGCTCTATGAAGAACTGTTCTCATCATACTATTTGTTTGTGGTCTTGGCACCACCAGATGACCTGAGCTCACTTGACGAGTGTTATGTCCATGGCAAAACCTGACGCTTGTAGATCGTCTATTTTCAAGTAGCCGATGTATAGGGTTAAAGTGGTTAAACTGATTTTTATGCTGTAATAAAGGAGAATTCCAGTCATTTTAGATGTTTGCTTTGATGTGTCGCTAATCATTCACCGACATGGAGCTGGTTGCTTGTTTCTCTCACAGAATCTGGCAACACAGAGAACTAGCTTCACGTCGTTCTGCACGAACGGAAGCTCATAAGGGACATTCAGTGCATGTTTGAGTGTCAGTACACTGCATAATGAGGATTAGTGGAAAAAAACAAACTTTGGAGCTGCTAAAATAGGTAATTTTTGTTTATCCGCATTACTCCTTTATGCCAGTGGAAGGGGTCTCCACAATGGACAACAGGGGCTTCTCTGGAAAAATTCAACGGCCCTTTGTATGTTGGTGAGTGATTAGCGACACATCAAAGCAAACATCTAAAATGACTGGAATTCTCCTTTAACACATTGAGAACCAGTGGCATACTGTATCAGGAAGGTTTGGGAAAATAGACACTCAAACTATTATGGGATTGTTTGTTTCAGAATAAGGCTAGGTGGTTTGAGGCTAAACGTGCACATCTCCTTTGAGATGGTGGTTTACACGTGATGGTAAGAATCTGCTGTAAAATGTATTATGAAATGTACCTACTCTTTTTTATTGTCTATTGCATTTAAGTGCATATACGTACTGTATGGCATGTTTTTTTTACTTTATATCACTTTGTATCTTTACATCAGTACTATATTCTTTTGTAATGTCAGTATAGTGGTTCTCAATGACGTTTTTCCTCATCAGAGAATCTGCTTTTCTCTGTGTTGCCCTTGCCATGTTAAAGCAGGGGTCAGCAAAAACCGAGACTAATTTAATTTGATTGCGGCAAAGCTTTATTAAGCACTTGAGTCTCTTAAACAAAGTTAACAAGTCTGGTCTGACCAATGTTCCAAACTGACCACTGGGTAGTTTGGAACATTGGTCAGACAAGACTTGACAACAACACAACACAACACAACAAGTATATATCATATCATATCCAATATTACTGGGTATGATATGTAAAGATAGGGGGGTATAGAATGTGCAATAAGGCATAACCATGTATACAGATACATTTGAATTGTGCAGTAATCATTTGTGCAATCTATTTTGACCGCTTAACAAGGGAATGAAGGATAATTGGTAGTGCATCTGCCTTCATAAGAAAAGCTCATACTCTGTTGCTTTTCGAAAATGAGATAAGTTGTGTAGTATTTGTGTATTGAATAATTTGATTGTATTGAATAATTTGAGTATTTGGGTGTATATGACATGTCTAAATGGTCGGGTGCCACTGGAATAAATATGGAGTGAAAATCATTCTTGAAATTATACAACAAAGTGTGTGTTGTAATCATGGATGCAAGGTTCGGGCCAGCACTATCAACTTATTTATATTTTAAACACACCCCCACACCAGTATATAATGTCATAAAATAAAATAAAAATACTTCACATGAATAGAACTATCTGAAGTAACGGGTCACTAGTGCATAAAGCCTCATTTATACTGTGTGAGCCGAACCGTGGCTCATGGCTCACAGCTGCAATCTAGAATAGAGCTATGAGCCACCATAGCCAGTTATCCAAGCAATTACCTGTACCATCAGAGATTGTCTGCTCATATTGCTGTCTAGGGAATTACTATAGAGAATATCAAACCCATTACAAAGAGGCAGTGGGATTATTTTTGCATGATCTACCAATTCCCCATAGATCGGGTCGCTACGCAGCCCTCACACCTACGTTGCACCGCCGATCTGACTGATATGCCCATATATGGAGATCAGAAAGTTCTTACAAACATTTCTTTTAATGAATGACTTATAGGCTACACAGAGCAGTAGGATATAAATAACGTTGTCAGTTATTCCCTCATATTCCACAATAAAAAGATTGATTGCATTGATTTTTCTGGAGAAGGTTGAGTTGAGTTGGTCACACCTAGTGGGCAGTAGTGATAGGGATTTGTGGCGGTCCAGGCACCCCTAGGCTGCAATGCCAGCCTGACCAGCGTGTCGCGGGTTCGAATCCCATTCCCGACGACCTTTGCTGCGTGTCACTCCCCCATCTCTCTCCCCATTTGCTGCATGTGATTGATGAGACAGCTCGTAGCACATCAGCATGTAAAGAAAGTTAAGTGAAGAAAGATAAAGTGTTGCTGTTTGACTCTGCGTGTCCGATGGCGCAGTGATGTTTTTCACCGCGATCGCATGCCAAATACAGTCTGTTTGGACAACAGACTGTATTGACTTACTATGGAAAGCAGCCAGAGCACTGAGCAATGTTTGTGCAAAGTGTGGACCCAGTTGGAGCACTGGTGTGCTGTGAGACCCTTCACAACGTTGACTGTGCACTCCATGGGTGTCGCGGCTGATTCTGGTAGAAAGATGACACACACAAAAGAAAGAAATCTGAAGAATTTATATTTTTGGATAAAGGAAAACAGGACAATCAGAGCGAGGGAGAGAGAGGCAGAGGCATAGAAACTGATATTATTCATGATGATTCAATTCATTATCTTACTCATTTCTCCTAGTACAGTAAATACATTCTGACTTGTATGGCTAGGTGACAAATCCTGAGAAGCAGCATCTCAGACACATAACTCGTCTGAGTTCCCTTTTGCACAATACAACAACCGCATAACTCAGTGGTTCTCAAACATTTGCATGTCAAGGACCCCCAAATGAATATGCATTTGACCGCAGACGCCCATCTGAAAGGATGTTGTGCCAGGGACCCCCATACAAGAGTAGTATTGTTAAAATGTTCCAAAAGTATTGCATATTTTTCAAAAATGTTCAAGGTTGATGTACAGTATACATAGGTTAAACTGTTTTTTTTAATGCCATATTAACCTATTTTGCTTTGGACCCCCTGGAACCCCCCTCAAGGACCCCTGGCCCTGGGACAACCACTGCCATAACTGAATGATTTTGTTTTTGGAAAGAATTTCACCTATAATCACTTTAACCAGGGTTAAAGTGGTTAAGTCTGACCTCTCAGCATTATATTGTATTGCACACGTGAAAACAACTACTACAGCTAGGGTTGCTGCCAGAGAAAATGACCTCCAAGTCATGGCATCAGTCTGTGCCCCACATACTTGGCATTTAGAGTTAATTTAATATTGTTGCTGTCGGGCAGAAAATCTCATTTCATATCATTTCAAATGTTTATGGTTTTTCATAGATTAATGCCCTACTTCACCATACAGTGTCACACAAAAGTAGTGAAAATAACAGATCCACAAGCTAGTAGGTCGGTCTATTTTCACTATTTTAAAATGTTTACAAAATAATAATAAAAAAGAAACTTTTTTTGACATAAAAGGTTTCCACCTGACAGCAACGATGTCAAATCCTAATGTTATTTGGATAAGGATCTTTCAGGACAAGAATAGGACCAGGTTTCAGTGTTCCTGTTCTACTCTGTCTGGGTCTGCTCCGTTTCAGTGGCACATGAATGCACTTTTCACATGCTCCTCATGGATTAGTTCAGGTAGTGTCATAATTTACAATAGAAAGAAATTGCAAATATTAAAGTGATTGGCATTTTATTTGTGTGACAGGGTGAGATTAAATATTCTCAACTCATGTAAATATAATGTTTGAACACATTACTATATATTGATAAACTCATATAGCATCCCTATAGCATCCCTATTCTGGGGTTCAAGTAAGACAACGCGTTGAGCTCGTAGATCGGCTATTTTTGGTGAAGAGCTTAGAGTGAACCAGAGCGTACCAAATACATTTTCAACTCAGGTCCTTTTCACTAAGTATAGAGGGTTTAAGACAGTGTTTAAAGATGAAGAGTTAGACAGCATGCCTGAGCATTATCAAACACATTCTCAGGCTTTCACAAGCCTACCAATAGCAGACAGAACTGATGTCAGATTGGATTATGTTTGTAGTATATTTTGAGATAACAAAAGACCCCAATCACCCGACCATAACTGTAGTCCGTCCGTGTGTCCGTCTGTCTGCGAGCAGCTAATCTCCGGCACTGTTGGCCCGGTCCCTGCGAAACTGTGCACACAAACTCCCTGGATGCCAGAGCAGAACCTCTGACCCCAATCCAAGTTCGGCCTGTTATAGCGCCACCATGAGGCCGTTATTTGTAAATCACATTTTTTTATATTACTCCTACAGATTTTGTCCAAAGATCTCGCGAATCCGTACACAGTGGCCCTCATTTATCAATGGAGCATAAAAAACGGCTTATATTTCACATTTATGAAGCGATCCTATACAGCCAATCCTAGTGTAGGATTGGCTTTGGTCGGAGCCTGGATAAATGTCACGGCTGAAACATTTAAATAACACGCCCTTAAATATTCTCGAAACGCCCCGATTTTACGACATGAAGAACCAGAATACGACCAAACAACGCATGGAAAGCCAATAAGAGAGTTTCCCCCGCTCGCCTCCCTGCCTTTCATGTCCACGTCTGAACACGCACGCACGCACGCACGCACGCCCAAGTGTAGCATTGGCACTCTGTGGAAATAGCGGTCTTTCATGTATTCCGTGATGGTACAATCTGTGTCAAGTAGCCTACATAAATGACACTAATCTCATCGTCATAAATCATACCATGCGTTTGTACATTCATTTAACCCATTACGAGCAGTGCGCAGTGTGCGTTCTAGTTTACACTAAAATAAAGCAATCATGTATTCCCCCTTGAGTCACGGGCTGCCGTGACGCCACGTTAAATGAGAAATAGCAGGCAATAATCTGAACGTTTATGGAGTGATCATTGATGAATGAATTATAAACATTAATGGATGAAGGCTGGTGTGTGTTTAGAGGGTTAAATGTCCGATCTCCCGCGGTGGCCCAAATGAATCCACAGCATGAAGCGCTGGTCAAAGGTTTGGAGGGTTCGGTTTATATCCTCAACCCAGCCCAGGTTGTATAACTCCATATAGGACACGCTACTGACTGACTGAAAATTTCAAGACCTTGCTGTCCATGACAAGATTACAGCGGACCAGCCGTGCCAGTCCCGACTCCCGAAAATGCTCTCGCATAAGCGCTCATATATTTTGAAAATAGCAGATCTACAAGCTCACAACGCGACGCAATCCGTTGTGAGCTTGTAGATCTGCTGTTTTCAAATAGCCAATGCAGCCAGATCTGCAAGCTTAACCGAATGACTGTTAAAGCAGTTTGTTTAAATGAGTTTATAAAATGTTATATTTTCACAGGGATTATTTATTAGTGTGATATATATACATTTTGGAGTCAACAACTGCTCCTGAGCAGACGTGAGATCTGAACGGGAGGTACGTGCGGCTGAAGGCAACGTCAGGATATATTGATAAATGCCGAAAGTTGCTGCGATCTCGCCGTACGGTACGCCCATTATTTGGTCTGCACCGCGTTGTATCAACAACGCTGTGTTGTGATCAACACAGATCTGTCCGATTTTCCATATTCCATCCTGATTCCTGATTGGCTAAGATTGGCTTCCAAAGTTTGCAGGATTGGTCCGTTTTGAACAAAATGCCTCAAACCATGAACCCAGCGTGCAATTTCCGTGAAATTTTGCACGCACAACGGCTTTTCAGAGCACCACCAGGAGGCCAACTTTTGTAAAACATTTTTTTAAATATTACACAGTATCTATATAGTCATATGATCAAGACGGATCTGTCCGATATTTCATATTCCATCCTAATTAAAATTGGCTTCCAAAATGTGCAGGATTGGACCGTTTTGAACAAAAATGCCTCAAATCATGAACACGATTTCTGTGAAATTTTGCATGCACATTCCCACTAGGCTGAGTAACAAATGCCACCCTTTTCACATTGGCCTGTTATAGCGCCACCAGCAGGTTTATTTTTGCAAAACACATTTTTGGAACAAAATGCCTCAAACCATCCGATTGCTGTTAAAGGCATAAGATGAAATGGCACCCTTTTCACATTGGCCTATTATAGCACCACCAGGAGGCCACAATAACCTACCTGACCTGGCGGAGACCTGTGCTCCTAGTAGCACTTTTTCTAGTTGAATATGAAATAGAAAATAAATGAGGAGGGATTATGGGGGATGGATAAGGGATAGGGGGATGGATGGAGGGATGATTAATGGAGTGAGGGGATGAAGGGGCGATGTGAGGATGGAAATGGATTTCATTTATATAGTGCCTTTTTCCAAAGCGCTTTACAATGTATTTCACATTCACCCATTCATGACAGAGGAAACCATGCAAGGCACCAACCTGCTCATCTGGAGCAGTTAGTGGTTCAGTGTCTTGTTCAAGGACACTTCAACATGCAGCCAGGAGGATCGAGCCAGTGATCAAACCGGGAAACTTGGGATTCCAAGATGGCTGCTCTGTAGACCTCCTGAGCCTCTGCCACCCCAGCTGTATGAAAAGGGAAAAATGCTGGAATCATGAGAGATGGGGAAGAAGGAGTGAAGGATGAGGGGTGGGGGGGGGGGTGATAAATGGAGCAGCTCGGTGGGATAAGGGGTGAGGGGAGGGATGAGGCATGTATAGGACGACAAGAATAGGAGGAGGGGAGGAGAGTAGGATGAAGAGTGGGCGAGGTGACTGTGATTCAGATGTAGATAGTTCCAGAGAGCGGAGAAGAACCCAGAGTATTTGGCTATACTAGGGGACCATTGTGTGCAGTGTCCAATGAGCTTGAGCTGCTTTGGTCTACTCAGATGAAACCTCTCCTCAGGAACCTGTAAAGAAAGGATAGGAGAAAGACATGGAAAAAGGGAGAGAATGTGGTGGTGGAGGGATGTGAGATACAAAGCAAATTACAAGGCGCGGTATAAATAATACACCTCCACGATAGGCAAGAGAGGAGTAGAAAAGTTAAAGGGATAGTTCACCCTAAAATGACCTTTTTCTATCAATTAGTCACCTCATGGAGACTTGAATTCATGGATATTTTTTAGTTTTTGTCGCATTCCTAAGCCAATAATTTGATGACCGGCAGCGGTTCTGGTAGAAGACAGTCTCCTTCGTCTCTCCTAACAGAATCAATAGAAAAAATGCATTTTTTGGGGGTGAACTATCCCTTTAAGAGCTATCAAAGATAAATATAAGTTATTAGATGGATTGGTGACAGGTGAACAAGGGAGGAGTTATCAGATGGAAGATGGATTGGTGACAGGTGAGAAAAGGTAAGATTGAAATCAGGTGGGTAGGGAGAGTTATCGTTGAGTGAGTGATCAGATTAGCAGGGGAGATGTTATCATATATTTTATTACAATGGCTTGTCTTCCCTCCACTCTATTGTTTTGTGACTTGTGAACTAACCTAATTGTTCCCCAAGCCTGGAGTGATGTTCCGTCTCTTGTTTTTGATAGCAACAATTGAGCAAGTAAATGCAGCCCTTAGGTTAGTTCACTTAATATCAAACTCTTACCAAATAGTCTGAATCCTTCATCCATGTCATTTCTACCAAAATGACTACATATACAGTACAGAGAAAGTCATAATACTTTCCACCACATATCCAGAAAATCCCAAAAAGCTGAAGAGCACTGGCAGAGTTTATTGTAAATTATTCCAATGGACAAATAAAAATGTAGAGAAAATTATTATAAAATATTTAATGTTTAAATAACAAAAACAAATGAAAATCAAACATACCGTACTCAAGCTTGTTAGAGACAGAAATAAGTGTTTAAAACTAACAATATTCTTGTCTCAAGAGTGTCATACAGTTGGACTATGGTTGGAAGTAACAGAAAATATATTTGGCTACATTTGACAACAATTTGATGTCCCTCAAAACGGGTTTAATCTGGAGGGGGAAAAAAGGTAAGTTTTGGATCCCACCTTTTTCGCATTTCTGAGGCTAGTGCCTTGAAGGAAACTTCTCAGAACATTAAACCTGGCCAGCCACAATTTAAGCTTAAGAACGATAGACCAATTATTTGTTTACCAACATTGAGACTGGAGTCCAGTCTAAATGTTGGTAATGTCCAGTCACTGGATGCACAGGTGATTGTTTACCAACATATTGTTTGGGGGTGCGCGGGTTTCAGTTCATTCAACCTCCTCGTGTGTTGGCTAGTGAGGTGCATCCTAGCGAGACATGACAGAATGGGTTTCATTTGGTGCCGGCCTGCGCGGGCATACTGGTTCTTATCAGTGTGACGTCGTCTGTTAAGGGGTCTATAGACCAGATGTACAACAAATATAGTTTCCCTCATGAATAACATTAACCATCCTATGACTTTAAAACATTTGCACTTGCCATTTTGGACAGGCTGGATGCATGGCATGCCAAGAGAGAAATATTAATTCAAGAAAGCTTTCATGAACAAGATTAACTCCTAAAGATGTACAGTATAAAAAGGTCTTGATATCTTGTTTGAAATCTTGTGATATAAAATCTAACAGATAAAAATGATGCGAGGTGGGTGAAAGAAAATAATCCCTTATGATCGAAAAATAGATAAAAACTATAACTAATGCCTTAAAGGACTGAAGGAATTTACCCAACATTTACCTTCATACACAAATGAATATATACGGTAACCAAAACACATGAACCACAAGGCTAATAGCCCTTAGCAAAACTAGTGATGACCTTTACATGCAAGCCATAAACAGGATTCATGCCCGATTTGGACACATCGTGTCTCACACCAGAAATAACCGATCTACAAGCTCACAATGCATTGCACAGCGATGTGTTGTGAGCTTGCATGTAGACCAGCTATTTTTGGGGTGAGACACCGGCGTGCAACCAAGTATAAATCTAAATGAATAAAGGTGAATAATCAATCAATTTCTCCCAAATGCTGCAACCAGTTTAGAGCAACATGTCTGGCCTAAAACTGACACAATTTTCAAAAAGGGATAGTGATTTACACTTGCATATACTGTGTTTTTTCAAACCAACCAATTGAGGTATGAATTTACTTTTGATTGTGATTAGGCAGTCCACTTAGCCAGTTAGTTGCAGCCTGCATGTAAACATAATCACTGCCAGCCAGAGCCCAGTGGGACAGAGACAGGATTCACATCAGTAACACTGCATCAACTATCAAGAGATTGTGCAGTACACATTACCACATATGTAAGGTAACTCCCTTGGATAATGAGAAAAGCAGCCAGCTTCAAAGTAGCACTGAAGACAAGAACATGGTACCGTTAATAAATTGACACAGTATAGAAAGTCATTAAATCACAGTGTTAAAAAAAAAAGACATAAAAACATATTTCTGAAAAATATACTGTTAAATATGTAGGACATGCATGTTAGAAATATATGATGGACCAAAGACAAAACTTGACTGACAACAAATATTTCCACACTTAAAAAAAAAAAAAAAAACATAACACGGTTAACCCTGTACTATCAGCATTACATGTTCCACTCTTGTTAAAACAATTCTAAATTCAAGTTTCTAGGTATTGTTCAAATGGGCAATTTTGATAACAATGATAGGAGTGTGCCTTGTTTACATCTACAGTATATAAGTCCTACACAAAACCATGATTGAATAAATGTGATTGTTCATCTGTTGGGTCATACAATTGGACTCCTAGAGTGGATTGCCGTACAACAACAATGTATGGGGGCATGGTTGTACTGCAACTGTATGGCTTCTATTTGCAGCACTGGCTAGAAGTTTTTGGTCGTGTTGTTTATGATAGCGAAGACAAACTTGTGACTGACAGCAGAGCATTGTAATAGGCTACCAAGTATGCCAGCCACAGAATGTTCAAAACGTTTAACTTCAGCAAAAGAGCCTTTTAAACAGGTTCTTCAGTGACAACAGGAGTAAGTACAGTAGGAGTTTTACTTTTAACTAGTAGCTTTGGAGTGCGTTTGGACAAAGGTTCAGGGTACAATGGTGTGTGCTAATTCAGGGGCAATGATTGTTGGCAATGGGTTAGAGACCTGGATATGACAACCTAATATGTGGTAGCCTGACCGACAAAGCTTCCTGTGTCAATTCATTATTCACATCAACTATAGCTGATGAATAGACAGAGATGGTATGCAGACACCCTTACAATGTCAATAGGATACAATGTGATGGAAACTGTACCGATACATAATCATTTTCACATTTACATCCAATTACAGACCACAATTACATGCAAACAGTGTCCAAAACTGAGAGAAGAACCTGGTCCAATCAAACGGTCTACGTCAATATAAAGGATATGTTACCAAAAATGTACACAAGAACCAAATATATAATTTCTTTCCATTTTAAAACCTCTGTATTCAAAATACATTAATATTCTTTTTCCAAGGTAAACCTACAAAATTGTCTTTGGCATAGGAAAAATAGCTATTAAAATCAACAAGCTATGTTATCGTACAGGAAAGAAACAAGAACGTACACAAGATCATGCAACTGATCAATTATGGCCAATGCCGATACCATGTATCTAAATGTTTCTATCTGGATTGATCCAAATATTTAAAGTGCTTCTGCATTATTCCCTCACCACTTGATGTGGGAAAAAAAAAAAAAGAGTTAAAAACATCCATCAACAAAGTAAGGCAGATTGTTTTTGTCGATTCAACCGTGTGAGAAAAACTACACTTTTGTTCAGGAATTACGGAAATAAAAAAATAACATTCCCTTTAAAAGAACGATAATGATTATCAAGGACTACTCTAAGGAAGTGATGTACCTTAAAATAGCAAAATCTTAAGATTGTGAAAGCATCATGATGGTTCATGATACAAAGATAAGTGAATAGAAGTATTTTTTTTAGCAGCCTATTCACGCACAAACTATATTCTTCTTCAACTGGAGAAAAACTACAAAAAGGAAGAAGACATGATCGAAACTGTGCAAATAAAAAAAGGACATAAAAGACATGTCCTGCATCTCTAACGTGGGATCTGCGGCGTCTATGCAAGGGTTGAGCAGAGAGGGTGACAGACACCGCAAAAAGCAAGAACCACAGGCTCCTTCTCAAGCCCCATTCATACTTCGTCATGCAATAGTGAATAGCCGTGCGCCGAGAATAGCCGACCTACGAGCTCACAACGTGGCGCGGATGCGACGCATTCTGAGTTTGCAGGTCGCCTATTCTCAGTCGTTCTCGGTGTGCGACGGCACATAAATTAGGCTTCAGTGAAGACGGATTATGGAGAGGGTCAGGTGATTGTTTTGCCTCCCACACGTAGCTGGGGAATGGCTGGGGGGGTATCACGCTTGGTTCTCCTGGATGCACCCCTGTGGGCGTTCTCTCTGGGGTGACACCGCAGGCATACCGATGTAGGATGGGGGATGCTGTGCGCAGCGTACTGCCCCCCCTGCTGGTGTGGCTGTCTCAGGCCAAACCTGCCTGCACTGCTTATTAGGACGTTTTCCCCACTATTGGATTGTGCCTGCAACACAGGACAACAAAGATGGCTCAATTATCTTCATGTGTGCTGGAATAATGACGATTGTATTGTGATCCAATAGCATATTGTTGCTGTCGGGCAAAAAAAACTTGTATGTCCAAAACTGTTACTTTTTTGTAAATGTAAAAAAAATAATCTATTCAAATGGATCCAATGCAGTTATTATAACTCTTATAGCTCTTGTTAATACTTTTCATAACCCAGACAGCCTTTTCACTTTAAGAAATGTTCAACAAAAACAGCAAAGATAGCAGATCTACAAGCTCACGCCTCACGTGTTGTGAGGCTATTTTTGCCACTTTTGTGCGACACCATTGTACAACAAATAGTCTAAATAAGGTATACAAGGTTTCTGCCCGACAGCAACGATATACATATAGTATGAAAATGTTATAAATAGAGAGGATGAGCACTACGTCAGAGCACAATGCATCTGGACTCACACGCTGCCATACTGTGCCGTGGGGTCACTTCTGATGTCGTGCTGAGCCTGCAGGTCCTCCATGACTTTGCGAAGCTGCTTCAGGGTGCGGAACGTCTCCTTTGGGTCCTGGATAGTGAACTTGGAATACTCCTCCTGCTCCCCCTGGGGGCCTTGGTACACAGCTATGCTGGCACATGCATCTAAAAGGGACAGGGAAAACACAGGCATGGAACACACTGTTAACATCATCAACACATCAGATCATCACACTGGTATCCACGTCATGAGGTGGACTTATCACACACACACAGGTAAGAGCATTCATTATTATTATCATCATGCGTAATTATCAGGTGTTATTATAATCTCACAACACATCGTGTTGCGATACATATTGTGAGCTTGTAGATCGTCCATTTTAACCGAATGTTCACCCCAGAACAGAGACGCTAGGGTTCATATGGTTAATAGCCAGACAGTCTGATTATAATGTATAAACGCAACAAGATGATACTGTACACGTATGCCTTTATTTGAAGAATATCAGGGAGAAAGAAATCTGAACCAAATAGCAGAACCTGAACGTTTAAATGGGCATTTTATTGTCAATATATGTGTTGAGATCCCATGTCACAAATCCTTAAAACAACATGTTTTGCCTTTGATAACAAATAACAACCATGACCATTTTAACTGACCTTCCATCTTCTGGAGCTTGGTATCATTGGAGGTGAGCAGGGAGAAGATTCTCTCCGTTTCCCGGTCAGTGTCTATATCCAGCTGCAGGTTGGCCAGCAGGTTGCTGCAGTATAAGACAGGGTTAACAAGATGGGAAGAGGAGATCTCCATACCGTGCTCAATTGTTCAGGAGAAGAAAATACCACTGTGACATATTGATTGATTGGTTGTACTACCTGTAATGTTAACAAACGTGTTAAAGTATTCAGTCAAAGGCTATGCTAAAAGGATAACACAAAAAGCCCCAGGGGGCTTGTTTCCATTGTGGTCCATTGTACTCAATTCAAATGAGAAGTAGATTTACTGTAAAAACTGTAAATGGTTTTGTATATGATGTGCAGTTACAGTAGTACATGTTAAGCAGAAGATGCATGGTTCGAATCCAGTCAGATAGGGATTAAAAGTTTCGAACTCTTGGCCCCAGAGGACTGAGGGAAGATTGAGACAATTGTTAATGGCTGAATTCAATGTAACTCTTGTGGGAGTATTTTTTCAAGTATTTTGTGGGAGCCATGTTAGCTTTGAGGTCAACAGCGGCTGCTCAAACTTCAAGTTTACTTTTTGTTTTATCAAAAAACGAAATTGTCCAAGGAGAGAATACACAGTCCAAGATGATATTTATTCCATTAAAATTAAAAACTTGCATGTCATCCCATCTCAATAGAGCAAAAATGTCCTGGAAATATGTCCGGTAAACTGTAATTATGCCGTACATTCTGACCGGCAGTTTAAAATGCTAGCACGACCTCAGTTATATACAGTATATAGCCTATATACTGTATATAACTTATCTATATGGTAGATCTGCTCTTTTGGCCGAGACACCATCGATGGATTTATGTTCATTAATCTTACCATGGTTTTAACCACAATGTCAATGGGATGTTGATTGTGGAGATGACTGATTATAATGATGTGTTCGCTCTGTTTTTGACAACATAATTTTTTGTGCATTTTGTGTCAGGGGCCAAAGACTCACGTTGTGCATTCCTTGCACCCTGGAGCGCTGTCACTCAGGCTCTTGCAGCAGTGCCAAGCTCCGGCTGAGTAGATGGAGGGGTGGAAGGATGCGAGTCGTCCCTCATTACAGCGGCTGACCTGGCTCAGGACATCCATCCACTCACTGGCTTCCACACAGTTTCCTGCCTGCACATACAGTGGCTTCTCTGTATGGACCACCTGGAACATCTGAACCCAATGCAGAAATAGGGAAATCTTAATGACCACACATACAGTATATTTGTTTCACTTGGAAATGTCTACGGCAATGTTACTCAGACATAGGGGTGAGAACGTAGCACCTGTCCTACTCCTCCTGCCCAACAGTCCCTGCTGACAGGTGCCGCCCAGACTGTAGGAGTACATGCAGTGACAATTATCACACTCCCCCAAACACGGGCCAATTGTGTTCGTATAGACGCTCAGCAAAGCCGGATGCACCACGGTGGATTTAAACGCCTATACTCTGCGGTGGTGGGCAGGTACTTTACCACTGAGCCACCTGAGTGCCTTTTTATCATGTTTCTTAATGTAGGAATGCTGACCCGGGGATCACTGACCATGCTTTCGTTCTGCTATGATCTGAAAGGTTCAGCTGATGGAAGCTGCAAGCACGTCTATGGCCTATAAGCCAGTAAACACGCAACAGCCTACAGACAGAATGACGGTCACATTTCCATGGGCTAAATGAATCAATTCATGGCATATTTTATTATAAAGTATGTCATCTTATTTCCAGCATGCTCCAGAAGGTTTTGATTGGGAATAATAAGAATAAAAAAAGACTTTTGCCATTTTGACATTGGTATTGGTATGTATGCCAACTATCATAAATTGTTGATTACGTCGCTGAATCTAGTTATACATGAACTTAGGTTGGCCTGGCTTGTCTCTGACTGTCTGCACAATGCATTATGGGTATGGTACTCCCGATCCAGGAGCTTACTTACTTGTATGGTAAGAAACGCCCATTACAACTGCTGATCACGATACTTTCCCTGCCTAACTGCTTCTTTCTGCTTCTTAGTCTTAGCTTAATGTTTTTAGCCTTTTAACGTTTTCGCTTCTAATAAAGTTGTTTATTTTGTTTTGTTTTGTAAAGTGACTTTGGGTACTAAGAAAAGTGCTATATAAGTCTGATGTATTATTATCATTATTACTTTCATGTGAAAAACACGCTTTGACTTACATTTTTGCGGTTAAAGGCACTTTCATCCAGCTTCTCCACTGCACGAATATTCTTCACATCAATAGTGCAGAGGGCCTCTTTTCCTACAGAGAACAAAAAATAACAAATGTTGAGGCTAACATAAGAATCTGATGTGTTTTGGCAACATGCCTTGATCAGGAATTGTAAGCATGCTGAGCATGTGGTAATAGACATTTAACAACCAAAGAGCACCATCAAAATACATTAAGTAGCCTATGCATCACTCTCTGCTATTTGTGCCATATATATAGATTCAAATAGGTGCCAGGTTTGATGCATATGTTGTATCCTAAGTTAAGAGTACATTTTATACATTTAATATACATTATTATCCCTAATTCCGCAACCACTTATTCTATGCTTCATGGTGCTTACTCCAACCTTGCACTTAAGTCATTCTGGATAAGAGTGTCTGCTAACTGCCTTCATTTTAATCAGCATGTAATAAAAAAAAGAAAGAAAACGCCTCTTGCACACAATTAATATCTATCCCTGTGAATCCACAGCAAGGAGAAGAACAACATTTCTCCATGTGGTACCATCTGTTTTTATGTTGTGAATTGCGAACCCTCCTTTATGAATTCAACTTCTGTACTTTGCGGTTTTGGCTCAGCAGGGAAAGGGAATGCGCTTAAAATCAATCACAAACGGGAAGAGGTTGTCTCACCTCTATTTTTGTGGTAGGAAACGACCCGGTTGGTCACCTTGAGCCACCTCTTCTTGAAGTTCTTCTTGCCAATGCGTTTTCTCCCCTGGGCTCGTTTATGCACCTCCCTATGGACAGACATATGTGGGGTGAGGAAATCCACCTGGGCACAGATGATTCATCTACACTACAGCAAAGCAAAGTATGTTGCACACATTCACAGCTGGGAACTGTCTTCGCTTGTTGATAAAATGTAAGGCACAACAGGGAATGAGCCTCGAATTAACACATAAGCTGCAGATACAACCGTGGGCTGCCAGAATAATCTAGGACGCAGATCTGCGTCCTAATGTTTAATTTGGTTAATAGACGATCACGCTGTTTTATTTACATTCCGAGACCAGTTTCGTTTTCCACTCACCTCCGCTTCACCCGGAAGCAATTTCAGCGATTTCCGTTTCCGGTTTTAGCTTGAAAAATGCGCTCTTTAGGCCAAAACACGTTTTTTCACACGGTATAAAACACGAACTGAGAGCTCCACTTCTATTTTCTTTAGTCTGGGTGACGAGCAGTCATCGTCGTCGTGTATCACAACGGTCTGGTCGGCGATTGGCGATTGTCGAAAACGTCACATCCGGTTATGATGTATAGACGGGTTTCCTGTTTGTAAACATGAGAGGATATGCGCGCGCAGTGGAGGGGTGAGCCTATAGAGGGCGCTATTACCCGCAGCAGCTCTGGTCAAATCTACATTCATAAAAGAAATGGTCTTCACCGGTTTAATGAAAGTAGATTAAATTATGCAGTTTGTAATATCTTATTTACTCAATAAAAATCACACCCTGTGTGAAGTGGGCGGTGTCTTGCTAGCTAATCACAATACTGAATGGAGTCAACCAATCATGTACAAAAAATATATGGTTTATTATATAGGGCTATGCACATGTGTCATGTGACACTGGCCAATCACAGTCCTGAATAGACTGTGATTGGCCAATCACGGTGCAGGGTTAGGCGGGGTACATTTTTGGCCAATCACAGCGCAGGATTTGGTGTACAAATATCCAAACCTCACATATAGGGGCGGTTTCACCGCCCAAAAATGATTTGTCGGAAGTTGGATCTGTTCGTCTTTTATTTGTATACAATAGCAGCATTATGCCTATTATGCCTATAATAGCAGCATTATGCCTATCTAACTCCCGAACACAACAACAGAGTGAAGGGCACTTCCGGGTTTGTTCTACCCCGGGCATGCGCAGATTGCACATTCGGCTCTGTGATGACGTCGCGCGGAAACCTATGTATTTGACTGTTTGTCTCTGTTTGGGGGGGGTTGAGTGAGTCAGCTAGTGATCGAGGTGTCTATTTGCTGCTCTCTGCTGGTAGAACTGTCGTATGCGTTTAAAACCGCAGTCAGACAATTTATTTGAATGAAAAATTACAAAATTTTGTGTTAAGAGTGGCTATCAGTCTGATACCATAATATGGAACTGTATCTCCAGTACAGAGAATACAGATGGTAAGGTAAAAGGTGAAAGGTGAAAGTGTCACCTTGCACCCTCGTCTTTCCTCAGATCTTAACCACTCACCCTTCCTTCAGAACAACAGAGTCCTCCACCCCATGGGACTCTTTGCAGACATTGGAGGATATCTCATCAAGAAACTGAAAAAAAGAAAAAAGAAAAAAATACTTTTCATTGCAAATCTTTCGCTAACAAAAGGTAAATGGCAACATTTTTTATTTCGTGGTACGCACTATAAGAAATCCAACCATTAAAAAGATAATTGTTAAATAAAATACCCTTTTAACTTGTTCGATACACCTTTCTTCTTGGAATGATTTAAAGAAGTCATACATGTAGGTTTCTTTGAAACTAGACTGCAGAGAGAGAACACAATAAATGAATGCCATGGGGGGAAATCTGTGGACAAACTGCATTACACCGTTACACTGTTACACCCCACACACACACACACACACTGAAGAAAATATTTGTGCAAAACATTCTGTGCTCCTTTTTCTCTGAGATTATATTGTAGATTATTTGAATGATCATTATTTTGAGCAGCTGCAGTCTCTTTAAAGGAGTAGTTCACCCAAAAAAACACTTATTTTCTATCAATTGCACACCCCATGAAGACTTGAATTAATGGACTTTTTTTTGTCGCATTCCTAAGCCAATAATTTCATTACCGGCGGAAAGATGCTAATGTATCCGGTAGGAGACACTAAGTAGACTCTTTGTGTCTCCTACCGGAAATACACCCGGTCATCAAATTATTGGCTTAGGAATGCGACAAAAACAAAACAAAAAAACACTAATTCAAGGCTTTGTGGGGTGTGTAATTGATAGAAAATATTTTTTTGGGTGAACTACTCCTTTAAGAGTGCTGTAGATCTTACCATGTAGCTCTAGTTCTTACCAGTTTATTTTTGGACAAACTGCCCCAGCTGCCCAGAGTCTGGATGGTCTTAGAGATGAGGGTGAGTGTGCGTGAAATCTCAGGATCCTAGAAACAAGTTAAGTGAGCAATGTCAACCAAGAGCAGGTCAATGTTATGTCACTGAAGATTGAAACGGACTTAATGTTTATTGAGAAGTATACATTGGTTTGTTACATCATTCATTATGATGTGTGCATTCCATATTTTGGCTCAATGCCATGCTATATGAATACACTTTGTTTACTGAATAAACCGTCATTTGAACATAAAAATGCATTATATTAAAAAAATTCACACTGATATTTGTGATGCGAAAAACAATAGATGTTTTCCACTGTATTTCAAAGCACCTTGTCTGCTTGCCGGATCAGTAATACTGTTGCATAACAGTTGTGCCTAGTTAAGATGTTTGCCTGAATGCGTTGCAATGTCAGATTGAGATAAGATAATTAAATAACAGGTCAAACTGCTCAACAACAGAACACAGAACCTCTACAACGCAAACTTGTTCAGATTATCTTTTTATAATATGGACATATTTTCAACATAAGCACTAAGCTACAACACCTTTCAAGTAGGGAAATATTTCATAGGGGTGATATTTTAACGAACAAAACAACTATTATTTCCTGCACTCACAGGATGATGAGGACGGAGCTGGAAGGAGTGCGGAGAGAGAACGGCCACAGCGAAGAACCGCAGGAATACAAAGCTGCTAACAGCTGAGTACTGCACATGTGGATCAGCTTAGGAGAAGAGGAGAGTGAAAGATGAACATTGTGGATTGGATTCAAAAACACCATTAGCGGACGGATTTTCCTCAACAAAAGACCTTTTTATTTTGTCAAAACAGATACATCTCAAAATATTATTTAAAAATAGATCTACTGTATGATACATTTATTCTACACAGTAATTTTCTTTTTTTGTTCACCATCTCTTGTAGAAAGGCACCTGCTGTTTATAATGGGTAATGGAGCTCCCCCTGGTGGATTTATGGTACTAGAACATACAATACATAGGTTTGGGATCTTGTATCTTCATTACCAATGACTAGTAGGAAGGTATCATTCACTTTTATTAACACATTGACTGCCAGAATTATTTCATAATTTTTTAGCCAGTGCCAGAGTTTTTCATTGGAAAAAAAAAGTCACTCAGGAGGCGAAATACAGCATTTTTAAGTTTTAAGTTAACAAGGAAGTGGATAGGAGTCTAGATCTTCAACTAATCATATCTCCTTGGTCTTTGGGTGAAATTGGAAAAAAAAAACATAGATCTACGCGATTGGCACGTGGCGGCTTTATAGCGGTTCGCGTAGATCTACGTGATTGGCAGTCAATGTGTTAAGAAGCATTTGAGTTAATTCGATTAAATTTACAATTTTACAATTCAGGCCTTATACAGCATGACAAAAAGGACACATGCATTATCAGAAAAAAGGACAATGTTAAACAGAGACAAAGATGCACGATACAAATAAAAGGACAGTCCAGCATTATGACAACAGTATGTAAACAATGTTATGACACTATATACTGTCATTAAATGAATAAAAGTCAGTATGTACATACTCGAGGTAAAAAGCACTGTGCAGAGAGATGATAAATAGAGGTAAATATATGACAAAGTCAGATAGGAAGGTAAATATTACTGGTTGTAAAACTCACCTGGGAAACGTTTAGATGCCATATGTCTCAGCGCCCTGAAGATGTCACACATAAGAGGAGGACAGGATGCACTGGACTGGGTGATGGAGGAGAAGATCTTTTGGACATAACCCTGGAGGTTTTCCTGAAGAGAAGACCACACACATTTTGTATAACTCCTTTAGTGAAGACATTCTAGCTTCTTCATTCCCGATGTTACTGCTAAATGCTGAACGATATACTGTACAGCCCCTTTTCAAAATGAGGCCTGACCAGAAAACAAAATCATAATTTATGCTTTGTCACATAACAGTGTCATTCGCTGAAAAACTAAACATTGAACTTTTAGCTTGAAAATCAATAATTTGTGCGACAAAGTATAGTCCATGAGCCAGAGCCCCAAAATTGAGCAATGATTATCGAAAGAGTGGGCAAAACCAAACCTATATTAAATTGTTCATAGGGTCAATACGAGTAAATAAATATATGATAACCTTTCCACAGGAGCAGCTTTTTCATGGTTATCACACATTTTGTTATTTTCCCCATACGTACATGACAGGTGAAAAAAAAAAAAAAAAAAAAAGAATAGTTATCATAATGAAACTTCCTGAGTTGATTACTTACATGAAGACAATGATTTATCGTATTACAAGTTGAAAGTTGAAACTGTAATTGTATATTTAAATATGCAAAGTAGGCATTAGGAAAATATGCCCACATTTGCATAACTTTCCAGAATCAACATTGGAACATTGGACAAAGCCAGAGTCAACATACTTATTTCATTTTGTTAAGAAGTTGGAGTCAAAGGTTTTTAACGAGGGAATATTCAATATCGGGCTCAATTTTGGGGCTCTGGCTCATGGACTAAATGCCTAATTTGCATATTTAAATATACAATTTCAGAAAACTTGTAATACGATAAATCATTGTCTTCATGTAAGTAATCAACTCAGGAAGTTTCATTATGATAACTCCTTTTTAAATTTTGTCATTTTTTTCACCTGTCTTGTACGTATGGGGAAAATAACAAAATGTGTGATAACCATGAAAAAGCTGCTCCTGTGGAGAGGTTATCATATATTTATTTACTCGTATTGACCCTATGAACAATTTAATATAGGTATGGTTTTGCCCACTCTTTCGATAATGAAATCTTGTCTGGCTCATGGACTAGTATAAACAAGGCTTCACACCAACACAGTGTAGCACCAAACACAAACTTTCTGCCCATCTGTCAAAGTAAGTGAATAAGTTTAGTCTCGAACGTACTGTACTAGTAAAATGCATGTGGGAAACGGTGGGAAGTGCTACTATAATAATGGATACTTAGTAACTAACCTTATCCAATGTGGGTTCATTTTGGCTGTAGCTGGTAATTTGTCTACTCATGTAGTCAGTATCAGGAAAACAGACATTATTCAGATGTCCAATTCATTCTAAAAATCTGGCTTGTAAAACACAAACTGGCCGGTGGATTTTGGAACAGGCCATGGTGGGCTGTGGATGAGCAGACTCCTGCTCAGATTGTGCAAGATACCCAACATCCTACTGATACAACCCAAGACGATTTACCTTGTTGACTTCCACATTATCGCCTTCCTTCAGTTTGATAGGGTCAATCTCACATGTCTTATTAGATTCACAGATCTACAAAAAAAAATTATGGGAAAGAGTGAGAAAAAAATAATTAATTGGTAGGCCAAATCTCTGGCATATTTATTTTTACGCTTGAAATGTGAATGGATGAAATGATAAAAGAGTAAACAAGCCAGTGTTTTATTGGTTTGACAAATGCATAAACATGGATTTAAAAAAGGCCAATTTGACTGAGGATTACCATAGAAGTTGCACCATATGAGCTGGTCAAGACTGTCTTGTATGACATGTTGTCGTTCAAAATGGATGCAAAAACACCAAATTCCAAGGTACACCAAGTGACTGTGACAAGCATTAATCATATTCACATGGCAGCTTGCCATACCAATGGGAATTGACAGTTCCAATACCTAATGTATTACAAGCTTCAGTGCTTATACCTCATCTATTACAGGCTTCAGTGTAACAGTCAGGTAACTCTTCCCCACGATTTTCATCATGTCATCGATGCAGCGCGCTGCCGTTGAGTTGCCGCGAAATATGGTGTTGGCCTCCCTGAACAGACAAGAATATACAGATATGTGACCAGGAAAATAAAAAAGCAGGATCATTGAAATTATTATTATTAATATATTTTTTCAAATGGCTGTGTCATCTCTTTTAATGTGCTTCTTAGTTGCTCGGGCTATGGATTCAGTTAGGATTGACAAATTAGTCAAAATAATATTTGCAACTATTGCAATCAGGGCTCTAGGTGAAGGACCTCCCAGCCCTCCAGTGCCAATAAAAGTAGGATTGGGGAGACGTAATTAAATTCTAGGACGGATTGTGGAGGCAAGTAAAAAAACTAAATCCAAAACCTGCGAACGTTAAAATGAACGACGCCGGTGGACTCCTGATGGCCAGTCCAAGAAAGTGCATAGCTTGTGTCTGATAGAGAGAGAGAGCCTGAGTACTTCAGATGTGTATGGTTGTGTGTGGTCGAAAGAGAGTCCGAGTAGGTGCGTAGGATCGGTTGCGTGTGGTCGAGACAGACACTGTATGCACAGTTTAGGCCATTTGTCAGTGAATAAATGCTCCTATACTGTTTTTTCCTTACATTTTTATCCCACGATTTTGCAACCCTTTTTCACCCAGTGCCAATTGTCTAAGTGATCCTGGGTGCTATACTCCCCCTGCCAGCCTAGGGAGCCCAGAGCCGAGCTCATACCTCCTTCAATGCATGAGAGCTAACTAGCCTTCATTATATGGCTGTAATGATTTTATGGATGTTTATCCTACCATCTGTTTTTAAACTGAATTGCCTCACCGTCAACACCAAATATGTTCTTGGTGTACTGTATTTGACTGCCACTGTAAAGCACTTACATGAAGACAATGATTTATCGTATTACAAGTTGAAAGTTGAAACTGTAATTGTATATTTAAATATGCAAAGTAGGCATTAGGAAAATATGCCCACATTTGCATAACTTTCCAGAATCAACATTGGAACATTGGACAAAGCCAGAGTCAACATACTTATTTCATTTTGTTAAGATGTTGGAGTCAAAGGTTTTTAACGAGGGAATATTCAATATCGGGCTCAATTTTGGGGCTCTGGCTCATGGACTAAATGCCTAATTTGCATATTTAAATATACAATTTCAGAAAACTTGTAATACGATAAATCATTGTCTTCATGTAAGTAATCAACTCAGGAAGTTTCATTATGATAACTCCTTTTTAAATTTTGTCATTTTTTCACCTGTCTTGTACGTATGGGGAAAATAACAAAATGTGTGATAACCATGAAAAAGCTGCTCCTGTGGAGAGGTTATCATATATTTATTTACTCGTATTGACCCTATGAACAATTTAATATAGGTATGGTTTTGCCCACTCTTTCGATAATGAAATCTTGTCTGGCTCATGGACTAGTATAAACAAGGCTTCACACCAACACAGTGTAGCACCAAACACAAACTTGCCCTCCAGTGCCAATAAAAGTAGGATTGGGGAGACGTAATTAAATTCTAGGACGGATTGTGGAGGCAAGTAAAAAAACTAAATCCAAAACCTGCGAACGTTAAAATGAACGACGCCGGTGGACTCCTGATGGCCAGTCCAAGAAAGTGCATAGCTTGTGTCTGATAGAGAGAGAGAGCCTGAGTACTTCAGATGTGTATGGTTGTGTGTGGTCGAAAGAGAGTCCGAGTAGGTGCGTAGGATCGGTTGCGTGTGGTCGAGACAGACACTGTATGCACAGTTTAGGCCATTTGTCAGTGAATAAATGCTCCTATACTGTTTTTTCCTTACATTTTTATCCCACGATTTTGCAACCCTTTTTCACCCAGTGCCAATTGTCTAAGTGATCCTGGGTGCTATACTCCTCCTGCCAGCCTAGGGAGCCCAGAGCCGAGCTCATACCTCCTTCAATGCATGAGAGCTAACTAGCCTTCATTATATGGCTGTAATGATTTTATGGATGTTTATCCTACCATCTGTTTTTAAACTGAATTGCCTCACCGTCAACACCAAATATGTTCTTGGTGTACTGTATTTGACTGCCACTGTAAAGCACTTTGTAACCATGTTTTGAAAAGCGCTTTATAAATAAAGTTTATTATTATTATTATTATTATTATCACCTGACAGGGGGGAGCTTCCCCGGTAGGACGTAGCGTGTGGAAGGAACACATTATTCCAACCAGTTCCTTTCCCCTCCATCAGGCGCCCCGGCTATCAAGGGGGAGGCGGTATAGCGACCAGGATTACTGCATGTTTTTGTGTGGGTACCTACCCTTGTTTTATAATGATCATCTAATTGTTTGTGTGATGTTTTATTTATGTTAAAAGTTACCCTTAATGTTTTTAACTAATGATCACATAGAAAAACGTCTTAGATTGTATTTCGGGACGTTTCAGGAAGATGGTGAAAAAAAGTTAGTAGAGCCCTGATTGCAAGACAATTATACTCGCGTGTTTCATGCAGGTATGTGCATGTAAACGTGCCACTGGGTACTTGGTGTGTATGTGTGCCCATAACACTGTGTACAAGTGCATGCATGTTTGAACTCACTGCGTGTTCTCCAGCTCCAGGGCAGCAACAGCAGAGACAAAGGGCACAAGACGGTTGTGGTGGAGCAGCAGTCTGACCACTGGCAGCACAGCCTCGTACCGCTCCCTACAGATGTCCCCCAAGATGTGTGCTGCTGACGCCGAAATGGGCTTATGACACAGAGAGCGATGGAGTGAGTGAGAGAGGACGCAAAGGAAAGAAAGTTGTTAGATTGTGAAATGTAGAAATGAGTAACAGCCAAAGAGAAATACCAAAACTAATTCTCATCATGATGGTATTAAAGGAATAGTTCACCCAAAAAATTACTTATCAATTACACACCCCATGAAGCCTTGAATTCATGGCGATTGTTTTGTTTTTGTCGCATTCCTAAGCCAATAATTTGATAACCGTGTGCATTTCCGGTAGGAGACACAAAGAGTCTCCTTTGTGTCTCCTACCGGATACATTAGCCGGTAGGAGACGGTAATCAAATGATTGGTTTAGGAATGCGACAAAAAACCCAAAATGGCCATGAATTCAAGGCTTCATGGGGTGTGTAATTGATAGAAAATAGGTCATTTTTTGGGTGAACTACTTTAATATTCCCAAACAGCTTCATTATACCATTTAATTTTCCTACAGGTTTCTGGGACTATAATTGTGCTGTTAATAATTGCCGTTGATTGTATGTTGCCGTCTTACTCACACCGGTTGCTTCTCTGTTTAATTAACATTGTTAAGAAAGGTGTTATAACATGTATTATTATAATTATTATCTTAACAAAACTAATATAATTATGGTGCAGCTACTTGTTGCTAGCTTATTACCTTGACATCTGGGGCCTTGAGCAGCAGGTTGCAGAGTGGAGTGTAGCAGGCAGATGGCAGCACTGTGTCCTCTGTATAGGTCACATTGAGACGCAGGGACCCCAGATCATCTGATTTGGACTTGTTCCCATTCCCTTTGGGCTGGAGGAGATACCTATGGTAGACAAAACAATAAGTCAGTGCACTCTGAAGTGAGAAATGATGACATATGGACCTTGTAATCTGAAACCCCCAAGGCCCAAGGATGAAGGTTGTTCTGGATACTGACGTACTCATTATAAAATCTCCAAATCGTTTTCTACACTAAATTAAGATGTCATCAGACATATCAGTGGATGGAGATCTCCGATCGTCTCAAAGCAAGACTTATGATGGATACTGTGCTGTGAGAGAATAGTGCAATGAACAAAAACAAACGACTCAAACAAATGTGGGCCATTAAGTAATAAAGGAGCATGAACCCAGTGTTGTTCGTCTTGTAACCAGGCTCTCCAAAGACTGATGTTTAGATGTGATCAGTGCAACACAAAAATCATTAAATGAGAAAATGCAAAGGGAGAGGAATCTCCACTGGGAATGCAGAGGAACAGGTAGAGTACATTAGTTCACACAACATTGTTTGATGGGGAGTTGAAACTCAACTCTGCAGTAGAGCTCTTCGCGGGCCCCCCCGATTCCGAAAATACCCGACAAGACCCGAGACCCGTACCGGTCGGATCCGTGTTTTATCATAATCACTCGGGGGTGGGTCGGAATCGGTCAGTATTACCTCGGAAATCGGGTCTGTCTATCATTATGTGTAATACCCGAGTGGATCTGAGAAGACCCGTAGTATGCCTACTATGTGTGTGCGCGGCTGCACTAATCAGGAGAGAAACGCAATGAAGTGCTGTTTAACTTGTGTGTGATGTTTTAGACTGACCTGGGGTAAGGTTTAGTGCAGCAGCGACCTGAATGGCTGTGCAACTTGCGTGATGTTTTAGGCTGGTAGCTCAAAAAAGATGAGCTACGCAATGCATGCGCACCAGTGGTGGAAGGAGTACTCAATTTCTTTCGTTTTTTTCTTTATTTAAGTAAAAGTATCAATACTGCAATGTAGAAATAGTCTGTTACAAGTAAAAGTCCATAACTCAAAATTTACTTGAGTAAAAGTGCAAAAGTATTGGTATCAAAATGTACTTACAAAAGTAGAAAGTACTCATTATGCAACGAACGACGCAACGCAGTGTGAGCTTGTAGATCGGCTATTAGTACAGTCCTTGAGTAAATGTACTCATATGCGCTTTTTTGAAGGAGTGTCTGCAGGGTCGGGTCTGTAAAATCTCAGAAATAAATCGGGTTTCGGAACATATTTCACCGTTACAATTAGGGTCTGGGTCCGTAAAAAATAAATCAAGTCGGAACGGGTCGGAATCGGACGAAATTGTCACGGTCCACTCGGGTTTGGTTTTGTTATTTGAAAAGGAAATCTCTGAACGGGTCGGAATCCGGTTTGATTTCACAGGTCCATTTCGGTCCCGGTCGTTTTTTTCTGGACCTGTGAAGAGCTCTACTCTGCAGTGCTTCAAGAGCTCCAAAGAGGCTGCTCCATCTGCAATCGTGGCACACAGCGCGCACACACACACACACACACACACACACACACAATGGATAGCCACTACTGATCTTATGAAGCTGTGTGTGCTATGTTCCTGTGAAGCTCTTCAACCTCAACAGACAGGACATGAGGTGCTGTCGCTATGCAAACTGCTGCCCACACAGCAAACTCACAGACCTCATGTAAAAAAAAAAAGACAGATCGCCATCTTGCACTATCTCATATCATCTCAACTCCTTGGGTGGATGGACACACGCTTATGCACACACACACACACACACACACACACACACACACGCGCGTGCACATGCAGTTTACATAACACCAATAGTAGGACACAGTGATCAAAGCAGTCAGAACATGAAAAGGAAGCAACAGGCAAGAATAGATTTAGAGTTAACAGGAACACATTCCGAACACTACTGTATTATTACCAATTGCTGTCACACTTGCCAGCGAGGGTAAATCTAGTAGAGATTAAATATGATGGCAGAATCTTTATTATGGGATTATGCTGTGATGCCATGATTTTTTTTCCAGTTGTACTGAAAGGACAATGTAGGACAAAGACAGATGTAGACAAAACCGTTGAAGTGTGCAGGTCTGATCTAGCACGGCTGGATCTAAGAGGAAGGCGAAGGGATTGTGACGTGAGAGTGGCAGTTTGTAGTCTGTGTGATAAACACAGATTTGGGTTGTTTAACAGTAACCAGCGCTTCTAAAATTAAGGGATCATCAGTCTACTCTACAGTGACAACTACCAACAGCATGTAAATTACATCTTGGGCTTGTAAATTATGAAGACACTTATTGAATTGAAGAAATTGCTTCTGCTGTCAGTTTGTGATTCTGTCTAAAGAGATTGTTTAAAGTGGTGTGGCCGCTTACTGCTATTTATAATTTTTGGCCAGTAAAAAAAAATCTGCCAGGCTGGTAATTTATCTACATGAGTAAACATGAGCTCTATTCAATACACAAGGTAAATAGTCACATAAATAGAGAGCAGAGAACTACGCAGTTCCTCAAAGAAACATGGTTATCAGGTAAAGAATGACCCTAGCATCTGTCTAAGCTACATACTTACTATCTAAATCCCATTCGTAACATTTGTGATAAGAGAAAAAACAAACAAACTAAAAAAGTGCGCTCCTCAGAGCGCAGGTCTCCTTCCGGCAAGAACAAGTAGCTGAGATATATTGCCATGGTAAGGTATCACAAGAAGGGATACAAGGAGAACTAGAAAAAGTGCTCCTCGGAGCACAGGTCTCCGCCAGGTCAGGTACGTTATTGTGGCCTCCTGGTGGCGCTATAATAGGCCAATGTGAAAAGGGTGCCATTTATTCTTAGGTTGTTCACGGCAATCGGACACTGCATTCATGATTTGAGGCATTTTGTTCCAAAAATGTGTTTTGCTAAATTAGACCTGCTGGTGGCGCTATAACAGGCCAATGTGAAAAAAGGGTGGCATTTCTTCCTTGGGAATGTGTTTGTGAAATTTCACGGAAATCGCAAGCTGCGTTCATAATTTGAGGCATTTTGTTTAAAACGGACCAATCCTGCAAATTTTGGAAGCCAACCTTAGCCAATGAGGATGGAATATGGGAAATCAGACAGATCCATGTTGATCACATGATTATAGAGATACTGTGTACCGATTTGCATGACGTTTGGATAAAATCTGTAGGAGTAATATAAAAAATGGGTTTTGCACAAATCGGCCTCCAGGTGGCGCTATAACAGGCCCATGTGAAAGATTTGAGGCAGAGGTTCTGAATTGGCATCCAGGGAGTGTGTGTGCACAGTTTCGCAGCGATCGGGCCAACGGTGCCGGAGATGAGCTGCTAACACACAGACAGGACACACGGACACACACACGGACGGACGGACGGACGGACGGAGGGTAAAACATACTCTCCCGCCATGCCTTTCGGCCTGGCGGAGACAATGAAGTGCTAAGGGGTGGGAGGGGAGCCTGAAGTCTGAAAGTTTTGATTGAGTCTGCAGTTCTGACTGAAATTGGAAGTTTATTCCACAAATTGCAAGCCAGGAGGGAGAAGTGTCTTGGATGGATGAATGGATACATGTCCCCAGTATAATATGGAGTTTTTGCTCTAATTTCCCCCCACACACATTTTTTTAATGTTATGGCACCTAAGGGGAGTTCAACACGGCTCCAGACTGTCCTCCAAGTAATGACTATCTATTTAATATTAATGTTGAAGTTGTCTGTCTGTCCATCTTTTAATCATGCCACACACTGCAAGTGATTTAGACCTACGGTACACTAGCACCCCGTTCACCCGCCCATGTAGGTTGGTTGACCAAAGTCTTGCCAGGAGCCCTCTCCTCCTCCTGTTGAGGATCGGATTGTGTATAATGGCGATCTCAGTTTGATTGCACACCGTTAACTCCTAATATTAGCATATTCCTGTCATATGGCAGCAGATTACATCATTTAGGCAAACTCAGCAGTATATGTGAAAGCATTTCTGTGTGCTAAACATAAGAAAACAGCCTATTGGTATTTAGCATTTTGGCCTACAACATACGCTTTGGTCATGAGGTAAAATTTCATTAAAACCAATTCAATATGATTATTTAACAGAAAACACACACTCGAACACACGAAAGGGGAGACAGAGAGGAACAGAGAGGTTCTTTTAATATGGTCCTTACCAGGCCTTATGGATGTGGTCATTTCGCAAGATCTTGACAGATACCCGTGTCTCTCCGAGAAACACATCCTGAGCCAGATTCCCATTGTTCCACAAATCAACTCTGCAGAATGTAGAGAATGAGACAATTACAATATGAATGTAGTACATCAAATTGCAGTAACATTGTTTCAAACCGCATCTGCTGGAATGTAATTTTGTAGCTCTGTACAGCATGACCAAATAACCAAATATCAATGCACACACACAACAAAACGTAAAATACGATTACAAATAAAAGACTCCCGAGTTAATTGGCCTTACCTGCTTTAGGTATAAAAGCCAATACACTGCAAAAGTCGTGCAATGAAACCAACTCAAATCCAAACCTCAAAGCCATGCATGGGTGTTTACCTTTAACCCTGTCTAGCCTTACCCAGTAAGCTATGAGTCCACCTTGAGGGGAGGATCTAAGAGACAAGCCTCACAAATCCTTAACCAAAAAAAACAAAACAACGCTCTCTATGAGTTAAGGAAGAACATATGACATTCACCATTTGAACTTTAAACTCGTGACAGTGTCAACTGTCAAGCCAGCCAGCCAGTGAAAGAGAGGGGTGAAGGAGGACAAATAATAAATAAAAAGGTATGGACATGAAAACAAGGAGTTTTGCATTGGTGGAAAACATACTTGATCTCTAGTTTCTCAATGTCCTCCTCTTCCACTTGAAAATGTGACTTTTTTGAGTAGCTGCTGGACCGTGTGACCTTAGGATGGAGAACATGTTTAACATAAGTTTAGTTTTAATCAATTCTATCAACCCAGTCCATTACAGTTAAATATGTACTAGTATTCAGACAAAGAAACAGAGATACTTGAATGTACCTCAAAGAAGAAGGTTTCCTCAAAAAGTGGGTTGCTGGTTTTCTTCTTTACTTTTGTTTTCTTCTGGTCTGACCTGTGGAAACAAGGTGGAATACGTATTTATTTCCCGTCAAGCTATAGAACTATTGTCTGCCTGTGTGTGTACCGTCCCTTTGCCATATCCAATACATAACATAGCTGTCTAAGGACATTGGCCTCCTTTATGAAGAAGTTCTGTACGGTGACTCCTAAAGTAATGCTCAAGCTTGGGCATTTGGGGATGATAATAAAAAAAATCCTCCTTGGGACACAGTCGGGAGGATTTTGTATCATCCCCAAATGCCCAAGCGTGATATTTTATGTTTTGCACTTGGAAAATGTCATTGGGCTGAGTTCATATCACACCCAACGATAAAATATTCACTCACTGTGACTGTGTCTTAGTGGTGTGCGATCGGACTATAATACACCGTGAAGAATTCCATTGTCTCCAAGATATAACTTTTCAGAAAGATCGTAATACAGCGAGTGCACAGTCTATGAGTTGCAGTTCTATACCTTAACTTAATACTCCATCGCACGACGGTGTCGTTCGTCAAAATTAACAGATCTACAAGCCAATAACACGTCGCGATGCGACACATTGTCAGCTTGTAGATCAGTTATTTTTGCTCAAGCATGCATATTTTTATTGTTATTATTCTTATTAGGAATAAAGACAAAACAAGAGCATGTGATTTTTTTATTTTATTTTTGCGTGAGAGAGTGGTGCCGACCCACTACACCCGCAGCCCGCATAATTGCCTCTGAAATCTTGACTCGTCCGCCCGCCCCGCGGGTTGACCCACGGGACCTGCGGGTAACGGATTGGCCGCGCATCACTAATGTACAGTATCTGTCAGTGAGTTTGAGTGCTCAAATCAAATCTACAAGCTCTCAACATATCTACCTTCATATACTGTACATGTCCTTTCTTTCTTTACATAACCGACAGACGAACGCAATATATAATTTAAAAGGACCAGAGATGCAGCCAACGAGTCACATGGCACTAGTTTTCACACTCTTGTTCAATAACCCCTATTTATTTATCCCTTTTGGAGGAAATTGTCCTGCAGTCTCCTCTTAGTATAGTTAACAATTTAGATCACCTGCCCCTTGCAGGTACAGGTAGTAAATCACTTCCAAACTGAAACTCTAAAATCAGATCAATGAATGCAAACTAGTCAGTAGCATGGGTCTCTTGACTTCCTGGTCCCACACACAAGAATAAACAAGTAGAATCAGTTCACTTTGTTTTAAGGCGGGTAAGCATTGGCAACACCAAAAGTTACCTGGCAGGTCCAACGAGTGATACGGTGGCGTAGGGGTCACAGTTCTGCCCACTTATCAAAGGCAAACCCTGACATTCAATTATCCTGTGAGGTGGGGGAGACAGGGAAAGGATAGAATATATAATTAATAGATACAACACCTTTCTTTTTTTTAAACCATGCTCTTTACTGCTGTCTTAAATGGATTGTAAAGGCACCTTCTAATACAAAAATATCCAAACCAAAAGTTGGATTTGTGAGCAACAGTTGCTTTCCCTAGTGAACTGAAAGCAACAGTTGCTTTCAGTTTGTGTCTTCCACCCGGCGGTTCCTTCGCCAACAGGGAGCTCACTCAGTGTTTCAGGTAACAACAAACCACTGTAGGCACCTTGAACAGGATATGGCTGATTAAAGTGAAGCCACCGGAGAATCATAATAAGCCCATCCTCTCACTAATAGTGAGGTCAGAGACAAGGAATAGCAAATGGCAGGATGTTTGTGTATCATTTGCCTGGGTGTCATGGCGATAGCATTCTCTGTAGAGCGCATCTCTCACACTCCTGTCCTCATACAGTGAACTGAGCATCAAGAGGAGCATTTGTGCATTTCACAAAATGGATGCCTTTGATTTAGTCAGCACTGCCATGTGTGGCTATGCTGTAGAAGAGTGTTGGGTGTATAACTCAATCATTTAAAAAAATCATCATAAAACTGAGTTAATTAACCCATTAAGACCGGGGGACGCATCTGTGTCATTTTATAGATTTCTTTGGCTATTCAAAAATAGCAGACATTCAAGCTCAAAGCGCGGCACGAGTGCTGCGCTACAAGCTTGTAGATCTGCTATTTTTTAAGAATCGTGAAAATGTGTGCAAATCCTTGAATGTGAACATTTGTAACTCAAATCTTTACTTCTGGGGATTCTACAAATGTCTTCTAAATCCTAACAGTTTTTTTTAGAAAAAAACTTATGTTGATATATCAGTGGTTCTCAAACCTTTTTCATGTCAAGGAGCCCCAAAATTATATGTATTTGGCCGCGGACCCCCATCTCAAAATATTTTGTTCCAGGGACCCCCAGAATCAAAGATTTGAGTAAAACAAATTCGCTTAAATTTTTTTATATATATATATATATATATATATATATATATATATATATATATATATATATATATATATATATATATATATATATATATATATATATATATATATATATATATATATATATATATATATATATATTCAAAGATTTGAACACATTTACTCGATTAAAAAAAAAAGCAAAAAAGCAGATCTACAAGCTCATAGCACGGCCCTTGGTATGCACATATGGGAAATGCGGACGACGAGCAGGTGACAGTTGAAGTGAGAGATATACAGTGACAGTGAATGCATCAGTAAACCACAGTGGTGGCTGAGTGAAGAGCGCTAGCTTCCTGTTGAGATGCCATCACTTCCTCCTCATTACCCTGCTCTCCAAGTATGAATGGAGATGCAAAATAACTGAATAAAATGTAACTGACATGATCTCAATGACACACACACACACACACACTTCCTAAGCTAGCGCTAAAACAAAGTGCACACGTGCATTGCAATCCACATGCATGCACATGGCCTATAAGAAGCCGTATCAGTGGGACGGTATAGACGTCATTCACGATATGCATGTTTCTGCGATATTCTACATGATCTCGTAGCGAGCCTCATTTGCCCTGTGTGAGGGGGTGATAAAAGGACAAGTAGGGCGATATCTGATAACACCATGCGGTGAAAACCGATCATTCCAAGGGCTGACATGACAGCAGTCAGTAAAAGCAAATGTGCAATCAGGAGCTGAACCGTCACTGTGAGCGACCTCGGGGCAGAACTTGAAAGAATGCATGTCAAAATGTGGCCGGCTGGCCGCCACAGTTGCTGTGTTGATATGCTCATTTCTCCTTGCCTAGTTGCCTTTGAGACTAAATAAGGCTATATGAGTAAGTAATAAACACATTAGAACCAGCTTATCCAACTATGGGCAACTGCAAATGTCAGACTGATCATTTGTAATATATATTTATTATTACAAGTATATATTGCCGTGGCATTGAGTATATACTGTACACACACCACAATATATAATATTTCACCATACATGGCAGGTCTTTTGTGATACTATAAAAAAAGGTTTTAAACAGAATTATCTTCCGTCTCCTCTTGTGACAACAAGACAACCTCCTAGTACAGGATAGGAGCCATTGTTCACTCTATCCGTCATATAGAGTTTGTGTTTGTAGTATGCTGCAAGCATTAGGGTCTTGTACTTACAAAATTGCTGTTGATGTCTACAATGTTGTGTTTCCTCACACGGTTTACAATACAACCACACACCTCCGCCATTTGTCATATCAAAGCTAGTTTCTGTTTGGGTCTCTGGTACTTCCTCTGTATTATGTTTTTATTCTGGCCGTAAAAAATAGGGAAAGGGAAAAAAAACTGTTGTCAAGTACAACCAAATGGTCACACTCTGGGCCAAGCATGCAGACCAAGCGCTGTGCAACCCACACACAGGGGACACAGGATATTGAGAGTGTATGCAACAGAGGTAGTAATCCTGTGTGGCAAAGTAAAACAACCTTGCTAATTCCAGTGGGGGATGGAGAAAGAGCTAACCATGATAACGTCTCTATGTGTACAATCCCATGACCTGTGAGGCCTACCAGTTGTCTCCTTTCTGACAGGATGAGATCTAAATAGAATGCAAGACACTTCTGTGTCATTGCAGCCCTCCCAGAGGGGCTCGGATCCAAGGTTGGGAAATAATGTTGGCTTGTATGATACCATGGCAATATCAAGGCTTAAAACAACACTGTAATATTGCAAGCCTGGTAATACAATAACCCTTTATAAGTAATTAGCAAAGGAAGCACCTTATATGCAACCACAAAACTACATACTCACCGGACTACTAGCTGTTGACACACTGAGCCGTTCTCTGTGATCACTTCATTCAGCTTCATCTCCAAGTGTACCTTACCCTATCAGACATGGGGAGAGAGACAGCTCAGGTGAGTTCAATTCATCCCATAGGATGGGATGTAGACTATTTAATGGTAATGGGGGCATTCAAATTTATCACAAATCCCTCCTAGATCCACGCACGGTCCTGTAAATATGCATTTCATCAGAGATCAGATAACTGGGTTGCTTGAATCTCAACAAGGAAAGTCTGAAATGTTTCACGTTTTAAATTGTGTAAATTGGGCTAAATCGTAAATTTTAAAAGTGTCTAATTGTATTATGTCTAATAATAACAGTAGGCTACAGATTGCCACAGATCTTACAGTAAGACAATTTCCAGTTGGGATACACTCTTTTTAAGTAGTGTTAATCATTCACATTTGTTTAGTCATTTTCCATAGTCAAATTGCACAGTAAGTGGTTGAGGAATTGGAGCGCTAAGAATGATATCCAACATAGTATCTAGGATAAGAAGTAGACAACAAAATTGGCATCCATCTAAAGCTAAACAACATAACTAGCCAGTGAAATAGGCAGCGAGCAGGTAGTGCAGACAAAGATCATTATGCATGTACAATAAGTAAAAACATGTTAACCTCCTTCCAACCTCTTCCCAGTTGTTGAAGAGTATAACTGATATTTATGATCTCAATTATTTTCATAAACTTTACAGTACAATTACAGTACAAGTTGAGTCACTGAAAACCTTGCTATTTGGTTACTGAAACCAGGTAGAATTTGATGACTCTGAACAACAGGTTTTCTGAACACAAACACCACACACAGACACACGTTATTGTTGCATTTTAAAGCATCAGTCCATTTCAAAGGTTTAGCCAAAAATAGTCCCTGGAGAAAGGAATGATTTACAAATGAAATTCAAGCATCCATGACTTCACCACAATAATGTTTAGCCAACACTGACTCAATTACTCAGGTAAGTGTTGTAATGTTTTTATAACTTGGGAGAAAACAAACAAACACAATATCTAAAAATAAAGCCATTAACGGGAAAATGGTCTTTTGTCGACTTCTCAGCAGTCTCACATCACCCATGAGATTTTTTATAAACTGGCCTTAGGCCTAGGGAGGGACCCAAACCCCATGTTTGAAATCCACGATTTTAGGGCCAGGGAGTGATTAAGACCCTGAGATTCTTCTTGGTGTGGCTCTACCTCAGAATGCTCTAGGCGGTTCAGGTTAAGGGAGGTAACATTGTGCAATATGAGCCAAAGCAGCTGTCATGTTTGTGAACACCAAGTCTTTATCAGGTCGGATGTGGTGAAGTCTGCCTGCCTCATCTTCGGAAGTGAGACAGAAGAGTGTGGGAGAGAGAGTGAGGGATAGATACACTAAACAAAAACACACCCCCACACACACACACACACACTGCCTCAGCAATTCAGCAACATTAAGTTAGGCGGAGACAGAAGGCAGTTGTTCCACATGAAATACAGGCCGTTCGTCAATATCAGGACGATTACCGTGGCAGGATCACAGTGAGCTGAACACCATCAGAAGAATGACATTTGCAATGGAGGTTATCGGTCAATTTCAATTCCCATCTTTATGGTGGGCCATGAATCCAACTGTCTCTAACATGTAAATACTCACTTACCAATAGAGAACACATAGTATTATACAGTAGTTATAATCCTGAGTAACCCAGGGAAGATGTAATTTCAAATTGTATATATTATGATAGTCTATGTTTACTCTCTACACAGCAATGTTTGTGTATATTGATGCAGTATTTTGTTTTCGCACATCTACATGGCTATTTAAAATGTTCACATTTTACAGTCTATTACTGTGTATTATAACATTTACCTACTAGTATTATACCGTGCTTTTATTTTATATGTCGGACATTGTTCGCACAGTCTGGCGAGTATTCCACACCAGCATTTCTTGTATGAGCAAATATAACATCCAATAATCTATTGTTCTTCTCAACTAGTTCAAAATGATGAATGTAACATCCATAACCAACTTGACTTTATTGACTAATCATGCTCTTACACTACCACATTTAGTCAAGCTGTGTATTTTTCTTTTCACAGAGATGTGACACTAATCACACCTCCATCACAATCACACCACTGATGTAAGTTTACACCACTGATGTAAGTTTTTTATTAAAAGTATCTACTTTTGAGTGAATCAGCCTAGCAACGCATGCCCAGAATAGTCTGGTGTGGGCCAATGACAGCCAGAGGCAGCATGTTAGCTACAATAGCACAGCAGCCACTGGCAATGTGCTGCACCTTCATCCACTTTACTGGACCACAAGAGTCATCAACACACTAGAGACTTGTGCACAAAGTGCATGTCCTGGGTAGTTGGCTTGTTCCCCACAGGATTTTTGTGGTCCATAGCCCAAAACAAATAGCCACCTTTTCCTCACACCCTAAAAGACACATAACTTCCAGCAGTATGTAAGCAAGTGTCATCTATAATATCTCATATTCTACTCATCTTAAACAAACATGTAATGACACACATACAAATATGTCACTTTTTGACCATCTTCTTAGCTATTATTCTATCGAGTATGTTTTCGATTAGTTGAATAATCGAGAAACACATTTTTTATTTTTTTTTGGGTTAGGGTTAGGGTTTTATTATGTCGATTAGTCCATAGATTAACCATTTAAGCCACTACAGGGACACCTTGTGACCATGTAAATCTGCCATTTGTAGCATTTTTGGAAATTAATCATTTTATTAACTGTTGCAGTTGCACCCCTACTTCCCACTTCCATCATTTTTTTCACCACCCAGGGTCTCCATAACACACACACACACACACACACACACACACACACCTGAAGCCTGTATGAACCCACTGTCAAAGACCATGAGAGCCAGAAAACATCTGTGCCCCATTCACGTAATAATACATTTTGACGGTATATTATTGTTGAAAATAATAATACATAGGCTAACTGAAATTACAATTACAATAATGATTATTGCAAGAAAAAAATAGGGCTTTTTCAGGTTGCTTACTAAACAAAGTTTGGTGGTGTGCTTTTCTCAAATTTGTACATCAGAGAAAATCTGTGTGTTCAAATAGAAAAACATTTCAGAAACCCAGCCTGGCCTAGCACCATACAGATAATCAGGATGTATTGAGAGGACTTATGTCTGTCTTTTGCCTTCTTTTGAACGTTGAAGCTTTGTCATGACTTTTAAAAAAAATACTTTCACATAATAAAGCACTGTTTTGAATGGCAAACCGCATGCTTGAATCAGAATGTGAAAGCTCTGTTTGAAGTCCAAACTGCAAAGAAGTCTGGTGGTCAGTTTTGCTGCTTTAACAATCTTAACCTCACGACACATTGGCCTGTGTTCAGTTAATATTAAATAATGCATTTGTGTGTTGGCCAGCCTTCGAGTACTGCATTTCTATAACTTGTTATTAGTAGAAGACAACTCGTAGTGTATTTGTTAAGGCTAGATATGGTTTAAATTCTGCCGAGAAACAGTGCGCTCTCATTTTATGTTTAGTTTTAGGTCTATGAAAGTGTTCATATAAGAAGAAACTTGGCCAAAATGGACCATTCACTATTGAATGCTGAAATTACATTCACCCATGGCAGACAAAGAAGATATTTTAGCAGATAAGAATCTCCCCTGACTCGAGTGATTTTGAACATATCCCTTATATGGCTAAGGGATGCTGGCGGGTGGGCTGCATGCTGCTCCCATCTTTCTTGGTAGCAATGGCGTGCTGACCAAGCTGAATATGCTGGCAACGATAAGAGCTTGTGCACGATTTTCTTTTCAAGAGAAGGAAAACAACGTTTTCTTGCTTAGAATGCTAATTTAATGAGTACATGTAGTAGTAGGCAATGAGCACAGGGAAATGTATTGGGAGGAAAAAGTTAAACATTTCTTTGTAAGTATAGTGGAATAAGCATGAAGGAAGAAACAAATAAATGTCCACAAGGAAAGTTCAGATCCCCTACAAAAATAATTTCTTCATTAAAAGGAACAAAGTAGTTTTATAGAAGTACTTGCCACTCTCTAGATAAGATATGAGGGGTAGATCGTTTTTTGTCTGAGAAGAACTGATTAATATTGATGATGTTGGTTATTTCCTGGGCTATTTGGGAGGGGTAATGTGTCTAAGTAAAAAGAAAGAAAGATAGATCCGAAGTAGCATTCCAATACTGACTGTGGCATCGATGATCAGCAACTATCGATTATTTTCTTGGTGATTATTCCATTCCTTTTCGATCAATCAAATAATTAAGCACATTTTTTAAAGATTTTATACATCAACAAAATCGATTAACCACTTAAGCTCCATTTTATACTTCATGGCACAACATTGTCATGCAAAAGTTGTGAAAATAGCTGACCTACATGCTCACAAGAACTTGACTATTCTATTTGACTATGACTATTTTTGAAATGTTTTGAAAATGTTTGCCTATAATGACATGCCCAAAATAGGTATCGATCGCTAATAGATTTTTTTTAGTAAATTATCGAGTATATTTTATAATAAATTAAAAAGATTTCAATTAATTGTTTAATTTCCTGACCTGTAGCAAATTAACACCAGACAAATGGTGGAAAATGGTGGCTTTGGCCAGTATGTTTATTCAACTTTTCCATTCACATTGACAAGCTAATCAAATAAAATTTCAAGCCATCACCATCACATGGTTTTCAAATCCAAGTGACTGAAAAAGGGTGCAAGTACTATGGTGCATCAGTCACAAAGTGCTGAAAGTATTGTAGGTGCCATATAAGCAGCATTTTGAAGCGATGGGAGATTTCAAAAGTAAAAACTATTTATTATTTTCTATTGGAAAAAGCTCTTGCCTTTTGTTAAAAGTATTTTCCCATCTCAAAATGTCACTTATGTAGACATTAATGGTGAAACATAACCAGAACATATGTGTGTGCAAAAAGTATGATCGCGTCGCTTGCCAAAAATAACAGATCTACAAGTTTATGAATCAAATTATGCTCCTGGAAACAGTCAGACGAGCGTTCTAGTATCAAATCTGATCAAAATGTAAAGCCTGTTGAACCCTTTATTGTGACAGTTACGCAGTCAAGGAACTTAAAGCCACACGTGTATTTATGGTATCAATATAAAATGGAAGTAGTCACCACTATGCCCACTATAATACATTTTATCCACTTTTGAGTCAAGCTAAAGGCTAATCTTTCTGTGGGTTCCCACAACTTCTCGATCACACTGATCAATCTTGGCACTGTTTTCAATGGGCGTTTATGTCACAACACATGGCAGACTTTCCTAGCTCTCAATTCCTTCCTGTATAACACTATTGGGTCAAATCCATACTCACAATTTCAGTGTGAATCAGATACTGCCTTAGCCATTGAGGAAGAGAAAGGTCAGTGAGGAAGAGAAAGCTTCTTTCCTCATTTATGGCTGGACTACAACAGCGGGGCCAGCCCTATAAACGCTAAGGTCTCTGACTGAGTCACCGACTGATGAAGTTACACCATTGGTCGGAGAGCTGAGTGTTTGAGTTTCCCCCACAGGTCGTTGCACTTACAAAATGATTCCCCACGAACAGTTTTCTCTTAGGTCGTCAGGTCGTCAGGAGCCGTTTACATCGGCTACACGTTCTTCAATTACATGCGCAAGGGTCTTCAATTATGTCCTCAGAGGGCGCTTGCATTGATTCCACTCATTGGTTTTTCAACATGCATGTATTATCTGTAGGCACCAACAGGTAATATAACAACTGTTGCTGTGACAGTAGAGGCGGTTGTTATGCGTTTGGTGTTGAAAAAGAGGCCAATTTAATTATTTCTATAGTGTCAGTGTGTGGATGCAATGCTCTTTTAAAGGTTCTAGAGTTTTGTCACATCTAGAGTTCGGGCCCTGAACACCTACGTTAGCCTGGTAAACACCCCCTCCCTCCGGAAATCTCATGCATTGCATTGCATTTGGTTTCAGGAAGGAGGGTCTGGGATTGCTCACAGAGTAAAGCTGCCCGAACCGCTGCGCATACGAACCAATCAGCGGCTGCTAGGGGCGGGATCATCCAATCACCTGCCTAGTAACTTGAAAAAATTAAACTCCGTCTGTCATCGATTCTGCGCCCGAAGTCTCAGATGCAAGTACGCTGTGAAACAAAATGTGTGTCGCAAGCTTCTTCCATTTGACGGAGTGAGGTTACACCTACGTTGCACCGCCGATCCGACAGATATGCCCATATATGGAGATCCCTGCTGTCATCCACGATTGTCCCTTTTATGCCTATATGGAGATACCTGATGTCATCAGTATATGCCCATACATGGGCATGCCGCCTTTTGTGCCCATATATGGAGCCGACCGATTTGTTTGCGCCTGATGCCATGACGACACATTCAACACACTCCATATTTGGGTGTAGCTACATTGGGAACTACATTGGTTATGGCTGAGTCAAAGTGATATGAGCATGACGTCCCTTAGGCCCATTTTAATATAGGATAGGCTTCTTGAATACCTTTACTACTACATGATGAAATGCCAATTCCCACACAATGCACACAATCAACAAAAGACATTTAAAGCCTTTGTTACAATTTGTTTTCTAAATAAATGTGAAAGGGACTACACCATGATTTTTAACGTTTTCTTCTTTTTTGTGTGTTTTTGGTCTCCCCTACCTCTCTTCTATCCCCAAAAATACCCCAGTTTGAACACTCAGGCTTTCACAGCAAATCTGGGGTTTTCTGTAAATTGGTCTCAAAACAGGCCAAACTGATTTTCAACCTGACGTGACGTCACGTCAGGGTACAATCCCTCCCAGGGCCGGATACAGATATTTTTTATTAGGGGGGCAATAGGAAATACTGATTTTTTTCCCCTGTTTTTTCCGCCTACTTTGCTTCTTTTGGGCTTGCTTTCCTAGGCTTCTTTCTCTCGCAATATCTGGCAACACTGTCCAAGGCAAATCAGGGCGGAGAATTATTGGAATTGTGCAATGATGCATGATGGAATATGATTACTTTGATTATGGTAAGCTCACATTTCATATCACACACACACCATAAATGTAACTTTCACAAGCCCCCCCAAAAGTTCAGTTCCAACCAATTTTTTATTTATTTTTTCTTATTTTATTTTTCTACTTTTTACACACAGAACCAGGAGATAACATGCATACAAACTGGCTCAATAGCGCCCCGTGCCAAACAGGACAATGTGGTATTGCAGGTGAAAGTGCTTTATAAGCCAGAGAGAAGTTAGTTGGAATGAGTATATCTGAGGCTTGATTCAGGCTCAAACCTTTTGAAAAACGTTTGAGGGACATAAACAATATGATATTAAATATTTTTTATTTATTTTTAAATTCATGGTGTAGATCCTTGAATATAAATACTATGTTTTTTATTTAGAGCCATCCGTAATGTGCTCAATGGATGTGATTTTTAGGAATTGGTTCTATTGGCTTTCATAGAAATACTATAATGTATGTACTATGTTACAATAGTAAAACTGTCACTGAAAAAGCTGAGCTACTCTTTAAAATACAAATGAAGAAGAAAGCTCCTTTCTTGGCATTCTATACCTGAACTTCTGAGTTGGGATCCACTGGTTGTAGGCTAATCCAATGTTCCTTCCCACTGTATTTGCACAGGTCCTCCTTCCGGATAGACACTTTTCCTGAAAACAAACACATGTGCACACCCTAAGCCTCAACACATCACAGCAGATGGTAGAATGTGTGTGTGTGTGTGTGTGTGTGTGAGAGTGTGAGTGAGTGAGTGAGTGAGTGAGTGAGTGAGTGAGTGTGTGTGTGTGTGCGCGCGCATCACTGACTTACCAACAGGCAAACGCTGGAAAACGCTCTTGGCGTAAATGTTGAATGATAAACACTGAAATGGTCGTGGGATCTCAAAGTAGAAGTCCTCTCCATAGAAAGGGCTGCAAGACAATAAATCAATTACAGTAATGGCAAAAAGGGCAAGAAAAGAACTTGAACTTTGAATTAAAACGCAAACGGTTACAATTCATGCGCATTTGGTAAAATGTGTATTGTTGTGCCATGTCAAAAGGCATTCACCAAGTCAAATTCCCCAAACAGACAATGCCATTAGTCAGACAAACAATTTTTTGGGGAAAAATGTTGGGTTCTGAAAAAAGCAAGCCTTTCATCAGATAGTATAGGATGGACAATACAGGCTCCCCTGCTTGCGTCACTGGCAAAGAATCATCATAGGTTTCAAATCTGCCTCAGGTCCTTTTAATCCCATTTCTCTCTTTCATCATTGATTCTCCTACATACAGTGCAACTGTCAAGTGGACAAAAATAGAAGTTTTAAATAATGTATCAAATTGGCCAACTCATGTCATCTTAACACTTCTTAAACTAGGACTTGTCAAATAATAAGCCTTCATTCTATCAATCAGAAAACAGGCCAATAAATATTGCCTAGTCCTGTAAACACATGACTGGTCCGCATATGTCTGGCTGCCCTGTAGGAGCTGGCAATGAGACAGAGAGCCAAAGCATCTGTGCCATTCAGTCATGCCAAGATAACTACCTCACTCGTGACCAAGATAAAACTAAGATTTGGACAGCTTGATCTAACATACCTAATAGTAGGTTAAGCATGAGCTACAGATGGATCCTTTTCCCAATTTGATTTTCAAGAACGCTGCAGTGGATTAACTGTTTATACGTATAAAGTTCAGTTGAGCCATTTAGGAGGTCAATTAATTCTAGACATAAGACCCAAGTTATGGCATGATTAGGCTGAAAACAAAGACGTGTACACAATACACAATAGGGATGAGCAACTGTTTCTATGTTCCTATCGTCCAATTGTGGCTACTCAATATCACTGATACACGATCCTATTGACAGGGCCGGGGGAGTAGGAAGGGGTGGGGGTCACATATACGGTAATACAGTAATTCACCATACGTGTGTTAGAAGTAGGGCTGTAAAAATTGTCAAAAAGACTAATATTAGTCAATATAAGACTAAAATGTTCCTTTAAAAAAAAAAAAAACATACAGTATATTCAAGCCATTTTAATACATTGACTTTTGAATTTGTAAAATATATAATGTAAAATACTGTATGCAGTAAAACATAACATAAGATCAAATTAATGATTCATACTTTTATCTTATTCTATAGCCTAATTTTAATAAGCTTAATTAATAAATGGTTTAGATACAATCCCAAACTTGTCCAGACATCGACCCAAACGACGTGCTGTGGTGGAACAATCTTTACCTTGACATGAAACGGTCAGACTCATGTAAAGCCTACAATATTGTAACAGAGTTTAATAAAATAAATTTGGTCCTTTTGCGTGACTTTTTCCTCATTGGCTGGTCATTTAACCAATGAGGGCTCAATGTCCTCTCAGAATATGACCCACAATACTGTGTTCGGCCACTGTATGGTAAATGGCGCTGTTGCAAAAGTGTCGCACACACACACACACACACACACACACACACACGTATAATATGACTGTGTCATATCTTGTTTAAAAGTGCTTTTATAAATAAAGCACTTTTTAAAAAGTGCTTTTTTATTTATGTATATATATATATACACACACACACACACACACACACACACACACACACACACACATATAACCCTTAAACTGAAGTTGATGGCCAATGTTAATTGAAATTTCTCTTTTTTTAAATAAAAACAATCGTATTCATATTGTCGTAGCTCAGTTTATCCATCCTTTGTCATATAAGCATTTATACGGTCACTAGACTAGACCAGTAGTACTTCTTAATCTACCCTTTTTCTTAGAATTTATGCCATTGACTTTGGCCTACATTAAATGCAGTTAATATATATATATATATATATATATATATATATATATATATATATATATATATATATATATATATATATATATATATATATATATATATATATATATATATATATATATATATATATATATATATATATATATATATATATATATATATATATATATATATGCTTGTAAAAACATGGTGCTAGCATTGTAAGAAACTAGGCCAAAGACCTATGAATCCCTACAATGACACTTCCCTATGTACAGTTTGTGTCTCTTGGTTGGTGAAATAGCTTGCCTGACACTTCCGCAGGGAGGGTTTGGCAACACATGCAGACTTGTGCATACACCCACGCATCCTCCGGTGAATGCATAACATTACATGGAACTACTTGTAACCCCCACACTGTCTGTACACACACAAACCTACTCACAACACAACTGCACTCCCTCGATCCCTGCCTTCACCCTAGATTTCCCAATAATGTGAAGGGGCAAGGTAAAACCACTTCTACAACTCAAAAAATGAAAAAAAATGAAAAAACCCTTATCCAGTGGATCAGCTGCAAAAAGGTTCGTGATTCAGGCCATGTCTGTGTCAAAAACGTAGGAATACAAGACAATACAGTATAGGCGTAACCAGAGAAAATGAGGGACAGGGAGCAAGAAAGAGAAATAGAGGGACAGTGTAACAAAAGAGCAGGCCAAAACGGAGCGATTATAGAGACGTGTGTGAATTGGCATTGAGGTAGTGAAGTTGACAGTGACAGACAAAGACAGGGTAGAGCGTAGGAGGACACACTTCCTCTGACACTGTAAAAGGAACTCTTTGAAAGGGTTTGAAATAAGGAGAGAGAGGAAAAGTTGTTGTGAAATACCTAGAGGGCAAGCCCATGTTTACAGTGAGATGTGTGAGACTGGAGGTAGAAACATTAAGTTCCCTGATAGCCCGTCTCCCGAGCTTACAGTATCTGAACAGGTTGTGTGCGTGTCTCCATGCTGGTCAGAAATGGCTCAGTTTTCGGGCCTGTCTTTTACCCATCATTGGCATTAATTTGCTTTTGATCAACCCCCCACACACACCTTGACAGCTGTGTTCATACCTCACCAGTTTCCTTGGGGAAACCATATTTATCTTCCAGCAATCTATTGCTTAATAATTAAGCATGACAATGAAAATCTAATTTATGAACAATGTCAATTTCATTTCTTTACTACGCATCTTAGCGTAATTCATTCAAAGGCCACCCTAGTGTAGCGGTTAGAGCACACGCCTGACGTGCGAATGGTCGTGGGTTCGATCCCTGCCTGGGGTCAACGTCAGCGAGGGCATGCGGTTGCAACAGGTTTCTAACGCCAAATCAAATGGGTTCAGATCTGAGCCATGTCTCCTGAGGAGCCACGTCTGAAGCCTGAACTGGAAGGCAGACATAAAAACAACCACACACTTAGCGTAATTTATGCCCAGAATTTACGGTATAAACAATACCCATATGTATCCAACTGTTTTTCAGTATGGTGCATGCATGGTCATTTATGGAGGAGATCTCTGATGGTTTAGATCAAAGAATGGGACCCGCACACCGTCTGGATCTTGCAAAAAAAAATCGCTCTTTATTATTCGACGTTTCGGTCGTTAGACCTTCATCAGGACAGACTATACAGAACACATCAACCACCAAACTTTTTAAAGGCTACACCTCCAAAGTGAAGGTCATCGGACATGCAGCCCATTGGCTGCACCCACAAACTCAGACCTAAAGCCACTCCCACCACCATCATATTAAAGCAACACCAATCACATTCACAAAATACGTTTTTTCTGGGTCAAGGCAACACTAATTATGGCTCTGAATAGCAGAGGAAAAGGCCTGTACATGTCATCGGGCCAGGTCTTGCATGCATGGTCATGAAAATAAAAAAAGACATATGGGGTTGACACTTAACGGTTAACCGACTGCCCGTGGCAAGTATAACCGACCGACCGAACGACCAAGTGGCAGTTGCGCTCATTCAGACTTTCAAAGTGACTGTCGATTGGATTTAAAATTAATTTGATTAACTTTTCGGGCAAGTGGGCATGACATTTGGGCAAGTCGAACTTGCTGTACTTGCCTGACGGGCAAGTGCCTCTTGAGACCTTAGTGTCAACCCGTACTCCAGCTATCTATCTATATCTAAATCTACTTTTTGTATGTATATATTTCCTCTGCTAACACAGGATGTTCTATATCATATGATATCACGTCAATGTTCATGTCAGCAATCATAGCTGTTGTGCAAGCAATGCACCCAAAGATACAAGCTATACTTTAGCCTGTAACGTGTGTTGGTTTAGCAGGTCTTGCAGTACTTCATAGGAAATATGAATGCCTGAGCCCTATGATACGGGAGGTACTAGAGACAGTACTGCAGACTTGTACTAGAGTAGAGTTTAACTCTGAGACTGTAGAAATGTAACCTGTAAGCCAAGGGTTAATTTGAACAATTTATTATGAGTAAACTACCACTTACTTTTGTATTTATTTATCAACAACTACTATGTTGTACATGGTGTATTACCATTAGCAAGTTTATGTCTTTTTACAATATTTCTTTATGGTTCAGAATAGGAAAACAATAAAAGTGCTATATCCACTCCACACAAAGTTCACAAAACCTAGGGGAGCCAATGCTTACCTGAGGCTTTTGTCAATCACCTTGGTGCGGTGGACTTCCTCCTGATCCAAATTGATGGTGCAAAAAGTACAAAGGTCCCGCTGGCGATTCGGCCCCGAGACTGGACCCAGGTTTTTAGCTTCACCTACAGGGCAAAGACAAAAGCATGAGTCCAACTTTGACATCACTATATCAGTGTTTCCCCATACAGAGGTTTGTGCTGGGCTACATGTTACACAGGTTACCAACATACATACACACACACATTTACTAAACTGACACAGTAAAGCCTGATTCATACTTGTGAACTACAAGCGCACAATGCATGCATCACGACTCATCGACATCATTGTGCAATTAAGTATAAATTAACTGTCAACTGCACTTCTTGTGATCTGTAGACAATATATTTTCAGCTGCTTACATCTGCTTTACCCTCAACGGCATGCAATCTCTAGCCCAAGAACCTGTGAAAAAAATACTGTAAAGCATGAGAGGTACGAGAAAAAAATATGATTCTAGCCTAACCTGCAGTGTTTGAGTTCGGCAATGGATATTAATCTCTTGGGGAGCCGTGGGGAGTCAGGGCCTGAAATATTTTCTAAACTGGGGGGAATTCCCTCTTAAATACTTCACAGAGAGGGGATTCATATACTTTGGAGGGATACCACTTGTGAGCTTAACTTATATTGTCTCTCATCTTACATTGTCTCAGATTACATTTTGTCACTCTGCTCCAACTCGGATCGGTAAAGACTGTCTGCTCTCAGCTTATGCATATGCAACTGTGTCAACTGTATTGTATGTACAAAAACTATACAGTATGGATAGTTTTTTTTATATTAATTCATGTAGATATTAAGAGTATAGTAGCAGATCTACGCTTTTATGTGTCTACAGCACATCCTATACACTACTACCCTGGCTGGAAAGCCAGAGAATACATGAGCTCATCATAATATTAAATAATGATAATTATTAAAAAGAGTTTTTACACTTCACAGAAACAAAGTTGGAGACGAACTAAAGAACCAGGCAGACAAACACATTGGAGAAGGGGTAAGACAAATAGAGATGGAACCGAGAGACAAGTTTGTGCCAGACAGTACTTTTGGCGTCCAGTGTCTTTTACCGAGTGGGGTCTCCTTCAATTGATATAGATTCACAGTTTACGCCTGATTTATGTGTTGTGCCTAAAATAGCCAATCTACAAGCTCACAACATGTCGTGAGCTTATGGATCTATTTACTAAAAATTGGTAGTTGCGGGTTGCATTTTTTTGGACTCGTTTCTAACGTGTAGTTGCTTATTTAGGCTTGTTTCCAAATGTTTTAATTATTATTTAAACCATTGGTTCTCAAATATTTTCATGAAAATGTTTTGTGCATTTGTGTTGTTAAAATGTTTCAAAACATATTCCAAATATTCCACATTTTATTGCAAGAGTTTTTGAAAATAGCCGAGCTTGTAGATCTGTTATTTTCAAATGGCCGATGCATATAGGTTTAAAGTGCTCATGTGGCCTAAAGTTGCTTCTTTTGGGCTTGTTTTCCTAGACCTGGTTGCTCATTTCTTTCACAAAATATGGCAACACTGCCTGTAAAAAGGAGTCCTCATTAATGTCAGCCGACAGTTTGTGCTGAACTAAATGGCAACTTTTGCCAACAGACTGCCAGTCTGTTGTAGTCTGAAGTAGTCTGTTTGGTGGAGAGTCACCTTTTAAACTGAATCAATCGGTGTATATGATTGGCCTATTTGTTTTCTTACTCAACATCCTCCTTGCACTGCTTTCTTTTTCACAGTTGCCTGGGCAGGTACAGAGACCAAGGCGGATGTGGCTATGGTAAACTTGAGGATCAATCATAATGTGGTTTAAGACACAAAACATTAACTTCCTCATCCAACCCAATACTGACACAGGACTGCTGATTCACAAATGACAAACACCTCTGTAACATGCCTCAAAGCTTGTGAATGCAAGCAGGCGTAGACTACTGCTGGTTTACTGATTTAGCCATCTTGTGTTACATACAATAAAATAAAGAAATGTTTGAAAACATACAAGCACATCTTATGCAGTCACTAAGACAGTCTAGTCAGTCAGTGGCAAAGCCAATGAGTGCCAATTACGCTGCAATATTAAACTCTAGTTAAAAGATTGATAGAACACACTGCACCGTTAGCCTCTAAATCAGCCCTGCTATGCACTAATATACATTAAGACAACTTTGAATATTCTGCCTTTTAACCTTTTAAACAGAACAGCAAATATCTCCTCGTTTACTTTTTTTAAAGTCCAGGAGGTGAAAGGACACTAGACACCCAATTTGTCAGAGATGCATGATATTGTAATTCTGGCCAATATCAATTAATTGCATGCCATGGTGGCATGGTCAAATTGATCGGTACCGAAAGTTTTTCCAGTAGGGTTTACCTACACCTGTGATTCTAGGTGCAGATGCAGACTTCTAATAAACAGTGCATTCTTATTACTAGATGCATTATGCCTACTGATTCACATTAGTTTAAACTTAGTCTCGCGTAGCCAGACAACTATTCCACAATCTCTGAATGCTATATAGTCTGGAACTACAACTCCCGAAATCCGAGAGAGGAAACTGGCACTTCCGTTCACGAAAATATATTTTAAAATATCTTTACATTTTAATTTCCATTTCTGCTAAGCAGCAAGCTAAATACACTTAGATGATTTGTATTTATATTAGGATAAATTTGCGCGACTGTAAAGACGAAACGGAAGTGGGGAGGAGACTTCACATCCGGTTTATATTCTAATCATGATCAGAGCTTCCGAGACCCAGACTGTATGACCGGAAACATTTGAAAATTGTGGGAGGCAACAGTCTGGCCACGCGAGACTAGTTTAAACTTAAATGTATTAACCCATTAATACCTGAAGCCGATTCTACAAATGTCTTCTAAATCCCAACAGTATTCTGAAAAAAACGTATGTTTCTATATCAGTGGTGCTCAAACTTTTTCATGTCAAGGACCCCCAAACTTATGTATTTGGCCGCTGACCCCCATCTCAAAATATTTTGTTCCAGGGACCTCCAGAAGCAAAGATTGGAGTTAAAAATGTTTGCACACACTTCCACACATTTTCAAAAATAGCAGATCTACAAGCTTGTAGTGTGGCACCATGAGCTTGTATATTTGCTATTTTTTAATAGCCAAAGTGTAAAATAATGCCGTTTAGCTCAAATAAAGAAGTGACACAGATGCGTTCCAGGTCTTCATGGGTTAAAGATGCTACATTTGTTATTACTTAACATTTTCCAAATGGTTTGCTTGTATTTGTTCTAAAACTAGACCCTTTTGAAAGCTTCCACAGCAAACACTGATTGCACCATCAGCCTTCAATCATTACAAAATGCTTTTCCAGTTTTACATACAGATATTGCATTTTTAAGTACATATCGTAAATATCGTCCGATACCGATATGATGAATGATTACATGTGCATTACTAGTTGTCGTGATCATCATGAAAGCCCAAGGTTGCGTTTTTTTCCTAATGACACCCACCTTCTCAAATATACTTGCCCTGCCTAGGGGTTATTGTTGCCGGCGGTGCGGCACATGGATTTATCTACCAACATTCTTCTAACTAAAATCAATTTCCTGTTGATTATGTGTAACGCCCTACAGAAGATAAACAGTATTATTAGTTAAAGGCTATCACATCAATCATATTTCATGTGTAGTATGGACAGAACTCATCAGATCAATCAGTAGTCGTTTTAGATCAGCAAAATGATATGCGCCATTTCAGAGTAATTAGAAATGGCCAATTAGGCTACACCCACTCTAGAAACTACGTTTCTCCGCTACAAGCAATGATTGGCATTAACTTGGCAAAATAAGTTCTTCCGTTATATCATTTTAAAGAAAACATCAAATAAAAACAAAGCATAACAGCATATGTTATACAACATTGTTACAAGTTATTTGGTGCTTGATCTTGTGTTCTTACAGTTTTTACTGCTGCACAACCAATTGCCCCATTGAAAACAACTTGAGTTATAGCAGCCTTGCGTATGAACGCAAATGGCCAAGCCAACCATCTCTGTATGAACAGAGCCTACAAGGTGAATGTTCAAATTAAATTTTAACATCATTTATCAGCCTACCTGTAGAACAAAGTAAAAATAAACAAATGTTACATCTATCTTACTTCATGGAAATGTTTTCCAGTGCCTCCTTGTAGTTTCCTTGATGCAAAATATGAAAGTGTTAAAGCTGTAATTTGGAACTTAAAACATTTTATTTACCAATCTGCATGTTAGTATGTTAACACATATAACTAGCACATCTAGAGTGGTTGGAACTTGAAGTAGTTTCCCTTATCTTCTATTAAGAAATCTAGAACCTGGTGTCAAGTAAAAATCATCAAGTGGATGGCAGAGTTCTTGTACATATTTTTTTTTTCCCCCCCTCTTTTTTTTTGTTGTTGTACATAGTGTTATTTGTATTTTTTTTGCTGTTTATTTTGTAATGATATTTGAACTGTGGTGCCACTATATATGCCTATGAATTGAATACCAAGGCCCTCATTGGAAACAAGTCCGCAAGGACTTTTATGAACGGACCTGTTAGACAAAGTATTTTAAATGTAACTGTGCTGTTTTACATTTTTTGCCTAATAAAATAATCAATCAAAAAAAGTTCACTCCAACTATAAAAAAATAGTTCAAATACAAAGGTGAACGATAGTTATCGTTAGTCATAGTGCTCAGTGTGAATGGCGCTTTACTGCATGAAGATCGGCCTGTACTTTGCCCTTTTCCCTCTATACCAGGGGTCAGCGTTCTTTTTGACATGAAGTAATTTTCTTGATAATCAGTGAGCCAGCTTAACATTAGGTTTCATTATGACACATCAAAATAAAAATGTAATATTTCCAACTGATTTTGAATGTTTGATTTCCCATATACATAACAACTTTTATGTTTTCCTTCTTCAGAAATATTTTCCTTCACATCAGGATGCAATGATGATCATTAGACGCAGAGCAATAACCCACCCCCAGTCAAAGTTAGGAGTTTGAATGAATGTAAAACTGTGTGCAGGATGTAATTTGTGAGGGGACTTAATTTAACTGACTAAACTAAAACCTCTCTCACACTTACTGATCACCCTTCCCTGTGCCAATGTTGGCACCCATGCCCAAGGTTGCCTACCCCTGCTCTATACCAACTCTCTTTGCCGCAAATAACCGATCTATAAGCTTCTATTTGGCATGCTATTTTTGCTATGTTTGCCTATTATGACATGCCCAGAATTGGGATGCTAGTGTCCGGTTCATGTGGTAAACAGAAATAAGAAAAACATTCTTCGCACACGTTTATTTGCCCACAATTTATTTTACAATCGGGCAACTGTTAATGTTGGACAATGGCAAGATACAGTATCCCACATCTTACTGTCTGAGGTAGTGTGTGTACAATCTATCTGGTTGCCTCATTATACCTGCTTTGAGTGACACTGTCTGTCAAGTGCCTACTGAGCACTCTGTGCAGGCTGCTCTACATGTCAGATTTTGGCCCAAAGGATTACAAAAGGCATGGAGAGCATACTACTGTATTGGTCTATTGGACACGGTAAGATAGAAAACTGAGTCTGAATAAACCGGACTGGGATCAGCTCTTTAACAGGCTATTATTAATGTCATATAGCTAATCCGGGGATTGGTCAGTGACTGAAAGAGCCGAGTTGACATTAAGCATGTGATGCTAGAAAACAGATGCAGACATACATACACTCTCACCATGTTGAGGCATGGGACATTCACAAATACAACACCTATGTAAATTTGGTATGATTATTAAAACAGGAGCCATCTCAACAGAATGCCACCTCCATTGTTGCTAGATGTAGGCTATGGGGAACAAAATGATCAAGCATGAACAAGGAAGAATGAAGTTTCGTAAGACAGCAAACAGAGCTACAAGCCATTGTGGTTCCTCTATTTTATTTTGTTCTGCTTATGGTTTTCTTATCAAAAAACATAATATAATGTATAGATGCCCGTTGTTTTTTTCTTTCCCTTCTTTTGTTTCCTATCACTATTTATGTGCATCATGGTACTTTACAGTTTACTATTATGTACAGTAGACAAAACAAAATCCTAGTAGTGATTAACTAGCCTATATTCTCCTCTTTCATTCAAGTGCAATAACATGGCCTATGACTGCTAAAATACATAGTTTCCTGAGCATTATGCACAGAATAAAAATAAGAAAAAATGCAATCCATCCCTTTTCTATGTAAGCATTCTCCATTGTTAACACAATCAATGGGACAAATGTAAACCTTGCTGTTTAAGGTGAGTACTAATTTACAGGTTTCGCACAGTAGTAGCGCTAGAAGCTTTTGTTGGTCACAAGCGATACTTCCTGTCAATCAGTTTCATTCCATTTCCCATGAATATCCTTCTGTTGCAACAGCAGCATGAGAAACAACTTTCTCATGTGAAATTAATAGTTCAGTCACACACATGCAAATTAAATATTTGCCACCCGTTCTACATGAGCTACAGGCATGGATTCCGGTGGCAAAGCAAATTCGCATCTTGTGTGAAGTTCAACTTTGGTCAACTTTGACATGGATTTCACCTTGGCAGGCTTGGCCACTCTCCTGCTTGTACCCTAAAACTGCCATTGAATATTAGAGAATACGGCAGAGAACAGTGTTTTTTGCACCCAGAAATTGAGAAAAACCTAAATGAAACGCACCAGAATTAACATTTTTACCTTCAACTGTGTTTACCTGTCAACATGACCACTTTTAAAAGGGTCTATTGAATTGCTAGCGTGTGCTATTTCAGTCCAAGTATTTAGGTCCAAGACTTGGGCCCCAACCCCAATATGATATTGTAGTTTTAATTTAACTCTGGCCAATCGTCATAATGATTGGTAGTAGACCAATTGTGTATTTGTGTTGAAACTGACATTAATTTTGTAGTGATTGAAGTAGAAACTAACCAGGCCGGGTTGCTGACCCAGGGCCCGCAAACTTTGGTCATAGCCACTTGGAATGGGATTCAAAAAATCTAAGTTGTACATCTTTATCACATGACCCCAGAGATAATGTGTACCGATTTGTGCAGGTTTTGGACAAAAGCTGTAGTAGTAGCAAAAAGTGTATTTTGAAGAAAAAGCACAATGGCAAAAAACAGGGCCAATAAGATGTGTCATTATCAAAGGAATCCAGGGGGGAAAAGATGTTTGCCTACAGTGCTTGACTGCTTGTAGCATGTCGTGCAAAACGGGCCCCTCCAGCAAACTTTGTAAGCCAATCGTAGTCAATCTGAATAGAATCCAAAACATCTGACAGATACACCTTGATGACATGACTACAGAGATAATGTGTGCCAATTTGGGCGAGGTTTAGACAAAATCTGTCAAAAACTGCAAAGAAAACACAACATGGCGGAAAACTTGTCATGTGGAAATTATTTGGAGAGTTCCGTAATGATCCAAGGGAAATTGTATGACCTACGGTTCAAGAGTTATAGGACAAAATGTGAATCGGCCTGTTTTAGCGCCACCATGAAGCCAATTAGAAAAATGTAGGGTGTCATTTCTTCCTTGGCCTAGTGGGAATGTGCATGCAAAGTTTCACTGCAATTGGACCCTGCGTTTTGTTCAAAACAGGCCACTCCTGCCAACTTTGGAAGCCAATCAGGATAGAATATGAAAGATCCGACAGATACGTTAATTACAAGACTATAGAGATCATGTGTAGCGAATGCGATGCATGTGATGTTTGGACAAAATATGTAGGAGTAATATAAAAGAAATGTTTTGCTAAAATCGGTCATCTGCAGTGGTGTGTTCTACCGTGTTATCCGATATACGTAGTATGACGTGCAGATTTCTTTTTTTTTAAGCGTAGCCCTCTACTAACTATTTAATCTATTGACCACTCGCAGGGAATGATTATCGTAGGCCCTCCGAAAAAAACGAGAACACACCACTGGTCAACTGGTAGCGCTATAACAGGCCAATGTGAAACATTTGGGGCAGAGGTTCTGCTCTGGCCTCCGGGGAGTGTCTGTGCACAGTTTCACACCGATCGGTCCAACAGTGCCAGAGATAAGCTGCTCACAGACAGACGGACACATGCACACAGAAAGACAGACGGATAGGGGGGCGAAACCAGTCTCGGTCATGCCTTCGGCCTGGCGGAGACAATTAGAATGCTAAAGCAATTGCATAAGAGGCACAAACTTGTTTAAAATAACTTCACCTGGCTTTATAATACTGGGGTTATTTGAATCACAACAAGGTGATGAAATCACAAAACGTCACACACACAACTTCCATGTATTTACTAACACTTTGAACCTGGTCTACTTGTGAAGAGCAAGAGGCTTGCCAGCTAATTAGGGTGAAAGCCAGCAGCTTTCTAACAGCTTTGTGAAGCTTACGGTTTTGTAACTTGGCGTTATTTTAAAGCTACTTTAGAAGCTGGTCATATAAGGTTAACCCTGAGCGACATGTTGACTTCTGATGCGAGTCGAGTGTGGCTTAAAAACACACCAAACGACACGATAACGTTACAGTGATTTAGTGCGAATTTAAAGTAACGTTTGACTGCCAACAACATTAACATAATAACGTTAAACTTCAGCCATCTCGCTTTTTGGCCAACTAGCGCGAGCAGAACGTTGTGTATTCACTTGTATGTATTTACTATTTATTGTTTTTTTTTTATTGAAACGCAGGCACAATAACGTGACTGACTGCACACTGACCAAGAAAGACTACTTTTTTTTGGGGGGGCAGTGCAGTCCAGTCACAGACAGTGGTGGAAAAAGTACTCACTTGTTGAAACTTAAGTAAAAGTATAAATACCACAATGTAGAAATACTCTGTTAGAAGAATTAGTCCGGTATTCAAAATGTACTTGAGTTAAAGTACAAAAGCATTGGCATCAAAATGTACTCAAAGTACCAAAAGTAAAAGTACTCATTGTGCAGAATGTCCCATTTCAAATGTATAAATTATTTTTGAAAATAACTCATCTAAAAGCTTACAATGCGTGAAAATTATATTCTATTTTCAAATGGCCGAATTATCATTATTATTATTATTATTATTAATAATAAAAATCTACAAAGCAACAAGCAACTAAAGTTTTTAGTAAAAAGTACACAATATATGCCTCTGAGATGTAGTAGAGTAGGGGGGGGGGGGTATTGGAAATGCAATACTCCAGCTACGTAAAAGTACCTCAAAATTGTACAGTCCTTGTCTTGAGTAAATGTACTTAAGTTACTTTACACCAGTGCGTGCAGTGAAGTCAGTCACACACACACAGACTCAGTTCCCTGAATGAATCATTCACAACAAGCTAGTACTAGTAGCTGTTGTTAGCTTCCTGCGCTGTGCTGCCTGCTAGCCGGCGACACTTCGTCCGTGTCGCCGCGGAGCGGACCCCCCCATTAACACAAATGACGTCTTTTCAACAGAAAAGAAGCGTCGACGCAGACTTTTTTTTTAAAAACAAACACGTCATGTTTTTGTCTGAGTGACGCAACGAAGTCTATAAATTAAAGCTTTAACGAAAGCACCGCGCCCCTCTCTCTCTCTCCCCTTCATCGACCGCTCACCCCCCGCCTAACAACGTATCTCCCTTGGGAGAATATGGATAAAAACATTGACTGTAATAATAACGTTCAAACTTACATATTTTACCCCGCACGCTCTGTAAAATCCGTATTCCCATGTCGTCTTCTTCCGCCATGGTCCGTGTTTGACTGTGTGTTCACACTGCTTACTGCTACTACGCTGCTTTTATCATTATCGCTTTATGAATGCAGAGGCAGTGAGGGCCGGCCTACAGCCTACTGGAGGCTAGGCTACGGCGTGACGCTGACATGGAGTTGTTGCACTCCGTGGAGGCGGTGTCGCGCGCCGGAAATAGCTGATTTTCAAGCCAGACCAGTGGTTCTCAAACTTTTTCATGGTCCCCGACCCCCGGACCCCACTTTGAGAACCAATGGAGTAGAGTAGACAGTGGTGGGAAAAGTACTCACATCTCTTAAGTAAAAGTATCATACTGCTTTGTAGAAATACTCTGTTACAAGTAAAAGTCCGGAATAATTTTTTTTAGCCTATAGTAAAAGTACAAAAGTATTGGCATAAAAATGTACTTGAAGTACCAAAAGTAGAAATTGATTGATTGATTGAATTATGATGTACTTTATTTAGTAAGACATGAGAAAAACAGTAGGCCTACATGGAAGTACAGATCATTCTAAGGTCTAAACTGGAAGGCTCATAAGCACTAAGCTTGTTTAAAATGAGATCCTCACGCACACAAATCATGATGCAATCTGCATAATGAGAAATAACTAATTATGCAGATTGCAGAATGTCCCCTTTCACAACTTTTCAAATGCATGAAATGTATAATTTTTTGTTGTTGAAAATAGCAGATCTACTAGCGCAAAATGCATGCATCAACACATTGTGAGCTTGTAGATCGGCTATTTTCAAATGGCCGAAATGTATAGGGCTTAAGTGGTTACTGTATGTTTTGTAATAATCAAAGTCTACATGTAACTTAATTTGTAGTAGAAAAATATTTAGTAAATATTCCAGTAAAAGTAAAAAATACTCAAAACTGTACTTAAGTACAGTACTTGAGTAAATGTACTTAGCTACTTTACACCACTGCTTGTAGATTGGCTATTTCCGGACGGAACCTTCACCGGGGCCTCGAGCCACGCATCAAATGTTTCAGCTTGTTTTGGACACCCACGTGTTGTTACCCAATTTTGAGGAGGGCTGCTGAGGGAAACCATTATTAGGGCTTTGCCAGCCAGTCGAAGCTATATCATAATTTCGTGATCACATTCTGAATCTGCCCGGATCAGGGAAGAAGAAGCTTCACGACTTCAAACTAAAAAGTGAGAGCTTGACTTCGCCCTTCGTTCATATTATTTAGGGATCATTTAACCGTTTGATTGACTGTTGCCTTATGGTGTAGAAGAAGTCTCGGTTTCAGTTTCATTTTATTTGACATTATTAAAGGCATAGTGTGTAACTTTGCCCTGTGTAATATACTGGTGTAATACATGTTTTACTAATCATTTCCCCTCTATACAGGGTTGAGCTGAAGGGGGGTCGTCGACCCCTTAGTTCCCAGGCTGGGGGCTCGCGCGTGCTCCACATGCACGAGCGAGCACTCACCGTCAGCCGCCCGCGAACCGTCAATCATTAACACAACAACGCACCGTCAGGGGCGAGCTATATTATACCTCTATGGGGGCGAGCCGTCTTTAACACCTTTAACAATGGCCTCAACCTGGCTGCTTTGCATAACACTAAAGCCATGGAGTGTGAAAGGGTTAATCGCTTAGCAGAGGACAAGAGCTAGTAGCCTGCCAGACACTCACAAACTTATCCCTGTCTAGCTCTGGTCCATAGCGTTAGAAGGAGTTCTCCTTAACGTTATGGTACTTTCGATTCTTCCCCTCGCACCGCGGTAGCGCAGCCTCTCGTCTGTAGTAAAAATAAAAAATACACTTTTGGTATTCACCAAAACAAAGACGGTTTAATGGAGTTGAAAGCCTATTCTACTAAGTGGGAACACTGTGAGCCCCCACCTCACGTCTAAAATACACTTTTTGGCCAGAAAAGAAAATATTTCACCGGAAGGAAGAATCTGGTCTAATAGGAAAATTCCATTGACCAGATCTGTAGAGGGCACTGTGGAGTAACGAAAAACAGGTTTTAATTCCGGTGAAATATTTTCTTTTCTGGCCAAAAAGTGTATTTTAGACGTGAGGTGGGGACTCACAGTGTTCCCATTTAGTAAAGTAGGCTTTCAACTCCATAAAACCGTCTTTGTTTTGGTGAGTAGCAAAAGGGTTTTGTTTTTATTTTTTACTTGTTTTAAAAAACACTGTTTTAAAAGCAATGTAAGTCTTTAAAAAAAAAGTTATTCAAGTAAAGACAAGTTGATTGATTATTTTAAGTACTTATGTGTGGGTGAATATATGTAAAGGGCTTTTATATAAAAAAAGGAAAATAATGTTGCTATGTTGGATATGCAGGCATGTTGCTATGTGCACATGCCTGCGCGTGCACGTGCGCGCGCACGTGACGTCATAAAATATAGCCCCCTTAGTTAAAAAATCCACAGCTCACCACTGCCTCTATACCAGCAGTTATCATCAGCCACTGGAGTAGTGTGGTGTGGTGGTGTTTACATGCAGTCTGCAGAAACAAATTGACCTCTCTGTATTTTTTTGTGTTTTCACTGTTTGTTTTGGTTGCCCAAAATGCCCCTGTCTACCAAAACAAACTGTGAAATCGCCAGCAAGAGCCAGGGGCAGTGTGTGAGTTCAGTTACACCATCACACTACTCCAGTGGCTGATAACTACTGGTATTGAGGGGAAAATGAATGTTTTGTTTTGTAAACACAGAGCAAAGTTACATATTATTATGCCTTTAATCCCTGTTGGATATGCTACATCATACACAGGCACTAGGTTGTTGAACTGAGCAACCCAGACTTTAATTATGGTAGCATAGCATCACTCTTTTAATACAAGAATGATCTTATATTAAATAAAATGGAACAGGGTTTCCGGTTTTCCCTTGGTCGTATACACTAGCAAGTGTTCCAAGAAAAGTGCAGTATCTTTCAATTATATTTTGGTAACAAACCCGTTTTCTCTTTTATTCTTTCAAGATCATGTGAAGCAGTGAGCATCACAGCAGGACCCAGGTATGATCAGTGGTGGAAAAAGTATTCAAATGTTTTATAGGGCTGAAGTGGGTAATGTATGTTTTGTAATGATAATACAAATCTACAAAGTAGACCTAACTAGTAACTAAAGTTTTCAAATAAGTGTAGTGGAGTAAAAGTACAATATTTGCCTCTGAGAGTGGAGTAGAAGTAAAAGTACCGAAAATTGGAAATACTCCAGTAAAGTAAAAAATACCTCAAAATTGTACTTAAGTACAGTACTTGAACTTTAGTAAAGTTAGTTACTTTACACCACTGCGTATGATTGTGCACAAAACCTGTTTTATCCATGAATTGTCGTGACAGTGTGGTCTTATAAAGTCAGGCACACTCTTCATCCAAATACTGTTTATGGATCAACTCTATTCTTGGTGCTTTAATTGGTTATTGGGCTTATATTTGCTTTGTGATTTTGTTGAAATTTCACATATATCAATAGTACCAAACTTAAAATCAAATCAAAGTTTTAGATTTAAGTGACAACATGGCCATCTTCTGCAACTCCTTGTATGTGGTCTTAAATGATCAGCCTACATTTAGTCTATAATCTTTAACTTGGCATGCAGTGGACTGGTTACACATGACTTTCTGTGGCATTTTACCACAATGAAAATGTGGAAAAGTACTTAAAACCGGCCTTATCATAAATATTTACAGCCAATTATTTGTAAGAGAATGTTTTTTACCCCGTTCTCCCCAATTTAGTCGTTATGCCAATTAGTTCCTCCCCACACACATTTTGTGTGTCGTCAGTCACTGCCGTTATATCCCACTGACTCACGTGCCAGTGAGGAGCCCCCACTGGGAGGACGTCGTAGAGCCTTCGTCCTACTCCTCCCGCCCAACACTCCCTGTTGACAGGTGCCGCCCCAGGAATATGTGCAGTGACAAATATCACTCTCCCTGCCTTGCTTCTCTCCCCCGACACGTGCCAATTGTGTTCGTATGAAGACGCTCGGATGCCGGATGCACCACACGGTGGATTCGATTCGTGAAGCCTGATGTACTGTAATGGTTCAAACTACTTTTAAGACCGTCAGATATCAGAATCACTTGTTTTTAAAATATCTTTACTTTGAAATTATTATGATATAAATGGATGGATATTTAATTTCCTGCATCCATTTTTTCATGGACTGAACAGGATAGCATTATAACAAGCATGTTGAGCAATATTGTTTTCACACCTGAAGCTTATGGCCTACCTGTTAGAATTCAAGTCACTTTCCATGAATGCGCAAGAAAGCAGGGAACATCTATGGATTGTGTCATTAAGGCTAGACCGTGAATGCAGATTTGCAGTGCGGAATGTTAAGTGGGAAATCTCACATGAGCTGCTGGTCTCTCAGTGAAATTTAATAGAGGAACAGTGACCGAAAATTTCAATTAAGATAATTGATACGTTTTTTCTTTCTACCCCCAAAAATGCATTTCTTCATACTTTGATAATCTATTGGACATCTAACAAGTTCCCTACCAGATGAGTATCTTTGAGTGTCTAATCATTTGCAGCTCATGACAAATCCAGACTGATGGGTTTTAATTCACAAAACTGAAAAGGACTGCTGTTTGTAGTAGGTCATGAAAAAACAAGCATATCGTAAAATTGCTGCTTATTAATGTAATTTATTTTATTAGCTTTAGTGTTTTATACATCGTAATTGCACAAAGGTAATAACATTGGTGTCTGTGGTAGAAATGATAACAATGGTGCTCATATTAGAATTGTGTATTAATTAGGAAAGTATTAAATCAAAACAAACATAGTCTTACTGTAAAGTGCAACTAGCCATGCCTAGTTAATTGAAAGGGTCAGTCAGGAATGTGGAAACACTCAGAATTCATGGTATTTTCCCACATACTTTTATAAAAGGAGCATCTGAACACAAGGCAGTCAGAAGTATTGCAACTTGAAGGGGTGAGAGGTCACCCCTTCACTCCAGTCAGAAGTATCCCAAACCTCTCACCCCTTCACTGTGGTCACAAGTATCCCTAACCTCTCACCCCTTCACACCAGTCAACATATGCCTTCAATGCTAATCTCCTTTTGAAAACATGGAGAATTCCCTGCTTAATATAGATTTAAATAATACTTTATAAGACATCTTATCAGGATAATGGTCCTATTACTGAGTCTGCCTTGAACCCATAGAAACGCCATAAAATATACAAAAACTGCAAAATCTGCAAAGATGGAAAAAAAACACTGCCTACTTAGGAATGACGACATTCCAACTTTAACATTAGGTCTTCAGTTTCATAGTCTGTTGTCCATGGGTGACATTCTATTGAGCTCAGCTATCAAGACACAGTGATGCCTTGGGACCAAAAGTTAAAAACTATCAGATTTGGATTTTGGGTGTTAAAGACATATAGCCTGATATTTGATGAAACAAACAAAAAAATCTTATTAACATGTTTGCTGAAAAAAATCCATGATCACATATTGGATATCAAAGTGATGCTGTTTTTTTGTTTTGTCTTTAACTACCCAAAATCCAAATATGATCCACTTGGATAGGGATTGAAAGTTTTGAACTCTTGGGCCCAGGGTATATTATATTATTTCATTTAATAAACTCGAGTAATAGCTTATAGTCCATTTGTCATTCATTATGTTTTCTCTTATAATCAGTTCTGGCCATCAAAAAAAGGTTCCTGTTTACATAACCATTTCTCAGGCTTGTTCATGGACATGGGGGTTGGTTTTGTTTCAGAGTCATTTTTCCAAAAAGTATGAGAGGGCTTCTCGTGGTTTATCGGTCTGACCAATAGTCCCTTGTAGTTGTTTCTGTCATGGGCCTGCTTTTTTGACGTTAGATGCGTAGGATGTTGCATATTGATTCTTTTTTTGGCTATTTTATGTTTTAATTTTGGTGATGCCAGGGAAATAATTGTGTCAATGCAAGAGGATGGACTTTTGATAGTGGAATGTGAGATTTCCTGATAGGGCATAGGAGCCAATGGCATGTAGTCGTCTGTGTCCTCAGTCTTAGGCTTCAGTTTATCTATGGAGAGATGTCCTCTTCTTAACTCACTACTTTTCACATCGGCACTGTCCTGATAATCACACTCCTCTGTTTTGATGCCATGTTGTTTATCGTCTTCTTCTGGGTCGGTTGAGCGTTTGGAGCGTGGTGGGTAGCTGTCATATTTATACCCTTTACCACTTGTATCCTGGTGTTTTTTCTCATGGCTTCTCTTGGTGGCAAGGTAGAGAAAACGTTGGGGACAGTAGGAGCAGTGGTACTTCTTCTCTGTGCTTGGGCTGCGGGGTGTGACATCGAAGCAAGAGCCATTTTCCATACAGCTATTGCAGATGTAGTCTCCACTGGCAGGGGCCTCACCAGGGGGGCCCTGCTTACCACAGGTTCGACAGAAACATGGATGAGAGCCAATTATATGTGCTTTCAGGCCAGACTCTGTGATGAAGGAGCTGTCACAGATGTCACATGTATAATTGGCCCTAGGGCTGCTGTTCCTTGGACCGTGTTTCATCTCCCTGTTACCAGCTGAGATACCCTCGTCTGTATCCCTGCATCTTCTGCCTTGGTAGGTATCACTGGCTGCAGTCCGAGATGCAGCAAAACGGTATTGCTTCTCCTTTCTATGCTTAAATCGGAGCTTCTTGCTCTTCTTTTTCGGTTTGTAAGAATAGTAGGGACGCCAGAGGTTGTCCCCTGTGTCGCGGTCGCTGGGGTCTTCATACGTTTCTGGAGTGACTTCAGTTTGGAGCCGGAGGCTGGGGCTTTCTGTGCTGCATCTAGTTGGATGGCATTGTCCTGGACTCTCTGCCTGGCCCAGTTGCCTGCTTCTCTTTCTCTTCCTGGGGAACAGCTTAGAACCCTTGATTCTCCGGCGGATGATGGCTTCATTGCCTATTTTCACCGTTATCTGGCAGAGGGGTAGTGCGCTACTGTGCACAGATGGACCTGAGCATGCAGGCTTGGCAATGTATGTTTCGGTCTTTGCCCCAACCATTTTGTCAGGCGCCAGACTTTCTGACCCCGACAGTAACATCTCCTTGGTCATAGCTTCAACTCTTTTTGCTGCTTCCGATAGCTCACCTAGCTTGTTAACAGTGCTCAAAGATTGTGCTAAGAATGGTATGTCATGACTGGTGTGATCGGAGTTGGTTAATGCTTGAATGTTGTCCCCGTAATCCAGAGCAGGGGACTCTGCATCCCCTACAGTGCTCAAGCTTTGGTCAATGTCTTGGTCACAGGGCTGGTCAAAACTGATTCGAGGCATCACCGATGCTACCGTTTTAGTTGTAGCCATGAATGTCACGGGCATTGGGAACGCAGCTGCATCAGGGCTGCTGATAACGCCATTTTCCTCAAATGATGAGATGAGCGAGTTACATTCTAGCGGAGCTTGACCGCCTTGATCGTCTTCTACACCGTCTGAATATGTCTGACTGTATGTCTTGTATCGTCTCTTTCGAAACTTCATTGGCAGAAGCCTATACAGTTTGATGGGATAAACACTGGCTTTAAATCCACCATTGGCTGCCTTTTTTTTCACAGCTAGTCTGGGATCAATACCGTGAAAGGTCTTCTGATGGTTTTTTAAGACATAGTAGGTCATGAAGGTCTCTAGGCAGAAAATGCACTGGTAACGGCGTTCACCTGTGTGCCAGACTTCATGTTTGGTTCGGTATTCTGCCAGAGCAAACACTTTATTGCAGTAATGACAGGGGTAGGCCCTCTGCCAGGAATGCACATTCTCATGGCGTTTTAGACTGGACAAGGTGACATACACCCTCTTACACACACTACAATTGTAAACCCTCTGTCCACCACCTGGCTTCACCACCTTCTCCACAGTCTGCTGTTGCACTGTTTGGTCCGTTTGGATGGGGTCTGAGTCTAAAGAGATGGAGAGCTCAGCAGGAGCTAGCTGCGATGCCTGGCTCTCCATGCTCTGCACATTGTCTGAATGTTGATCCACTGCATTGGTCTCTTGGTCTGTGGGATCTAGTTCAGGTGGGTCCCTTGAGGCTTTGGGGCAGACCTGTTCATGGTTACGCAGGCGTTTGAGATGCATGAACTTCCTTTGGCAGAATTTGCAGTAAAGATGACTGACAAAACGTTTCTTATGTACTTCTGTGTGAATGGCGAAAAGAGCTTTATTGGTGAATATCTCTGGACAGTATTCACATCCATAGATTGATATGCCGTCTGCTGTGTGAGGGGAAAGGTGAGGCGGGTCCAGCTCTATGTGAGCATCCTCGTGGGCCATAGGTGGCGCTGTGTCTCTACTTGTTTCTGCCTCTGAATAAAGCGAGGGTGGTGTCATGACTAGAGTAGGTGTCGTCATGACAGCATCAGCTAATTTGGGGCTATTGGTAGTTGCTACATCCGTGTGTGGTACAGTTTGTGTTTGGGGAATACCTCTGGCCAAAGCGCCTCGTAATCTGTGGCGTTTTTTAAGTGGGCCTATATTGCGGCTGTGGGATAGCGACTTGGACTGTATCTGTGGGAGCTTAGAGACCTTGTTGCTGCCCCCTGAACAGCTATCTTTTTGCTCAACAGCCTGACTTACTGCATATGAGTGCTCTGAAAGGGCATGTGTGGGCTCATTATTTCCAGTAAGGCCAGAAGGAGCAGGGCAACTACCAGGGGCCTGTCCCGCATTCGGTGACTGCCTATCTCCATTGGTTAGAATCAGCGGGGTGAAGGGGTTGTTCCCAGGACCCACTTCAGTGATGGAAAAAGCATTGGTGATCCGCGGGCCTTCGGTAATTTCAATCTCCTCAAACGTTGGAGCCTCATTCTTTGTTTTCTTTAGTATTAAGTCCTTGCTAGCGTCTGTAGTTTTAGCATTCCCTGGCACATTTTTTGAAATGCCTGAGCCCCACCTCTCCTGTTCTGCTAGTCCCTCTAAAAAAGGAATCCCTAGTCTTTTTCCAGCTGCCACAAGGCCTCCTGTGTCCTCTGTACCAATTGAAGTCACTTTGGAGCAGTAGATGAAGTTGAGGATGCTGGCAAACACGTCAGACTTCAGGTCCATCAACTCCAGCACCTGGCCAGAACTCCAGGCCTCTTGGGCAGTCAAAGCGTTCCTGAAGTAGCCACTGCAGGCCACTAAGATATTCCGATGGGCACGGAACTTGACATCCTCCACCACAATTGTGACGTCGCAGAAGAGCCCCTGTGAGCGTTGTTCATTGAGCTGGCTGAGCACAATGTCGGCATGAGTGCTGTCCATCAGGTCCTGAGTGCCAGAAGTCATCTAAGTTGGGAAACAAACAGATGAAAAAAAGTGTTCAATTTGAATGAAATATAAAGATGTAAATGTAACAATTTGATTGATGGTGTCATATGTTTCACAAAAATGAGGGGGTTGTTGGCTAAGACAAAGTTGTGTACTGTAAAACAGGTGTGTATCAGTTTTATAATAGAAAGGAAAATTAGCTGCTTTAACCTTTTAACACTAGATGGCAGTATGTGCAGGCACATGGTGTGTGTGTGTGTGTGTGTGTGTGTGTGTGTGTGTGTGTGTGAGAGAGAGAGAGAGTGACGTTGCTGCTGGAGAAATGTTCTTTGTCAAAGTCACTGATTAGTTAAAGCTACAATCTGTTGATGCCAAAGATTGTCACTCTCTCCCAAAGTTTTATTCTTTAAAACGGAATACAAGCTTGCAGTCCTAGATCAGGGGTCATCAATCCCTGGGCTTGTGATTTTCCTCAAACTATATTTTTGACAAGGACATACAAAATGAGTGGTCAATAAGATTACCATAAATAAAATACTAATGCATACTAGTCCAGTCCAGTAGACATTGAGAACACATGTTGTGTTTTTAAAGAGGGAGAGTGGTTAGTCCTCTTCCCTTTTAGCTTTATTTTTATTTTATTAGTAAGTAGGAAAGCTGAGAGGTAAGGCGTAGATTGAGCAATTTGTAACCCATTTTCAAAAATTGCTTTAAAAGTCAAGTGTATTATTGTTATTATTTCCATGGCCATCTCTGCTCTTTTGTCTACTTTCTACATCACTTTCTAAATCAAAGTGATGGCTTTGAACTTTTCAAAGCATTAAAGACAATCGGAGACGGTGAGAAGAATTGTCATATTGACTTCATCCACCAGTCATTACTCATAAGCATGGAAGACATTTATTTTTAATGGTTCTCTGCAGTGACGTTTCTGGGTGTACTGGCACCCTAGGCCAGTGGTTCTCAAAGTGGGGTCTGGGGACCTTGAGGGGGTTCCAGGGGGTCCCCAGCAAAATAGCTTAGCATCAAAATATGTTTAACCACTTTAAACCTATTTTATACATCAGCATACAACAATGGACAGAAGGCATCTTGATGAGAGTGCCTGTTGTGAATATGAACAGTGTGGATAATTCAATATCATGATGATGAGTGACTTGCAATTATATTCTGAGTTGATTTGACTAGAGAGGTGTCCAATAAATATTATAAATAAATAAAATACAATCCTTTTTTTAATTTTTATGTATTGAAGTAAAAGTGAAAGTTGTGATGGGTAGGCTATAAAGGGTAGGCTATAAACTCAAGTAAAGAATAGAAGTATACCAGTATACCACTGGTATTTCTGCATTAATTAAATCAGTGTCCTACCTATTCTGAAGAAAACCAGCCACTGTATACTGGCTCTAGTATTTTTATTTTCTAAATAAATGGACAAGTCTTGCCATGTCCGTCCGTGTATGGACACATTGATGACCCCTGTCCTAGATTTAGCTTTAACCACAAATATTGATTTAAAATGTAAACATGATTTAAGTGTTATATAGTACTGTAGGTAATGCTACAATTTCATCAAAGATTCCCAGATGCAGTATTCTCCGCTTGTGCTGATCAGTCTACTTCTATAGTTTTGCTCAACAACTGTTCCTATTTCTTCCATGAAATGTCCTGTTGGTGTTAATTAGATTTTTCTTCCATGAAGATTTACTCATTACCCAAACTGGCTTAGTACATGTAATCACAGAATACAGTTACAAGAAGATAACTGAGTGAAATGAAAAAAGAAAATCAATAGTTTACTACGCAAACATAGATGGCATGCAGGGAGTGTTGGCCTGCAACTGGTGGAGTGGGCCATGAACACGTTGTGACTCATTCATATGATCATCATCGCTCTTCATTACATTCGTGTTGGTTAACTTCCTGTTCACTTCTGTGCATCTTGCCAACAACTCATATGTGATTTCTCTCATTCTTCTCCTAGCCCAGGTTAATATGAAATGAAACACCAGACGTGAGAATTTGAGTGGGTGATATACAGTACTTCACTCAGTGCTAGCATCTGATTTAGTTCACTATTGGTACGCAGCGAAGGGATGTTTTTACTGTTCTCACCCACACCTCTGCCTCATATCAAACTGTAGGAACAGTTAATCAACATCCTGTGAGGCAGAAAGAGTCATACAAATAAAGTACCGTAGAAGCTTGATAATCAATAAAGGCTGAGATGATGACTTTTTATGAGGAGGTGGGTAACTAATCTCACACACACACACACACACACACACACACACACACACACACACACACACACACACACACACACACACACACACACACACACACACACACACACACACACACACACACACACACACACACACACACACACACACACACACACACACACACACACACACACACACACACACAAATCTTTGAAAAAGTACCCATCACTCAGGCAGGGGTGATGCTATAATTGTATGCATGTGAGAATTGATGGGTTATGAGTCATCACTTGAGTCATCTAGTCTTCATCCCAACACAAATAGGAGGCTGGTTGTATCTGCCTGGACAAGTAAGCCGAGTTGGATGTGGTGAACTCTCTGACCTACATACAGTAGATAGACCCTTATTAATCTAGAGGGAAATTCAGTCATCATAGCATCTCCACAGTAAGGATGAAACAAAGATTTAGGTACGTGTAGAGAACAAGTACAGATCAAGATGGTACATTCAAATGTCGCGCAGAGGCCAGTCACAGTTCTTTATTTAATTTAATTAGATTTAATTTCTTCATTTTAGGGTATAAGTCATACCGTTTAATATATTCCATCAATGCTATATTACCTGAATGGTTAATGTGGGAAAAATAGTAAGAGTAAGCCCTTTTGGCTAAAGGTCATCTTTGATTTTCAAAGAGCACAATGTTCAGAATCATACGGCCATTTTCTCCTTCTGTTCAATATGGGAGTGATTTCAAGGATGGTAAAATGGTTGTGCGTTTAAAGGCTGTCATTTGTTCCTGCTCTAAATAAGCATGATATCATGACATTTATTTTCAGATGTCCCTTTAGTTAATTGCTACCCCGGAGGGACCCCTGTTATGCAAAACAGGGTTCATTTAAATAATCTCGTGAAGTTGTCCTTTGTACTGTCAGCTACTGTCACACACATTTCTGAACCCATGAATACAAATTAATAGATTTAAACGATTCAAATTACACTGTAAAGCTGTGTAATTTGAACCATATTAAATGATCTGACAAGTAAATATAATCTTAAATTTTATTTTGTGCTCACTTTTGTTGATATTGTTCACGCAATGTGTACAATGTTAAAGCAGAGTTCAATTTTTATATAAGGCTAAATAAAAGGTAATATCATTTACAATTATATTTTTTTATCAAAACAGTGTGTGCAATTTTTGCAATCATTGTCATATATATATATATATATATATATTTTTTAAATTGATGTAATTTTTAGTTATGTGAAGGTGCCATAATTACAATATGGCTGCCAGTGCTCTCATATCACTGAAAACACAGCCAGCCTCCTGCCTCCCTCTTAGACAGGCCTCCGTTGCCACGGCAACATGCTGTGGCGCAGCACTTATTGGGATTCATCCGGATGGAGAACGACTGCATTAGCCATCCGGGAATTCAGTCCTTTCTCCCTCACACATACACACAGATATACTGTAGTACATCCTGCGCTTGATGAGAATATGCAACACAGAGCGCTTACGTGCAATGGAGGTGTCCTTTTGTCTTCACTTGGGTATACTGTGAACTGAATATGTGTTTACGAGTCTGAATATTTGTCTTTTTCTGCAGCAGAAACGCAATCGATGGACTTTCTCATCCAATAACAAGGAGCACTAAACGGCAGCCTTGATGCTGATTTTTCTGATTTGTGCTATTTATTGAAGCAATTACATTTTTACCCGTCCTTGCAGGCTACCATTTTAGTTCATCGTTTTCAGTTTCTACAATCTTTCCACACTGATGTGGTTAAGCGGAAATTTTCAGCGGAAATGTTTTAATTTTCGATAACGGATATGTTTTTGCCACACCCAGGCTTACTTCACCTTCAAAGCCTGTATAAAATGAATTCTTTACAACCTGCACCATAAAATCCCCTCATCGCCAACCACGAACCAAGCAAAGGCACTATAGCATACACTCATGTCAAACAAAGAGCGAAAATGTCAAAGCAAAAGCCATACTCAACGCACCACTGCAAAGCATATTTCCGCACAAAAGAGGTTGTAAATTGGGGGAAAACATGCAAAACATACCTTTAGTAAATCAGAGAAAATGATGCAGAGGGCAAACAGGAAACAATGTCATGCTGTGTCCCTCTTTTACAGCTTTACATACATTTTACTGTACATCAAGTTTCACCAGAGCGAGGGGAAATTTGATTTTGTTCTAAGCTGGTCGCTGAACAGCGATGCTGTCAAGAGCAGAGCTTTTTGTGTCCTCTTTCTTCCTCTCCTCTTAGTGCGGATGACTTCGGCTCCAACGTCCTTCGCTTCTAACCATGCAACCCAGGTCCTGGGCTACTTCTGTCCTGCCCTCTTATTCCCAGTCCCTCTTCTCAGACCCACTACAGCTACAGGAAAGATCAGCAGTTATGGCATATAGCTGAACTGGACTAAGGCTTTTGCCTCTGTGCTAGTCGGGCTACTGGAGCACTCTGAAGCTGCCAAGCAGGAAACAGCAACTTTTATTAAGCATGGCAGAGGGCTGCAGAAGGAGCGGAGAGCCGCTGGGTGCTTCATCACACAGCAGCAGCACAGCACGCGAGCAGGGAGAGAAAATGTTCAGCCGCATGGCTGGTGGTGGCGTACAACTGTCGCTGTTTTAAATCTACCTCAGCACCATAGCAGCCCAAATCTGTCCGCATCTCCACTCTGACCAAGAAAGAAATTCTCACATGCAGCTGCGGTGTGTCACTCTACTGCCTTTGCACACCTGCATAGTCTCTTTTGTCTTCGCTGCCGTACAGTAATTACTGTGACACCTTTCGCTTGTGTTTACACAGTGACTGTGGTTGCGTACTGCAATAAGAGAAAACCCTAATTTATCACTGCCATTTTTTGTATCTTACCAATCAAAAGGGGAAATGAACAGAAAGAACATAAGACGTTCTCTCACTCACATTATTGCAAAAAATATTTTTAAATGGAAGCAAGATTGCTACTGGCAGCTTCGCTGGAGCCACGCAGACTGTGGGTTTACCTATATAGAGGGTGCTGATTGATGCGAAAGCAGCAGATGCGTCAGCACTGCAGACGGGGTGAGAAAGGGTGGGGGTGGAGGGGGGCTGGTAGAGGCTGAACCAGACATGGCACGGTTAGTCTCATCACACTGTACACGCCAGAGTGTTAATAGAACTCAGAGAGTGTACAAATGGAACCGGTTTGGTCTCATTTGTACACTCACAGAGTTAAATTATCACTATGGTTTTTACTGTGCCCAAGCCTGCAAGGGAGCCAATGGCTCCTTTACCTGACTTAATAAGGAGTGACGTTTTTCCTTGTTTTTGTTTGGCCCCTCATCCCGATGTGCCGGCTTTGAAAGTTGCTTCGCTGAACCAGCCATTAAAATGTACATACACATGCTTGATTTCACACAACATAACTGATGTGCTGAATTGTCAGTCATTTCCTCAGAGGAAACCACATTGCTCTCTGTTTGTGCTCTGCAAGGTATGCTTGATGATGATTTTGACCATAACAAATCTGTTATGGTCAAACTGTTTATCAACCCCACTTTCTCTTGGCTTGTCACATGGTTATGTCTGTGACCACTATTTACACCATTACCATAAGCTTGGTCTACTGCTATTTCTGGTAGTGTCTGCAGGGCCCTGCTCTTCCTTGTTACCTGATTGCTCTCTAGGGCCCTGCATTTGCCCTGGGAGCAGCTAGTGCACTGGCTTGGCAGCAGTCCAGCACTCACACCTCCATAAGCTTCTGAACTTTGCTATGTTATAACAAAATCAGTTTTTTTTTGTCTATAGGCATGATGTGCTGCATTTCACTATGCAATCCTTAAGCCGGCAGCATACTTCAAAAGAAGTCCAAATGTTTTTGGCTTGCTGAAACCGAAGAAGTCCTATGGACCAAATTGTTTCATAATCAATGTAGTTCTGCTTTGAACGTTGGACGTTCCATTAGTTAAAACCCTGCCCATTTAGTATGGAATATGAATTTCTGACAAATCACACGATTTCTCATTCCCGTCATCTGCTGTGATTTCAGCTAGTTCGAAAATGTTGTAGGTGCAAAAGGTGCCGAAAACAACTTTGGTAAGGGAACACATTTGTTATCTCTACAATCACATTAAGTTAGTACAACCTCGCCACACTTAGTTCCTGCAAGAAGTATGATGCCTGCTTTAGAGTTCTATTACCACACATCTTCTCCACCCCATGGCTCGGCTGTGTTCCTTTATTCATTTTGTTACAGTCGTCCTCACCCCAAGGCTCAGCTGTATTCCTTTATTCATTTTGTAACAGCTATGCCTACATACTGATAATTGAAAAACACCCTTCATCCCCTTGTGCAGTGTTTTGAAAACTGCAAAGTAACCATCCATGAATAATATTTACAGTCTAGCAGTGATGGTTGATAAGCATCAATGAAAATTAAGCTAAACACAACTACTGTGAATAGAAAAGAGGATCTAGTCAAACCCGGTGAAATCATCACTTGTAAAACATAACTGTACTTGATATAACCTGGGACAGGACAAAGCACTATGCCTTAACTTCTCAGTAGGCCCAGATGGAGCCTGTGGGGACATCAACCAGCGGGGAGGCAAAGCTCATAGCACAAGGCTAAGTTAGGCCTCGTCCTCATGCTCAAAACATTCACACTCTCACAGCATACAAATCATTCCCAAGAGGGAATGATCTTTTGCACTTAGCAGCAGCCTACCAAAAATGCTTCTTCGTGGTCGTGGATGATCACAGCAGCCCTAGCTCACTCCTCTGCAGTGGAAGTGAGCAGTCTCTCTGGCGGTCGTGCAGGATGGGAAGTTAGGAGAATGCAGCTCCTGTGCTCCCTGTGGTCTGCCACCTTCTCGTCCCCCCCACCCCCCAGTCGTCGTAGTCTGGTGGCCCACTGTGGATCTGGCTGGTCCTCTTCCGGCTTGTTTTGGTGCCTGTCTGGAGGCCGCTGACACTACTGCGTCACTCCTGTTGCATCACTGACCCACAAAGAGAAGAGCTGAAAAGAGGGGGTGTGATGAGTGGAGGCAGAAGGATATGCAGAAAGGAGGCAGGGTTCGCTCAAAAAACAAACAAACAGATGAGCCTTCAGCTTGAGCTTAGCCTCACGTTCGGGCCCTGTCACAGTGGTATTCAGGAAGTGGTTCCGGGAGACAGACCTTTTATTGTTACGTAATGAATATTTTTTCCTCCCAAACAAGGCTCAGCTGAGAAAGGCGGTGTTCAGTGTTCAGCAGCTCAGGCTAATAATAGGCCTCAGTGCCAGTCAGTGCGCAGCCATGGCAGATCTGTTTCAACATCCATCTTTTCATTTAGACAGAAAAGCGTTATTTTGGATTCACAGGATTCACTTTTGGAAAAGTAGCATAATGATATACTATACACAGTTACTTTTTAAATTGTCAGTGGAAAATACAAAGACACCTTATTGGTGTGGCTGTTTGTTTTGTGGTCCTTATGTCTTTAAAGATGTGTTATAGGATAGATAGTTATAGGCTTACGTTGTTTTAGTGTAAGCTGGTTGTTTACATTTTATCTCTCATATGTAACAGTCTCAGTATCAGATCTTTTAAAGATGTACCCATTATAAGCAGAGAAAACAGCTCATACCTTTCATATTATGTTAATGTTGCTCCCATTCATTGTATTCAGGTGAGGAGGAAGGGCCTGCTTGTACGTTTTTAAAGTATGTTGAAGCCTTTAGGCCTGGAGATGGTGACGAAAATTACAGCACTTGTTTTGCACACGATACCCAAGGTTTTATTAGCTGGAGCCTCCTCCTACTAATGTCTAACCGTTTTTCACTGCCTTGTTGCTCCCTCTGCTGGCTACATTGTGACTTCAGCATCGTTTCCAGATCTATGATTCCAGATTCTTATCAGCAGCACTACACCAGCTGACCTACATGGCTAGCAGCAGACTTGAGCATAGCAGGGTCTTCCTCAGCAGAGGGCGCAACAACAGCTAAAAGTTGTTGTTCATAAACAATCAGTGTATTTTCCAAATGACATTTGACCGTGTTATGATTGTAGCTTTCTGCCTTGTGACTTGCTCAGATCCCTGGTGCATTAGCTGAATTGAAATGCATTATTCCAACCTATACTATGGGTAATGACAAAATCAGGCCCATGATTGAATCAACATAGCTGTAGAATACAACTCTCGTAGACGTATTTATGATTCTGACGTTTTCAATCTACGAGAGTTGTAGGGTTCACCCCCCATGGACACAGGGACTTTCAGCACTATACCCCGTAGACACTCCAAACATGTACAAATTGAAAATAAAGGTGCTTACCCCCAAATGTTAACTCTCGCTACGGGGCAGTAGTTTAATGTAATAATCCATATCTTTCAATAAAGAAGTGTTTTAATGCCGTCTGTGGCCAAACGCCATTTTTTCACCCTTGTTTACTTCCTGTTTACGTTGAGTGTAATTCCGGGTATGGGCGCGTTACTACCGCGACCACAGACAGCATTAAAACACTTCTTTATTGAAAGATATGTATTACATTAAACTACTACCCCGTAGCGAGAGTTAACATTTGGGCCGTGGGGGTAAGCACCTTTATTTTCAATTTGTACATGTACATGTACATGTTTGGAGTGTCTACGGGGTATAGTGCTGAAAGTCCCTGTATCCATGGGGGGTGAACCCTACAACTCTCGTAGATTGAAAACGTCAGAATCATAAATACGTCTACGAGAGTTGTATTCTACAGCTAGAATCAACATATCGTTGCTGTCCGGCAGGAACCAGCTAACTAAATTCTTCCGCTTTTGCATTTTCTTTCCATAAATCAGTGCTATTGAACACCCTTTACGTCTGTGTGTTGGTAAAAGAAATATTGAACCAATGAAAAGTATTAAAAAGTGCTTCTGACAAAAGCAGCTAACTCCATTGGATCCTCAAACTTTCTGCTAAACCAGCTAACTCCAGCAAAGGGGGGTGGAGTTAGCTGGTTTTGCTGACTCCAGGCTCCACCCCCTTTTGACCTCCAACCTCATTGTGAGCTTGGAGGTCCATAGACCATATTCACACGGCGGCCATGTTGCTATTAAGTCAATGAAGTGCCACCCCGGTTTCCACGGCAACGGGGTGGCAGTTTCAATGTTAAATTCCAATATGGCCGCCGTGTGAATATGGTCTATTCAGCTGTTCTTATCAATGATGAACAAAACCTCCTAACTCCTAACTTTTCCTGAAAAATAAACATTTTGGAGTTAGCTGGCTCCTGCCGGACAGCAGAGATATGGGAAATCAGGCACATCCCATTATGGTTTATTTAGACCTGTTGTAACCTATATATTGTTATACCTTTCATGCCGAAAACAAAAACAAAAAAACAAACAAAACACATTGATTATCCATCAAATACAAAGGTGTCTCCTTATGGAATGCCCATTTCCACCTAGTGGCTACCACATCCACCCTGATATCCTACAAAATAAGTTTAATAAATAAATAATTAGAATCTGATTCTAATTACCCACTCGGTTATTCAAGTGTTTCCCAACCTTTTTGGTGCCAAGGCACACCTGTGCCTGGTTATGACAGCACTCACCAAATAAAATAAAAAGGACAGAGAGGGTGCCTCAGTTTCACAGATTTTTTTTACAACTTGTTTTGCGTTGATGTAATGATAAAGAAACCTCAAACATACAAAACAGCACATACACATGTTCAATTTGGCCTACAAATACATATACTTTGTCAGTGCAATCAATGGAGGAGTCCCAAAAAGGGGGGGGGGGGGCATTTTAGAATCATCCTCAGTTATACTGTATACTGTTTGAAATGTACTTGTATGTAATTGAATGAGGCCAGGGGCCCTCTGGTATCTGTCAGTGAAATTATTATTGTAATTTAAGGGGGTGTAAGTAAGTGATATTCTTAAATAAACAAACAAACAAAAAGTGTTAAATAGTTCTATTGCAATCATTGTTATAATACAGGATACAGGATAAACAAATGAAATTGGAAGTGATGAAAGAAAAAAGAAATGTGAAGCTGTATAAATCACCTTTCTCTCCTGATAGGAAAAAATATCCAGGATAAAAATAATGACCTGAAAATGTATTTTCTGTTTACCAAAGAGCTGGATGGGGAAACACCTGTTACTGAAATATCACTCTGTAGCAATGATTACTACCTGAATAGAACTTTTTATGAAAAATATCACTTACATCCCCTATAATAACAGACCACGAGTCATGTATAAGTCGTGCTAGACACAAGTCAGTACAAAAGTAACAGTCCAAACAAACAGCCAGCACACACACTACAATAATGGGCAGAATGCCAAAGGAGCAAACCAAATATGAGTCTACAACTGCTGTGTGTGTGTGTGCCCTACAAAACGAAGTGCTTTATAGGATTTACCCATAACTGAGGTCATAGCTATACTCACGTTTGTTCTTCATGCACGCTTATCAGATATTCACAAGAAGAGACAAAGCAATGTTGGCTTAAATGGCTTCTTTGACCAGCCTGACTGTTAGTGTGGTCTGCAGTTTTACAGGGCGAGTGATCCTCAATCAGAGCTAATTCATTGCAGAAGGTGTCTCCCTCGCTGCACTTGAGGCTGCTCGTGGCCAAGGCAGGTTGACAGCAGACATTGACAGAGTACAAAGTACATCCATCCATTTTACATTTTATACAACAAAGCAAGAAAGTCAAAAAAGTCAACAACAAAAAAAGAAAGCAAAAAGACAAAAAACGTTCCGGTAGTACCGGAGACATCTTTCCGCTGGTCATCATATTATTGGCTTAGGAATGCGACAAAAACAAAATGTTCTCCATGACTTTAAGGCTTCATGGGGTGTGTAATTGATAGAAAACTAGAAAAAGTGCTCCTCGGAGCACAGGTCTCCGCCAGGTCAGGTACGTTATTGTGGCCTCCTGGTGGCGCTATAATAGGCCAATGTGAAAAGGGTGCCATTTCTTCTTAGGCTTTTCACGGCAATCGGACACTGCATTCATGATTTGAGGCATTTTTTGCCAAAAATGTGTTTTGCTAAATTAGACCTGCTGGTGGCGCTATAACAGGCCAATGTGAAAAGGGCTGTTTTGGATTCCACACGTTAAAGTACTCATCTTCATCAGTAACTTTAAACATAGACTGAGGGCCGGCCTGATGAATCAAGCCTCTCCATCTACCATTTAACATAGCTTTCTGCATACACACACACACACACACACACACACACACACACACACACACACACACACACACACACACACACACACACACACACACACACTGACACACATGTGCAGACACGTGCACACACACGCACACTCAATACACAGACATTCGCACCCACACATTCAACTGCACTCAAGGTATTTGTGTTTGTTGTGTCTTATGTTTGATTATTTCAAACATAGAGTTATAATGCATCAGAGTGCAATACACCCACCAACCGATAGGTTCGCGCAGTTGAAAGCATATGGAGAAAATGGCCACCAATCAGATTAAAATGCTTTTTATTGAACAATACGGATGATGCGGGTACTTTTGAGAGCCTGTACATAAATGTAACATCCGTGGCCATGGGAAAGCACTTTATATTTGAAAAATGAACGTGTCTGTAGATGTACGGGCCGTAAATGGAGAAAGTGCAAACACCAGGTTGAAGTTCATTCGGTCGAGACAGACGACCGTCGTGTATCCATAGCTATTACTCCCTCTAACATTTCCTGTGTTTTTAGTTTGTTGAAATAATGTCATGCACATTTTCCAGTGCATAGCCTACTGCAGGCCTTGTTGACTAGATTTAGAAGAGATTTTGAAGCTCTTGCTGCTGAAATGATCGATTATTTTTAAGGGGAAAAGCCGTCATTTAACATGCAAGTCAATGGGTTAGAAGCAGAGCTTGGCAGGCCTGGGTGTGACTAACTCGCACCACCAGTCACAGAGAGGAGTGGGTGGGGCTTAGCGAAGGGTCCATTAGTCCGAACAATTTCTGTGACTATAATCTCTCAAGAACAGATTCTGCTCTGCGTTTGAATCTGTCGGGGGGGTTCGTCATATCGCGTACGCACTGGCCTACAAGTGAGCGTGCCTTCAGATCAGGAAGCAGGTCGCGCTTTACCCAATCAAATGTAGTGGGCGGGATTCACGTGTCCGTAAATCCTCCTTCCCCACTCGAAACCAACCGAAACTAATTTAACAATAGCGTCCGCGGAGCAGACAAAACCACGGAAAGATATTCACATTTTAACTTGCTCTTTCATCATAGAAACAAGTGGGCTTATAACCAAAACGATCCATGTTCTCTGGGAGAAGTGGTGTTAGTGTTCCGTGTAGAAATATTGTTAGTGGGAATGAAAACATAGTCTCACCACCGGAAGTGATGCGCTGAAGGCAGACCAAAACCCCGGTTTCCTTGCGCACGGGTGCTACGTCAACTTCCTCCCAGAGCCAACTGAGATAGTCAAAAACAGCAGAGGGAGCTGTTTTTCCTTTTCATTTGGCGCTGGGTTCCCAGATTGCTGTGACTATGACAGGCTCCCTGGCTCCCCTAGTGGTTGTGGGCCTAAGCAACCGCATAGACTGCTTATGCCAGTGGCTGGCCCTGATAGTGGGATAGCTTAACAAGATAATCGAAACGAAGCAGATAAAAGCGCCAAATTTTTTATGAGGCTTCTTTAGGACCTACTGATGGATTCTAGCCTTGGGGACCAAACTTTATTTTGAAAAGTATCCATACAATTATCCATATCAATATCCATAAAAAAACCAGGTCGATTCACTTTTTGGCCTATAACTCTTGAACCGTAGGTCATAGCATCAAAAGTCTTTTTTTCCTGGACTCCCTGGATCATGACGCAACTTCCCATATAGGTCCCGCCACTTTTCCGATTTCAAGATTTTACGCCATTTTGCGTTATCTTCAAAACACATATTTTGCTATTACTCTCATAATTTAAATCAAAAATTCACACAAATCGGCACACACTGTGTCTTTGGTCATGTGATGTAGATGTATCAGTCCGATTTCTCATATTCCCCTCAGATTGGCTACGATTGGCTTCTAAAATTTGTGGGAGGGTCCGTTTGGCAAAAAATTGCACAAATCATGAACACGCCGTCCTATCTGCCCAAATTCGTATCATTGATGAATAAACTAATAAACACAGAGCCAATGCTGTTTCACTTCCACCCATAGGGGGCGCAACAAATTCTACAAATATCACTGTTTTTGCACCAAATTAAGTACAAATTGTCTTGTGAGTCAAACATTTGCAATTGCAAAGTGGTGAACAGTCCAAATTTGATTTGCCACATTTGCAGGTGGAACAGTCCCCTTTACAAGAGCATTTTATCAGCTCTCTGCATGCTCTGGAGACTTCTGGAATTGTCATCCAAACTGACACCCATGCCTCCGATTCCTTGGTCCATCCATATTCGTGTGGGGAAGGAATAACTTGTTCTGTTTGTAGGCTGGTCGCCCAGATGCCTGCTTGATAAACTGCCCGCTTAACATGCTGAAGTAGTGCATCTTGGGTGGGTGGAAGTTTCTCCATCGACCTTTTCCCATGACAGAAGAGATCTTTTCTAGTCTGGTTGATGGAGATCAAAGGACTGGATTTGTCATACAGGATAATTGTCAGTCTCTCAAGCTTCTGGAACTGCTGACTGGATCGTTTTTGCTCCTTGCTCCAGTGCATGCCGTACATGAACTAAAATCCTGGTGTCTGCCTCTTCATGATTGCAACAGGTCATGGTACTACTGGAACCAAAAGACGACACAGCTTGCCCTGATGTGACATACACAGCTTTGGATGGTGGCCAGTTGAACTTTTCAGTTCTGGAAGTCAAAAAGGCAAACAGCTCCCTCTTATTTGCTGGGTCACGAAGAAAATCCATCCAATTGCCTGGTAGCTTTGTCTGACCTGACACTTTCCTGCGAACACCTTGTCCTCTCTTTTCGTGGGTGGACTCCTTCAAACTATCTGGGATGTATGTGTCCCATGCAACATCCAACCGCTTGGTTTCCTGCAGCTGCTTCAGCAGATATAAGGGATGAAAACGTCATCTGCATACTCATCAAATGCTTTTTCTTTGAAGCCAATTACAGGAAAACAGTATGGAATATCAAAAGCCTGTTGCACGGTCATTGTCACATGACTCACAAGACCATTTGTACTTAAGTTGGTGCAAAAACAGTGACATTTGTAGAATTTGTTGCGCCCCCTATGGGTGGAAGTGAAATCGCATTGGCTCTGCGTTTATTAGTGGCCCCTCAATGATCAACATTTGGGACAGATAAGATGCTGTGTTCATGATTTGTGCCATTTTTGCCAAACGGACCCTCCCACAAATTGCAGGAGCCAATCCGAAGGGAATATGAAAAATCTGACTGATAAATCTTGATCACATGACCAAAGACAAAGAGTGTGTGCCGATTTGTGTGAGTTTTGGACCAAATTTGTAGGAGTAATAGCAAAATATGTGTTTTGAAGATAACGCAAAATGGCGGAAAATCTTGAAATCGGAAATGGGCGTGACCTATATGGGAAGTTGCGTCATGATCCAAGGAGTCCAGGGAAAAATACTTTTGATGCTATGACCTACGGTTCAAGAGTTATAGGCCAAAAAGTGAATCGGACTGTTTTTTTTAATGGATATTGATATGGATAATTGTATGGATACTTTTCAAAATAAAGTTTGGTACCCAAGGCTAGAATCCATCAGTAGGTCCTAAAGAAGCCTCATAAAAAATTTGGCACTTTTATCCGCTTCGTTTCAATAATGTAAAAAAATGGGGTTAAGCTTCTACACTATTACTCCCTCTAACATTTCCTGTGTTTTTAGTTTGTTGAAATAATGTCATGCACATTTTCCAGTGCATAGCCTACTGCAGGCCTTGTTGACTAGATTTAGAAGCGATTTTGAAGCTCTTGCTGCTGAAATGATCGATTATTTTTAAGGGGAAAAGCCGTCATTTAACATGCAAGTCAATGGGTGAGAAGCAGAGATTGCCAGGCCTGGGTGTGACTAACTCGCACCACCAGTCACAGAGAGGAGTGGGTGGGGCTTAGCGAAGGGTCCATTAGGTCCGAACAATTTCTGTGACTATGACAGGCTCCCCGGCCCCCCCTAGTGGTTGCACTAGGGGGGCCGGACCGCATAGACTGCTTATGCCAGTGGCTGGCCCTGAGTTTGTGTATATGTAGGGCTAATTTGACGCACACACACACACATCTCTGGTCGTTTGGAAATTCATACCACAAGAAACCTCTATGTTTAAGGAACTCACCATGTCAAACATGGATGAAACTTGGACATCAAACAAATGGTTGCTGGGGATGATGTACTAAAATTCACAGCCAATAAGGAGTTTATCTGGGCGAAAAGGAACCAAAACACAGTGGGAAACAGCAGCAAGCTGGCAGACAGCAGCACCTACCGTGTTTTCAGCAAAGTCCCCACCATGCTGATGGGGAATCCCAGCCGGTCTACTGTAATGTAAAAAGCACCTTGTGAAATACTGGAGGCCAGAATATGTTTGGCAATGAATGTGCTACTAGTGATAGTACCATGCAAATTAGCCAACCGGGATACTAGTCAAAAGATATTGAATATTTTAAGAGATGGAAATCACAAAATGAAAGAGAGAGTGTTCATTTGAATGATGTGGTCTCCATCATCGTGTAATAATAATAATAATAATTATTATTATTATTATTATGAACCAAATGTAATTTGGGGTGCCGTGGACGAAACATTATGTACAGTATAGCGGTGTCCTGAGCCCCAAAAGTTTGAGAACCACTGCTATAGAGGCCCGTCAACATGCAATTCCAATATGGGGTTGACTGGATGTTCATGATCATTTCTTTTGTAAGAAAATATGCCCCTCCCACATATTTTGGAAACCAATGACAAGCAAACCGCATGGAATATCAAAGCGCTCATTGTCACATGAGTTCCAAGATTAATTGTACCTAATTTGTTGAAAAAATTGTAGACATTTATAATATTTCTGGCGGCACCTCTGAGTCTAAGTGAAATTGTTTTTGTCTCTGTGTTGTTTAGAGGCCCCTCAATGTGTGTTCAAATATGGTCTAGATCAGACAATATGTTCAAGATTTTGGGCATATTTTGAAAAATGGGCCCCTCCTGCAAGAAGGCATCCATAGCCAATCGGAATGAAATATGACAATCTGAATGATACATGTTTATCACATGTCTCTAGAGATAATGTGCACCGATTTGTGTGAGTTTTAGTAAAAATCTGTAGGAAACGTGTGTTTTGAAGAAAATGCAAAATGGCAGAAAATCTAGTTGGGCAGAAATCAGCGTGGCCTATATGAGGAGTTCTGTCATGATCTAAGAAATAAATAAAACATTTTAGCACTTGAATTTTATTTCCATTTTCGTACATTCTGTAATCACATTATGGACATACGAGCATACACAAAATAAAAACAGACAAAAACAAAAGACAAAAAACAATTGCATCACGTATTCAACATCATCAGACACATCAAAGAAATATTTACAAAGGCATCACAGGCACAGGCAATCAAAGGTCATTATTCCAATTTCTAACAGTACCAGTCGTCCATACATGGCCTTCAGGACAGACAACCAAGTCTATCTACAGTATCAAGTCCAGTCAATTTGACATTAAGGGGGGACCGAATCCCCAATTAGTCTGGGCAGCTGCAGTACTACCGGTAAGAAATACATTTTGACTGTACAACCAATGGTTCAAGAGTTATAGGCCAAAACATAAAGCGGCCTGTTGTAGTGCCACCCTGAGGGTGATTTGAAAGATTCCCGTCGGGGACGCTGTGGGCGCTGGGGGCGTGTTCTCTCCTCCGCGTCATCAGTGCCCATACCCTAGGTGGGGTTGGCGAAAGGGCCTACTCTGTGTGGAGTTTGCATGTTCTCCCTGTGTCTCCTAGGGTAGGTACCCTCACAAAAACATGCAGTAATCCTGGTCACTATACTGCCTCCCCCTGGCCAGCCGGGGCGCCTGATGGAGGAGAAGGGAACTGGTTGGAATAACGTGTCTCCCCTGTCAGGTGACAAGAAGGTCAGTTGGCTCTCATGCATTGAAGGAGGCATGAGCTCGGCCCTGGCCTCCCTAGGTTGGCAGAGGGAAGGTAGTGCCCAGGATTACATAGACAATTGGCACTGGGTGTAAAAAATAGGGTTACAAAATCGTGGGATAAAAAATAAATAAATAAATAAATAAATAAATATTGTATTAATATATTTTTGAGAACGGAAATGACAAACATGACAACTTCCTGTTCTCAGCTTTCTGGGGGCGTAGTTCCAGACTATGTAGCATTCAGAAATTGTGGAATAGTTGTCTGGCTATGACCAAAATGTATTGTTTCCCACAACAACCACCCATTTTTTGGCCTGAGCTACACCTTTAATAAACTAGAAATTACACCAATACAAACAACAGTTGGCCTACCAATAAGACCAGTAATAAAATATAGCTTCTAATTAAAATAATATGTTGATGGTAATCATTGCAAGTTGATGGGTTGGGTTGGATTTAGCTTGCATTAAAGGACGACTTTGCCCATTTTCAACCTTTGTATAATTTGTCCTCGCTAATGCTCAATATAATATGGTACAATTTTTGTCTACTCGGTCTGTGTCTCAGAGAACTGTGGACAGTTCAGAAACCCACCTACCAGTGACATCATCGATGGGGAATCCAAGCTAATATAAACTGCAGGCTTTCTATTCCTGGAAAGTTGGCATGGAAGCCATTGTTCTCACAGTGTTCTCACAGTGGCATCATCGTTTTAAAAAACGATGATGCCACTGGTAGGCAGGTTTCTGAAGTGTCCACAGCGACACAGACAGAGTAGATTTTTGTTGCCGGACCCAGGGGGTCTGGCTTACATGAGGCTTTGTACCTGTTTTCTCCATATATGGGCATGGTCACTTTGTCCTTAGGCCCCAGCCATAAAAGTCTGTCCCCCTTTCATCCATACATGGGCATGTTTTGTAACTGTTTTCTCCATACATGGGCAAAAAAATGGTTTTGGTCACTTTGTCCTTAGGCCCCAGCCATAAAGGTCTGTCCCCCTTTCGTCCATACATGGGCATGTTTTGTACCTGTTTTCTCCATACATGGGCAAAAAACAGGTTTTGGTCACTTTGTCCTTAGGCCCCAGCCATAAAAGTCTGTCCCCCTTTCGTCCATACATGGGCATAGACACAGGCTGACACGTCATGTGAAGTCTGGGTCTGGCAGAACCAGGTCTCCTGGTCTTGTTTCTCCATACATGGGCAAAAAAATGGTTTTGGTCACTTTGTCCTTAGGCCCCAGCCATAAAAGTCTGTCCCCCTTTCGTCCATACATGGGCATAGACACAGGCTGACACGTCATGTGAAGTCTGGGTCTGGCAGAACCAGGTCTCCTGGTCTTGTTTATATACCATTTTATCATGAGCATTAGTGAGGAGGACCATTATATGAAGGTTGAAAATGGTTGAAGTCGTCCTTTAACTATTAGCTCATATAACAAGCAATCATTAGCTGAGGATGTATAGTAGGCCTACACTCACACTGTAGCTGATATGAACCATTGGTTGCACAACATCATTGATGATATTGACAGTTGACCCAGTGTCTGGACAACAAAAGTCACAATTGGTTTGTCTCTGCATGCCATTGCCTTATAAAAACGTGTACAGCAATATATTGCATAGTATTTTTTGTCATATTATTTTGAAAAAAAGACCTTTGAGGGAGGATAACTTTGGCCATTTATCTCAAATACTTTTCCCCCAAGCAATGATGATTTTTTTGGGGACTTGAATTGTAACTGTGACAACAGGTAGAACCAATTCTAGTTCATTCTAAAAGAAACTCTTGATCAATGAAGTGATTCGCATATCAATTATCAGACCCAGACATAATTCGATTCAATTTTTTTCCCTGAATATCGGGGGCGGGGGTCACGACCCAGCGGATGAATACACTACATCAAGGACTATAACCTTCACCTTCTTACCAACAACAACAACACCTGACTTTGAATAAATAATGTCATGACAAATTTTGGGGAAAATGGCTCACCCACCTTATGGACTGTTGGTGAATGATATAATTACAGTAATGCGGCTGTAAACGGACAGTAAATACATGTTCTAATCTATAAATATAACACTGATGTGATGTCGAAAGCCAGAACAAAGTAGTTCCTCCTAGCGGAAGAATCAGTGTTGCCATGTCCTTTTATTATAAGCGACTTTAGGCTTCTTTTTCTGTAAGGTTGCTTCTAAATAATGGACGGTGGTTGCGTTTTTTTTGGGCTTGTTTCTAAAGTGTAGTTACTTATTAGGGCTTGTTTCCTAATGTTGTTTTAACCACTGGTTCTCAAACATTTTCATATCAAGGACCCCCAAATTAATATTATATTTGTAGACTCAACCTCCTGAAAATAGTTTGTGGCATAGACTCCCATACAAGATTTTGTAGATTTGAAAATATTCCTTAAAAAAATGCGACGCGTTGTGCGCTTGTAGATTGGCTATTTTCAAGTGGCCAATGTATTCTGATTCTAACATCATTAGAGTGCTGAGCTCATGTGGCTTCTTTTGGCCTTGTTTCCCTAGACCTTCGCTGCTTGTTTCTCTCGCGGAACGTGGCAACGCTGGGAAGAATCGCGGCGGAGGTATATTGCAGTAGTTCCAGGCCTCTCAGCTGATGTGAATGTAGCAGCAGGGCTCAGGCGATAGAGAGAGAGAGAAAGAGGAGCTGGTGGTGCACTGTCTGTCTGTTACAACTACAACACTGGAACAAATAGGTAACAATGACACAAAACATACTGACATCCTGGCCAACAAACGTCTCTACATCATTGTTGACTATGTAACGAAATACTACGGGGGGGAAACGATAATTTGTTGTGTTGCGAAAATATCTCGAGTCATGTTCCTGCTTTGCTGTTTTTTGTGTGTTAGTTGGGGGAGAAAAAAATGTACCAAGAGGCCATTTCGTTTGTTCAGCTAAACTAACGTACAGCGAGCTAAAACTTGCGTGACAGCCCGCAGACAGTCCCGTTAAAAACATCTCCCACCAGCTCACCGTATTGGCGTTTAGAACTATCATTGATTGTGGTCGTTTTGTTTTGAACAATAACCTACTGGCCTCTTGTCGAGTTGGCAGTTATTTGTTAACGCGTTAGCTTGGCGACAACAAGGCTTTGCTAACGTCCATTAGCTTGCAGTGCCACAGCAGCTAGCTGCTATCAGCGTTGCCATGTTGGCTTATTATAAGCGACTTTGGGCTTCTTTTTTTCTCTAAAGTTGCTTGTAAAAATTGGTGGTTATTGCGTTTTTTTGGGGTTGTTTCCTAAATGTACTTGCTTATTCAGGGTTGTTTCCAAAGTTTTTAATTATTTAAATCAGTGGTTCTTAAATATGTTCACAAGTGTTTTGAGCCACAGGGAGCATTTGTGTTAGAATGTTTCAAAAAAAAAAAAAAAAATCCACATTTTAATGCAAGAGTTTTTGAAAATGGCAGATCTACAAGCTCGCGACGCATTGTACGCTCGTATTTCAAACAGCCGATGCATGATATGTTTTAAAGTTCTCATGTGGCCAATAGTTGCTTCTTTTGGGCTTGTTTTCAGAGACCTGGTTGCTTATTTCTCTCAATAAATATGGCAACGCTGCTAGCTGCTACGCTAGCTTCACAATGTTTACACGACTATACCCTGTAACCCGATATCGATGCGGTCAACAAATTCTCGTTTAGCCAGATAATCTCAACGAATAAATTATTTGTAAATGCTACATAATCGCCATAGGCCATACAGCTTGCATTTATTTATTGACAATCAGTATTAACCCAGTGGAAGAATTATAGACCTCGGCTGTCTCTTCGTATTAAGTCATCTTATTTTGTCTTGTAACGTGAACGTGTGATCTGATCAGTGCATGTTGATTAACTTTGTTAATCCGTGTAATCAACGAGCTAGTTAAGCTGCTCGCTTAAATGGCATCGTCGCGACTTGGCTATAGCGACAGGTCGTGCTAACGGTGGCTAATGCAGAAGTATTGAATCTGGCCTTTTCGTTAGCAGCAGTTTACCTTGTGATCACCATCCTCTCACTAGCCAACGGGTTTGCTAACTGTGTGTGTTTGTGTTCACGTTGACAGCTGGTAGGAGTTTGATACTGGGCCTGGGCTGGCTATAGCTAACGAGCTAACGCTGGCCTTTAGATTTTTCGACCCATAAACAAACCCAGACTGGTTCTGCTTGGGCCAGACACTTTTTCATTATATATATATATATGTTTATATATTTTTCTCTCAACTGAAGCTTTTGCTGGTCAACCAACTCAATATGCCAGTAAGTGAATAATAATAACTTTATTTATATAGCACTTCTCTAGACATGAGTCACAAAGTGCTGCACAAACATAGGACAGAATGCACAAAAAAAAGCAAGAAACGAGTAAAAAATAAATAAAAACTTATACAAATGAGTGAAGGAGTCATGTCAACGCACTTCTCCTGCCAGGTTTAAGAGCAGCTCGCGTCGGGTTTTTACTGCTTACATTAACAGCAAAACATCTCGTGTGAAGACATTATTAGTCCCAACCGATATGCTGCCATTTTCCATGGAACATCTCAGGTGATCGTAATGGTAGTTCTTCTCCACACATATATAAGGCAACAATGACCTTTAGTTCTTCTTTTCGAATGCGTTTCTTGTGTTTTTTGAGGGCGTACTAAGAGGAATGGATGTAGTTGTTTCATGCCTTACATGGTGCATTAAGTGTGATAGTGAGCTCTATTTAATGCACATCCACCCGGTGCGGCAGCTACGCATTTTCATGTCACCACAGCTAACTGAAGTTAGCCCCACGGAACTTAATGTAGGGGTCGCTTTACTGTTTGTTTACCACTTTGCCCATGTTAGATACCATTACGCTATTAATTAAACACTCAGACCGTTTGATAGCCGTTGTGTTTTTTTAACATACAGGGCGTTTATGCGGATCTGTTAAGAAAAGTGTGCGTTTTTACTGGCAATAATGTATGGGATTAATAGATTCTGAGGCTAAACATGTTAGCTGGTAATGCTAGCGAATGTAGCAAACTACGTCAGAATTGTAGGCCGCTGTAAATCATGGGGTGTAAAATTCTGAATTCTCTTTGGCATATTCATGTTTTTTGAATGGATATGCGTTTATTGCCGATATTTGCCTCGAGCTGTGGACTATTGCGTTAGTTGATTAAACGCTGTAATCGACTGTGCGACGCCAGTTGTCAGAATGGGCGAATAAACAAAGACGAGGATGCACTGTCAATGTAGGCCTAAAATGGCCTTGTGATTTTGCCAAGTGTGGCGTATTTTGAGTAATTATCGTGATTTAACTAATACATTCCTGATGAAATGCTAAATTCCAGACTGCAAAATATTAAATTGTACCTTATCAACTTTATACACTATTGATAAAACGTCTTAGGTTATGAAGTTTTGCATTTCATATTGTAATCTGTCCTAGCAGTTCACTAGCAGGTAGTTTGACTCATGATAATGAGATTAAGCTTATTTTCTAGAGGAATTTACCCATGCCTGCTAATATGATATCCTGGTGACAATATCCCACAATGCTGTGCTGCCACTAATTGTTAGACATCTAAGGATGTTCAATAAGCAGCCCAGAATACACACTTATTATATAACTGATAGGAAAGAGACAATGTTAACTGCTTCCCTCGACATAGAATTTACGACATGGCTGCTTGACAGTATAATTTTAACTATGGCTCACTTGAGTATTTGTCTTATAGATTAGTACAGATTCCTCAATGGTCTAAAATGAATATTGATAAACATTACGATCTCAAAAGTAAATGCCTTTTTTAAAAGCATAGTATGCATTTAATAACTATTTCTTGTCAATTTGGGTAATTTTGAAGATTCATGTTGATGAAGAGTTATGGCGATCTGTTCATAAGTATTGAGGGCCAAGTGTACATGGTCTTCCTGGTTAGGGTAACCTAACCTCTCTGTCTAGACCAAAACGTGTTAGCAGCCTGACGTAGCAAAAATAAATAATGTGAATCATTCTGAGCGAAATTGTTGTTTTTTATCTTAGGATATTTCCACTCAACTTACGTTTGGTAACCTTAGTATAATGTAGCACAAAATAAGTAATGAAGACTCAGTTGTTTGTTTGTTGACTAAGCCTGTGGTATATTGCAGGAAATTGTAGCCATTTTGTTGGACACAGACCCTCAGATCTAGCATTTACAGGGCATTCAAATAGCTGTTATTGATTGGCAGTGACGTGTGCTGGTATTGCATTGTTTTCAGTGACCCTGTGAAAACTGCAGAAAATGTAAGGACACTTAAAACATCCCACCTATACAAAACAAGTTATACAGGGTTTTTTATACCTGTAATGGGGCATAGTCTGCGTAATCACTCAGGTTTCAGCCTAGTCGGTTGAATATTCTTATTAAAGGTATTTGAAGTCTAGTATTGTTTTTTTTGGAGTGGTGAGGTTAGCTACAGCGCGAAACTGACAGCAGTTGGAGGATTTAGACAATAGATAAATCATTTGGTGTTGAAGAGAATCATCAGGTCACCAACGACAACACACCCTCACATTCTTTCAGTGCTCATGTGGTTTCTGTCTCTCTTGCTTTCCCTTCAGTGAATGGTAGTGTCTAGAAAGGGTATGTCCCTTCAGGAGAGAGGTGCCAATGTCCAACCGGCCTAATTCCAATCCAGGGGGGTCACTGCGCCGTTCACAGAGGAACACTGCTGCGGCCCAGCCACTAGACCACACAGTCACGGGAAGGTGAGTTGACCTGGTCACCCAATCATTTTCAAGTCTATGAGACGGTGCATATGGAAAGTTTTCAGACCCTTTCAAGTTTTCCACATTTTGTTTCAGACTCAAAATGGATACAATTATTAGCTTTTTCTCATCAATCTATACACCATGCTCCACAATGACAAAGCAATAACAGTTTTGTTATGTTTGCATTTTCTACATTTCTTAAGAACAAGAAATATTTACTTAATATTTATTTATATTTAGACCCCTGCCCTCACTTAATGCTTGGTTAAACCACCAAGTCCTGGCCTCAAGGCCAGGACTTGACAATCTTGGGTCTCGATTAATCCTACAAGATTGGCACTTTTCTTTTGGAAGTTTCACACATTCTTGACTGGTTCAAGTTCAGCCAGGTTGGATGGGAGCATCGGTGCATAACTAATTTCAGGTTTGTCCAGAGATGCGCCACTCAAGAGTTTTCCTGTGTTGTTGTCTTTAACTGGATACAATTGTAAACAATAGCCAAGTCCGAGAATATATCTATATCCATTTGGCCAATCATATGGTTCACTGCAGTTCTCGGTGGTATGCTTTGTATCGTTGTCTTGTTCAAATGTAAACCTATTAAGTGGTGCTGCTCCTGCTAGTCGGCATAGAAATATGTCGGTTAAACTATTAGATGACTAAAATGATTTTCTAGCCAACAAATGCTTTTAATTTTGAAACGATGCCTTTTCAAAGAATAAAATCCCACCGTACTTGGCTGAAGTGCTCAAGGTTCTTTATTTCCCTGAGTCGCATCTATAAGGCAGTAATCAGGCAGTTTGAAGCTTTGTAGTGTGGCGGCTGCCTACAAACATCACGTAAGGGGAAAATAATGTACCTTCCGCAACAAAAACACACCAGCATGCAATGGCCATCAAAATTCACTGCCGCATACTTCCATTCAGCCAAGTTGGATGAATGGTGTTTTTTTTATTTGGATTTCAAATGAGAAATACATGATTTTATAATTGTCATTTGCATTTTTGTAAGATGAGCATAATGCATGGTTGCAAACGACTGCCTTTCTACTGTATATTTGAATATTTTATTAAATGTTTCCAGTGGCTTTTACATACTCTTTTTTTTTAAGATGAGGTTTGGCTTTATCGACTGAAATGTGCTCACTTAAGGCTGTTTTCTGAGTGTTCCCTTGATTTTAGACTAATGGGTAAAAGAAAAACATTTCACCCCAGCCTTGAAATCCTGAGCACTGATTTTCTTTATACTCTGCATCCATCTTTCCATCTATCCTAAGTGGTCTACCAGCCCCTGTCACAGAAAAACATGCCCACAGCATGATACTTCTACCACTGTTTGTCTGTAGGGATGGTATTAATGAGGTGTTGTTCAGTGCCTGGGTTACGCCATATGTAGAGTTCAATCTTCATTTCATCAGACCAGAGCATCTTGCTTCTTATGGTCTGAGAGTTTTTCAGGTCTCTATTGGCAACCAGCTAGCAGGATGTCATGTCATGCTTCAGTTTGGCCACTCTACCATTCAGTTAATAATAATTAACTGAATGATGGCGTGCTGCACTTAGTTGTCCTTCCGCCCCCACAAAGGAACTCTAGATCTCAGTCATTGTGACCATTGGGTTCTCATTTACCTGTCTGATCCATGCCGCTCACCATCCCTGATTACTCAGTTTGTCTGGGTAGCCAGATCTAGGAGGAACGTTGGTGGTTCTAAATCTCTTCATTTGAGAATAATGGAGGCTACCATGCTTTTGAGCACTTTCAGTGCGTCAGAAATATTCTTGTATCCTTCACCAGATCTCTGGCTTGACGCAATCATGTCTTGCAGATCTACAGACAGACAATTGTCTCAATCTCATGGCTTGGTTTTCAATCTGACCAACACCATCAACTGTGAGACCTTATATAGACAAGTTTGTCCCTTAGTTATGTCCTAGTAAGTTATGAAGCATCTGAAGGACCATTGGTAGAAGTAGGATGTACCAGAGCTCAATTGCAAGCGTCATAACAAAGATTTTGAATAATTCAATGTAAATAGGTTATTTGTAATGAATACAAAACACTCCAAAAATCTGTCGATGCTTTGTCATTATGGGGTATTCTGAGTAGATCGATATATCCACTTTAACATGAGACTGTACCATAAAATGTAGAAAATTTGAAAGGTTCTGAAAGCTTAACGTATGCACTGTATTCATTGTAGACCGTATTCACGCTTTTCTGAAAATCTGTAATGCATCTTGAGAGTATGGGTTTACATGACAGTAAAATATATAACATAAATTTCATTGTGCAGATTGGTCATTTATTTAGTGGTCTGTAACTTGACTATTGACTAGTATGAGATTTCAGGTTGTGTTGATAGCCATCAGATTGCCTTAATTTTCTTCTTAGATCAACAGGGATTCTTTTGTGTGCTGTATCTTGACTTGTATCACAGCTCTCATTTACAACAAAAAGTAAAGCCCTTGGGGGTATTACTTTTTGTTGTAAATGATATTCAGACCAAGTTTTTGATTGATTGAATACTTTATTAACAGTTTGCAAAAAGTACAGTTATACAATAATGCTAAAAGGATAACACAAAAAGCCTTGGGGGCTTGTTTCCATTGTGGTCTCCATTGTACCATTCCATTGTATTCAATTAATCAAGATTAAAGTCAAATAAAAACCCTAAAGGCGGTTACACACCGGCAAATATGCGAATATACGCAAAATTCAGACTCGTTCCGAATAATTAAAAGACGCTTTTTTCGCTCCGCGAAACTGGTGTGGAAGCTTGCATTGACTTTATAAGGTTTAAAAAAAACAACGTATTATTCGCATGAAAAAAATCGCCCCGGTGTGTAAGGACCTTTAGAAATTGATTAAGTTTCATTATGTGGAGTGATTACGCAAACCCACACATGTTGTTTGGTCTTTTAATTTTCAACCTTACAGGTTGCAGTCAGAGCAGGTAAAACCTAAAGCAAATTCCCCTCCTGAAAGTAGAAGACCTAATTCTAAGGCTCCCAAAGCCACGCCCAGCTCAGCCTCTGGCCAGTCCAGAGGGCACAGCTCAAGAAGGTACCCCTTCTCTCTACTTGGCACTCAGTATGTGTGCGTGTATATGTGGGGTATGCACTGGGTGTTTTTTTCTTCAATAAGTATTATACTAGATAAAATTCATAAGGAACTCTTCTCCATCTGTTTGTACCTTTTTTTAGGGATGGGACGTTTAATGGTTAACCGTGTACACAAAAAAAAATCTATCTGTTAAAAATAATTAACCAAAAATGTAAAAGAACCCATTTTAATCATATTATAAAAATATATTGAATGTAAATAACTCATACAAGACTATTAATAGTATTACATGCTCATTCTGTTTTTAAAGTGACTGTCAGCAGTAATCAGACTGGATTAATTGGTTCTACAAGTGCTTCATTCAATTATGTGATGCACACTTTTTTTTTTTTAACCACAGTGAGGTGCCAATATGTGTCACAAGTAGTGACAGCTGAACCACTCTACCCTTTTCAGAGCCATGCTATTAACTTTATCCATTAATACAATTTATGAATCAAATTTCCAATATTGCTGGCTGCCATGACATCTATATAATGACAGCAAAACGAGGTTCACGTTAAGGGATAAACGAGGCTTTCTATTAATTATACACATAAACATAGATATGTTTTACTAACATTTTTAATGGTTTATCTTTTAAAATGGATACGTTTCCAGAAAGACTAAAGACTTTAACTTTATTTATTTTAAATACTGTTGGTAATGAGACAGTTGGCTTTGTTAGCTGGGATCAAGCACTGACTTCATTTGCGTTACATACAGCACACAGTAGCTTTGTCAACACTGGTGCTGTGCACTGCAAAGTTCATTATTAAATATGATGTCACACTATGGTTTTAACCGCTAACACCCCCAAGAGTACATATTTACCCCCCAAAAATGCCCAAACGCCCATCCCTAGCATCTTTTTGATTTTCCTCTGTAGATCTGAATGAGGTTGAATGAGGCATTGTATATGATGGCTTTTATCATTGAAAGATTGAGCAATGTCCTAAGATGGGCTCTTTTTCCTTTCCCACACTCTGACAGAAGCGGTCTCACTCTTTCCGTGGCTTCATTTGTGCTTCAAGACGACCCAGAGGCTGCAGGGACATCGGAGCAAGAGCGCCCAGGCCACCAGTCAAAGAGCAAAAGTACCCGAGGGCTAAAGCGAAGTTTGGCCTCTGACCACAATAGTACCTATAGCCCAACCCCTTCTAAGAAGTCCAAATCACTCCCACCACTCCCGCCACCCAGCGAACATACAGTTGAGACCAAGAAGGGCCCGGCCAAGTCGAAGAAGAGACCTCAGGCATCAGAGCCACCTGCATCTTCAGGTCGAGGCCAGAGCAAGAAGAGCGGGGCCTCTGGGCCCTCCCCCTCACAGAAACGGAAGAAAGCAGACTCCCTCCCCGCTCTGAGCAGCACTGCTGGGTCCCTCCCCAACCGTACAGAGGGCAGAACTGCAAAACCCACCAAGCTGGCTTCTAAATCGGCCGCCTCAGCCAAAGCTGGGTGTAGCACCGTGACGGACTCCTCTTCTTCAGCCTCCACATCTTCCTCCTCCTCCTCTTCCACAGGCATCAATAACGCCGCCCCACAGGGTGCCCGGGTCAAACAGGGCAAAGACCAGAACAAGGCACGCCGTTCTCGTTCAGCCTCCAGCCCTTCTCCCCGCCGAAGCACCCGTGACAAGGAGCAGGCCAAAGCTGCCGGCTCTTCCAAATTCGAGTGGGCAGCCCGCTTCAACCCCAAAGTCAACCTGCCAAAGCCCAAACTGTCCCTACCTGGATCCTCCAAGACTGAGACCTCTAAGCCTGGGCCTTCAGGATTACAGGCCAAACTAGCAAGTAAGTGACAATTGTTAATTTAGTTGTTTGTAGTTTCAGAAAAAACTGCCAAAGTGTCTTGTAAAATAGGCATATCTTGAAGCAACATGAAAAGATTTGCCACCGTTTGGCCAATGTAGCTATTTCCCATCTCGCTGCCATCCACTTTATATTATTTTCCCTCTCATCCAGTGATGAAAAGCGACAAGATGGAGTTGGTTGAAGGATAGTGTGTGACTGTCATGTGTTTTACATACGCACGCTTGTACATACATACATACATACATGTATATACGTGTACGTACATGAGAGTGTTTGTTTGTGTAAACTTGCCATGTTGATGTTTATGAGTTAAGGAGAGTATTATTACAGGAGGATTCTGCCTAGCATTTAGACGGTCAGAGTGGTGTTGCTGTGGGGATGGGATAGAGGTTACGTCTCTGGGATTAAATGTCACAGGATCTGTGGTCCTAGCAGTGTCACAGCTTTAGTTTCAGAAGCCCTACTGGGACCTGATACGGCTGGTGTTACTGCCTCTCTGAAGGCACAAACACAACACACACAAACACACATTACTGGGAAAAGCCCCGCAGACACTCAGTTGTCATTAGCAGCATGGTGGCTATGTACACATACACAGGGATAAAGCGGAAAACAAACCTCCACGCATGCATGTAGCCTAAGTGATATGACACTTATGTGCACGCATTACAGATAAACACATTTGCTCACCCCTTTCTCATTGCTCACATAGTCAGCCATGTGTGGTGGGGGGTTAGTTATGTGTCTAGCTTACAGAAGAGCTCGCAGGCTTCACCAGGAGCAGAGGGACTGGCTCAGATTTCAGCCTGTGTCAAAAACGGTGGACTAGAACTGGAGGACTTATAAATTCAGCTGAAGGCTGTTCATGGTGGAACAAATGGTCATTGTACAGGTAGCGCAGGCAGACATTTGGGACCGTATATTCATAAGCAGTTCTTGAAACGTGAGTACTGATCATAACATTTATGTGGTCAAGGGACTCTACTGATCCATGCACTGTACTCGCTATCATAGAAGTAGTATGAAAGTGTGCTGAGTGAGTGCTTGATATGTACAAGTTTCATGAGCAATACAGTTGGCATTGAGGAATCCATTCCCTATGCTAGCAGTGCACTAAGGTCTGGCCTGGTCATTGTGTTGTGGGAATTGTGTTATGGGACGGAGCTTGTTGATTGAAGGTCAAATTCAGTTTGTATAGGCTCTTATGGAAAGTAGAGCAATTGCAGGATTGCATACCAAATACCAACTGCTGCAGTTGAATGGTTTGTGTGCATTAATAGACTGCATGGTTCATAAATGCACAGTATGTAAGTGACTCAGTGAGCGTTAGCTGATCAGTTCAACCTTTGGTCAAGCCGCTCTGGCTAGCGAAGGAAAGGGATGGTAACTGAGGCAGGGCAGCGTCCTGTGGGACCTGGCCCCAAATGGTCAGACCCCTCCCTAAGTTGATCTGACTGCCTCGCTGGCTGGTCCACCAGCTGACCCGCAACACATTTCAGGGTGAGGAAAGACATGACATGTAGCCCTGTAGTTTTCTTTAGCCTTTTCTTAGGCTGGCCATTACTGCCCTTTCTTGGCTTTTGTCACACACTCATCCTTTCACCCATGGCTTGCTTCAGTCACTCTCAACAGTGATTATAATGGTGAGTAGTAGTCGTCATGCCGAATGTTTGTATGGTGCTCCTGTGAGAGAAACACGGTGGCAAATTTGTAACCGTGCTGGTACTGTTCATTGAAGGTTAAAGGTCATCCAGCACAACATTGCAATTGTATTTATTTATCTCGTATCCTTTAACCTGTTATTCACTTGTCGTTAAAGTTTTTGCAAGTAGTTTTGTGCTACATTTAGCCGCACAGGTTTCACATGAAGGTTGTCCTGTCATATGGGCATAGTGAAGTTTCTATTAATACTCTGCTGGATGGTGGCACAGGGCTCTAAACAACTCTACAGCTACTGCTGTCTAGACCCATCACTGTTTTGAATGGTGACCCTAGCTGCACCAGTCCTTGCTCTCGCAGCCATGTGGTCTTGTTTTCAATAGTCTTGTTTTCAATAGTCGAAAGAGTGTGTTCGGCTGTTCGCACAGCGCGTTTTCCAATCGCCATCTTTTATTACATTAAAACTATGGGGAGTGAATGCCAAACTCTCAGAAAATGGCCACCCCCTTGAAAGCGCGGAGCTACTTTTTTCGGCAGTTGAGAAAAGATAAAATTAAAAAAGCTCTGTCATGGACTGTTTTTCTTTTGTTGTAGATGTAGTGGGTCATTGTAAAAACAGAATTTGCATTGAGTGACCTGCTCTTTGAGTGTATATACTATATATGTACAAAACAAAAAAAGCTATCGACAGCACTTTTTCCACACAAAACACCGAACACGCCCCAACTGCACTGCAATGATAACAATATATAAGAGGCTCTTTTCTCTTGTTGCAGAGCTTGTCACCTCTTTATGTACCACAGCCAAATGTGCTTGCGCCACCCCAAACATATTTGAGTTTGCCTTTTGTGTTCAATAATTAAACCCAGCCATTCGCCCCGACTTGTGGTTATGGGTGCCTTAGTTTTCTCAAGTAAGTTGACCACAAACCACTGTATTAAGTAGCCTTTATGTATCAATTGAGCTATGCACTGTGGATATTGTGTTTGATGCTTGCCAGTGGTATGTTGTCCATAAGAGATTGTAACTGTGCTGTGTTGTTTCACTTAGGTTTGAGGAAGTCCACTAAGAAGCGCAGCGAGTCTCCTCCAGCAGAGCTCCCCAGTTTTCGGCGGAGCACACGCCAGAAGACCACGGGCTCCTGTGCCAGCACCAGGTACTGGCCATACTGGACTTCAAGTTGTACAAATAAGAGAAGAAATGGCAGTCTTTTGGTAACAAACTATAGAGAGCAGCCCTTAACCACTTAAACCCTCTAGTCTTAGTGAAACGGACCGGAGTTGCAATTTAGTTAGACTTCTTTTTTCCGTCTACACTACAACAAATCTCTTCAATCTACAAGCTCACAGCGCATCGCAATGCATCTGCGTTAAATTTGCTAACGTTTTGCTGGTAGATAAGAATAACTTCCAGCCAGGCATATTTTTCACCTGCCAAAAAAGTTTTGCTTTTTATTATATTGTTGTTAATATTACTACATAATACTCAAATTTGCTATTTTCAATATAAACAATTTAAGGAATATTATCATTGTGGGTGATCTGCAAACTCATGAGGGTGGAAAAGTTTTTAAGGGCATGGCTTGAATATTTACCCGGCAAATGTATAGCAGCGGCCTGTCAGAGTAAAACTGTTAACATTTAATGACATCCAACTGCAATCCAATCTACCGGTAAATGCAACACAACTCAACTAACACTGTCGGCTTCTCTGAAGTGAAAATTGTCCAAATAGGAAAATTCTTTTTTGTAGGACACATTACTGTTGAAATGTTTGTGTTACCATCCAGACTATTATCCTACCGGTATATTAAAATTGCCTTGTGGGTTGACTGGGGGCATCACAAACGTAACGGGCCCATATATGGACACTATTCTGGCAACATTTATAAACCTTGCTGATGTCACTGATGATGTCACACTGTGATATTACAAACTCAAGAAGATTGCCTATGTAGACTATTTGGTGCACAAGTGATTACAAACTCAAGTGATTTTTTATTTTTTTTATTTATCAGGGACAATGCACATTAATCAACATGTCAGTTTTCACATCCACGTTATTGAGCCAGAGTTAGCTAAGTCCCTGAGCAGGCTGTTAAAAAGTGGTGGTATAGCTATCCATACAAAAACAGACATCAATACAAGACAAGTAGACATAGTACAAGAGACAAAACAAATACAGGAAAATATGAGAAAAGACACCAGTGACAAATGGCGCTGATAATTACCCATTAGTTTCGATGCGCCATGAAATTGTGGAGAGGTTGGTTGTAAAACTAATTGCTGACAATGTGAATCGGTGCGAACAATCCAGACTCTTGTAAAAAAAAAAAGAAGCAGTGTATACAAAAGTAGACAGCAGGTTTAGGTCTGTGGTTTGTAACCTAAATGTAGTAATCAATGTCTTAAGCACTCAGCCGAGTGTAATGTGGAAAAAAGGGGAACTTGATGTAAAATATTACAAACGAAATAAGATCTTCCTGGGCAGCCTGCTTTTAGGTCTAGTCTTAAAAGAGGAGTTCACCCAAAAAATGATTTATTTTCTATCAATTGCACACCCCATGAAGCCTTGAATACATGGATTTATTTTAGTTTTTGTCGCATTCCTAAGCCAATAATTTGATGCCCGGGTGTATTTCTGGTAGGAGACACAAATAATCTACTTTGTGTCTCCTACCGGATACATTAGCCGGTAGCAGACAGGAATCAAATTATTAGCTTAGGAATGCGACAAAAACACAAATCCATGGATTCAAGGCTTCATGGGGTGTGCAATTGATAGAAAATAAGTAATTTTTTGGATGAACTACTCCTTTAAGTGTGGAAAACCCTGCACTGAAATTTGACATTACTAGGGGTGTTCTGATCATTCATGATCCCTAGTCTCTACTGTCATGGAAATAACTAAACTTTTGAACAAGCTCATGCCACAGTGAGTAACAAACATGACCTTGATAAATGCAGTAGGCTAATATGATTTATTAATACAACTGTGTTGCTCGCTAGAAAATAGGCTATCTACAAGCGCACAATGAGCCTGATTTTTTAACGTCCCTATTGGTTGCTAAAAGAAACAGACCCTGTTCAGTGGGCTGATATTGTTTAGATGAGTGAGGTTCAGATAAACGAAATTCTACTGAAGTATTTTGATTGTGGTGTTAGTGTTTCCCCATCCATTGTACAGGCATGGCACCAAGCCGAGAGAATTAAAACCAGGCCAAAGGAATTCTTAACAGAATGTTAAAAATAACGCAGGTTCTCCTTTTGATTTACTCCGGGCATCTGAGATGCACCAGAGGACACATTAATGGGCTCACTGGTTAGCAAATGTAATACAGGCTTAGAAAACAGTCTTCATCCATGAAAGTCCAACTTAAGTTACTGTTTACACAACACTGCATTTTACGATCTGTCATCAGTTATGAGTAAAACAAGGAGTAATGTTCCTTTTTCTTATGTCAACTATAAAACAAGGAGTAATGTTCCTTTTTCCCATATTACTGGAACACTGATTTGTGCAAAAAAAATATCCCTAAGGCCCTGGACAATAATAAGTTGACTGTTTATAGCGTTTTGTCATAAAATATTGAACACAATATTTTGAGCACCTCAGAAAATGTGTAGCTCCAACGGTTTAGAAGATGGAGCTATGTTGGAAGTAGCACACAGGGTGTGGTCATTTTTAAAGGGGCGTGGTCATTTTTGGGTGTTTCGTCCCGGATAGAGAATTTCACACAGTTCCTAAGGTGTTCCTTGGGGTCATATTAGCCAAAAACAGAGATATTCTCTCCTAAATTAAGTGCATACATATAGCCAGGTCCTCTACTATGTCAACTATTGGTAATAATTCTTAAGTTATAATGACTATAGGTAATAAAAAATGTTTTAATTCTATCACATGACATAAATGTAATAGCATCACATGCCATTTTGTTTAACATCACATGCAGTCTGCAAACCTGTAATGCAAGTTAGGGGTGCCTGATGGCTCAGCCAGTTAGTTAAGACCATTATGCTCCTAGTGAGCATGAGGAGTGAGGACCCTGGTCAGAATCCAGCCCCCGTCTTGTCTTGCATGTCTCTCATCCGTCTACCTTTGGTTTCCTGTTTGTCTACACATGAAATAAAGCATAAAAACTATAAAAAACGAAAACATATTGAAAGGCAATGGGAGACGGGATATCTTTCTTCCAATACACACAAGATGGATGTTTGCAGCAACAGACAGGATGGGTAGCCCCAACCAATAAAAATGTTATCCACACACTCCAGCTCACCTTCTTGGGATCAATTCACTAGGTCTGAGCAGTAGCCTAATATACATTAGACAGCGTGCTCTCTGTTATATACATCTTTCTCTGCTTTTGGTGTTCGGCATAGGAGGATGACATTTTATCGTATAAAAGTGCATGCATTTTGGTGTGGTGTTTGAGGCTTTTTAGGAAAAGTGCTGCATAGCACTTATACATGCCTGTAGGAAATGCATAATTTTACCCAGATGACACCTCTGCTAGCCATCCTTGGTGCCAAAACAAATTGAGCCTGAACAGAAACATGACTGTATATTTGTCTACAATGGCTGACTTGTATAGTGCTTTCTACTTTGATATGCTGTTACTCATCACCACAACCTGTTCTGCTGTCCTTTCTTCAGTCGGCGGGGCTCAGGCCTGGGCAAGCGCGGGGCAGCCGACGCTCGCCGACAGGAGAAAATGGCCGACTCTGATAACAACCAGGACGGGGCCAACTCGTCGGCCGCGCGCACTGACGAGGCACCACAAGGGGCTTCAGGTGCGTAACAGCTTTTCACTCCATAACAAACTTGAACCTGGCCCTTGCCCAGTCTGCAGTTAAAACATTTGACTATGAAGTATTTGCTGCATTTGTTTTGCATAAACAGCAAAGGACTGCTGCAATAGAGCCATGTCCACACATAAGAAATTAGGTCATCAGCTTGGAAGACCCTGCTATTTCCTAAGTAGCCATGAACAATCTCTGGATGATGACTGTTGTTACTTCAGTCACAGATTAGTCTTGGTTTAGATTAACACTTAATACTTGTGCCATCCTTTTTTCTATTTTTTTATATCCAGCTTCTAGCTCAGTTGCTGGAGCCGTAGGCATGACCACCTCTGGAGAGAGTGAGTCTGATGACTCTGAAATGGGCAGGCTGCAAGGTAAGTAGATGGGGATACTTTAATGTTTTATTTAGGTTTTGTGCATGAATTCAATATTAATTAACCCTTATCGCCACTAGTGCAAAATGCTGGGTGAATATGTCCCCTCCATTTTTTTAAGTCTATTTTGTGATCCACGTACGCATCTTTCAGGACCTGTCCGAAGTTATGTGGCTACATCACGCATCAACACCACAGACAGTGTGTCCATCCATTTAGATAACAAGCTATCGTATGCTACCATGGATAACGTAACAGTGTGTAGTCCTTTCTCCACAAATGCCATTTACGCTCTCTAGTGTGCCTCTTAAAATTGTTCCCCATCCTGATGGAAATGCCTGTGGTGTATCTGTTCGTGTATGAGCATGCAGTGTATTTAAGTTATTTATTTTTTTGGGTCATGTCTAGCTCTGTTGGAGGCCAGGGGTCTCCCACCACATCTCTTTGGGCCCCTTGGGCCTCGCATGTCACAGCTGTTCCACAGGACCATAGGAAGTGGAGCCAGTGAGTACTACCTCCTCAACTTTAAAGTTGTCGTGTTTAGAGCACACCAGTGTTCAAATAAAATATGTACTTTTTTATTCTCATTTACGCTTGAAACTATTGATTATCTTAGCAATTATTCGCTTGATTACTTTTTTCAAATTTATACTTTTCGCACAATGTTAAAAAGAAATTGCAAAAAAAATGATAATAGCAGATCTACAATCTCACAACGAATTGAATTGTGACTCTTTGTAAACTTGTAGATTGACTACTGTCACAGTTCCATTTTTGGAAAATCGATTAAATGAATAAATTGAAAGTGCTGCACCCCTGGCCTATTCTCATCATGGTTCTCTCGGGTTCCCCCTTTCTTCCCAGGCTCCAAAGCTCAGCAGCTGCTGCAAGGCCTGCAGGCCACAGGCGATGAGTCCCAGCAGCTCCAGGCTGCCATTGAGATGTGTCAATTGTTGGTGATGGGCAATGAGGAGACACTGGGAGGATTCCCTGTCAAGAGTGTGGTGCCCGCATTGGTGAGCATTCTGGCTTATAGATTTACACATAGATTTACACCTGGTCTATCAAGTCTATGTTCAACTCTGGATGTTTTGCTTGTGTTAAAATGCTAACATTGACAACCTTATGTTGCTCTAATCATTCCATGATTTCATCATTTTAACGCCCACTTTCCTTCACAGATCACGTTGTTACAAATGGAGCATAACTTTGATATTGTGAGTATTATATGTGCCCTTTATTTTATTTGTAGAAGCTTTTCTTTTCATATTTATTTTGTGTCGTCACTGTATTTTTTTATGATGTACCTTGTTTTACGCATACAGATGAACCATGCCTCCCGCGCTCTCACATACATGATGGAGGCACTGCCTCGATCCTCTGCCGTGGTGGTCGATGCCATTCCTGTCTTCCTGGAAAAGGTGAGACATCCACCTCTCCACTGCTCAGGCCTTTCATGTCTTGTTTATTTGCAATGGTAGCCCTTAGATATGCTAATGCTCTTTCCCACTTTTATTTTATTTTACAGCTTCAGGTGATCCAGTTCATCGACGTAGCAGAGCAGGCACTAACTGCCTTGGAAATGTTGTCAAGGCGACACAGTAAAGCCATCCTGCAGGCTGTAAGTGTTAATCTCACTATTCCCTGTTTATCTTGTTAACACCTGTATCTCCCTGCACCCCCATTGAATTTGTTTTGTCTAAGGCCTAGCCAGTATCTGAAGCCCTTTTGTACCACTCCACCCCTAAAGAGATCAGTCCTTGGCATAGATCTAATGCTAATTGCGTCTTTCCATATGTAGTATCAGCTTGCCTTTACTCAGCTCTGCTCAGCCTATCAAAGCATTTCCCTCGTACACGGACCCCGTGTAGTACCCCCTCCCCCTGGAGTTGCTCATCCTTTAGCGACATCCCCATGACAACTACCCTCTGTGCTCAGTCTACTCTGTAATCCATAATAGTGCTAAGCTAACGCCAAGTGGACACTTTTTGGCAAAAAAAAATCCTTGCTGTAACTCCACATTGGTTCATTTCTCGTTTGGGACATCGAGTTAAAATGTGTCTTAATCGTAGAAGAGTGCAAGGAAAAGAGACACTCCCAGAGGCTCGAGAAGATACAAAATACAAATGTAAATAAAACGATAAAGGGTGGCCGTAACAACAAAAACATAACTCAAGCTTCTACGGATAGAGTTGTAGTTCCGAAACTCTTAAAGTCTGCTGCTTTATTTGAAATCCAGACCCCAATATAAGTATAATCTCGATAGACTGACCTCTTCTACTATTGAACTGTCTCGCAATATACCCTTTTGTCCCCTGGACTAGCATTCATTTTTAAACCACTTGATGAAGTCATTATGCACTTTTCTCTCCATGTTTATATTGCTTCTGTTTAGGGTGGGCTTGCAGACTGTCTGTTGTACCTAGAGTTCTTCAGCATCAATGCCCAGAGGAATGCCTTGGCCATTGCAGCCAACTGCTGCCAGAGCATCACCCCAGACGAGTTCCACTTTGTTGCTGACTCTCTGCCACTGTTGACTCAGAGACTCACACACCAGGTGCCCAATCAACCCTGTCAACAACCAGTGAACTATAACCCAAATTGAGTTACCAAGTTACATAGTGCCAAATGTGTTGAATTATTTTCATAAGATTTAGCAAGGCCTGGAAAACTATGTAATGTCTAACCAGTACATCTTTAAGTGTCTCTTACAGTCTAGATTTATTCATTTGTGTACTCATTTAACCCCTCTCCAGGATAAGAAATCCGTCGAAAGCACTTGTCTCTGTTTCGCCAGACTGGTGGACAACTTTCAGCATGAGGAGGTATGTTTATGTGCCTCTATTATTGAGGCCTCTTCCATGTTTGCATTGAGTGTTTTGCGTTCTGACCTTGCCACCACACTAATGAGCCTATGTGTCAATGTGTGTGTGTTTGACCCAACAGAACCTGCTGCAGCAGGTGGCCTCACGGGACTTACTGACCAACATTCAGCAGCTGCTGGTGGTGACTCCCCCTGTGCTCAGCTCGGGGATGTTCATCATGGTGGTGCGCATGTTCTCCCTCATGTGCTCCAACTGCCCCTGCCTGGCTGTGCAGCTCATGAAACAAAGTGAGTCACTTCACTGTCATGCCTGAAGACCCATGTTCATATACTGTATGAGCGCACACGTTCTCAGCGTCCAACACATTGCACGTGTCAACTCTTGATTGCCTGTGGATAAATTGTTCACACTAGAGTAAAGTCTCAAAGAACAGTTTATTTAGTTTTAGTAATTTCAGATGTCAACCATGTTGTTATTTGCAAGTAGGTTCCAGTAGATCATGTGTAAAGAGTACAACTTAACAAGACTTTCTCATCTTGTGCAGACATAGCCGAGACTCTGCGCTTTCTCCTCTGTGGTGCATCAAATGGAAGCTGCCAGGAGCAGATTGACCTGGTTCCCCGGAGCCCTCAGGAGCTCTATGAACTTACCTCCCTCATTTGGTAAAGTCCCTCTTGCCCCTTTATTACTTCCTCTTACTTACTTACCTCCTCATATGTAAATATCTTCAATTAAAATCTGAAGCAATTTGTTCTGACCACAATTTTCTACTTTTATTTAAAATGTCTGAATTAATGAATTTGTGGCATAATTGACATAAAGAGCTTTTTAGGAAAACCCTGCCCAGAACCACTGAGCTATACTATACTTTGGGCTGTGTAGTTACCGTGGCATGTTGTAACTAGTCCAACTTGCGAGATATCTTGCTCCGTTGCCTAGTTGATTAGAAATTAATAATTTAGAAACGGCTCCTCATTGACTTCCATTGTTAGGTGAAACTGCTCTTTTAGCACATAAACAAATGCAAACAAAGCTGATTCTGAATATAAAACATCAGAAAATCCAGTACAAAATTAGTTTTTAATAGAAATATCAACTTTATTTAGATTTTGCCATTTTCTGTGGAGAGGGAAGTAGACCCGGACTGGATCTGTGGATCCAGATCTTTAAATAGTAAAATCAACAGGAAGTTTAGATATGAAACGCCAGAAATGCCATACTGTGTTTTGTGATATTGTATATTGTCAGAATCAGCTTTGTTTGCTTCTGTTTATGTGCTAAAAGAGTGACTGATATAGTCCATGGGCCAGATCAGACGTCAGGGACACGTAAGGTGGCAAAATCTCTTTGGCACCAATTTGTTTGTAGGGTCCATAGTAATTTCTCACTTGAACTGAGTCAATGGGTACCTAGACATGAAAATCACAGAGGTGCTCATCCGCCATAGTGCCACGAATGGCGCAGTGGCCTATGATGAAAATCCAACTTTTTTTGTTTCTGAGTGTATATATACACATGCAATACATCCATGTTGACTAATTGTGGGGTGGGGAATTCATTTCTGTTACGACCACTTTGGGTGATGTTGACCTTGAAAGGTCAAGGTCATCTTGCTATTCCAAAGACCTTGGCCATAACTTGGCCATTGTTAGGACTAAAAACAGGTGTTATAAGACTAATTCAACTAATTCTGACATTTATAATTCCTTTCTGATATTGTTTTGACCATTAAGGAGCATCTTGTCATTGAAATATCTAAGTCAATGCAATTTTTCAATTACTCAATAATTGTCGTCTTTCATTGTATTTTTTTTCAATAATGATTTGTCTTATTTATAACAAAAGACAATTTTAAATATCCTCCTTTAACTTGTATTTTAATTTAGTGTTGAAATGAGCAAATAAGAGTGATATAGACCTACAAAATGATATACAAATAAAATCGTAATTCAAAATCAAATAACGAATTCCTCTCAAAGAACTGGATACTTGCATACTGTGAGCAGACTTGGTGGTAAGGCCTTCAGACACTTTGATGGCAGGAGTGTACCAAAGTGCTCCTCCCAGCCATGTTCCATTGGTGCTCGTCTTGCCTCGGGTTCCTTGGCTGTCGCAACGGGTCGCAAGCCTTATGCACCAGAAAGGCACCTTGGATGTGGCCTCTGATCACACTACTTGTGGGAGGGAGAGCATCCATTCCAGCACTGGCATAGTTTTCTACCCTGAGGTCATCAAATGTCTTGCTGTTGTACTTGAACTGGACCCTGCCCAGACACGCACCAAGTACTTCTGTCAACGCTGTGTCTTGTTCGGTCAAGGTGTCTGCCTCTCCAAAGATTGTCAGATATTGCACTGGGTCAAAAGCCATAGCTGCATATTTGGTCCCCACCTTACTCATGCAGTCATCTCCAGTCAGGGTATGTGCCTTGATCACTGTCTTGGCTAGTGGTGCTCCAAGCTGAGAGACAGCTTGATGCAGTGGGAGGATGCGCCGCTTCTCACCAGTGCCATACTGCTGCCAGATCTCCTTCATCCTCAGTGCTTGGAAGTACGTATATGGGGTGTAGTATAGCAGTAATGTGAAGGTGTGTGTGTCATTGGAGACTATGACAACTCTCTTGCACTGTTTCACATGAACAGCCCTCTCCACATGCACCACCATGGGGCGGCAGTGGCTCAGGGGTAGAGTGGCCGGGTAGAGTGAACTGGAAACTGGGAAACCGTTCCCAGTTCGATCCCGGGCTCCCCCAGAGTTATTGTCGAAGTGTCCTTGAGCAAGACATTGTACCCCTAATTGCTCTTGATGAGCAGGTTGGTGCCTTGCATGGTTTCCTCCGCCGTGTGTGAATGGGTGAATGTAATGTACAATCTATGTAAAGCGCTTTGGATAAAAACGTTATATAAATGCACCTTTTATCATAAATACTGAAGAATTGATATTGGTATGACAGTTATGATGATGATGATCATCGCCGCGCCTCCGACCAAGTGGAGCTTACTATGTAACCGTGCTCGGGGGGGGGGGGTGTGTGTGTGTGTGTGTGTGTGTGTGTGTCTGTGGCTCTGTGTGCATGCACTGTGTGCATGCACCCCAGAGGGAGCCAGAGTGCAGGAATTTAGACAATGCTCTGATTAAAATGCACAACAGCCTGCAAAACACACACACACACAGTCAATGTTCTCTCCCCATCACGGTGAAATAACACGGATTACAAGTCCGTAAATACACAATATTTTCGAGCTGCGTTCGCTTCCAGCGTTCGCGCGTCTTACTTGTTAAAGTACCTCAAGCCTACTCCATAAACCGACTCTGTCACGGACCCTGCAATCTGGGAACCCATCGCCAAATGAAAAGGAAAAACAGCGCCCTCTGCTGTTTTTGACTATCTCACTTGGCTCTTGGAGGAAGTCGACATAGCACCCGTGCGCAGGGAAACCGGGGTTTTGGTCTGCCTTCAGCCTTTCACTTCCGGTGGTGTCCGGTGGTTCCCACTAACAATATTTCTACACGGAACACTAACACCACTTCTCCCAGAGAACATGGATCGTTTTGGTTATAAGCCCACTTGTTTCTATGATGAAAGAGCAAGTTAAAATGTGAATATCATTCCGTGGTTTTGTCTGCTCCGAGGACGCTATTGTTAAATGAGTTTTGGTTTGTTTCTAGTAGGGAAGGATCGGCGGACACGTAAATCCCGCCCACTACATTTGATTGGGTAAAGCGCGGCCTGCTTCCTGATCTGAAGGCACGCCCACTTGTAGGCCAGTGCGTACGCGATATGACGAACCCCCCCGACAGATTCAAACACAGAGCAGAATCTGTTCTTGAGAGATTACGGACCCTGTGGTCCACAGACTTGGACCTCCTCTCTGTCCCCAAGGCAAACAAGCGAACCTTGTTCTGAACCTTGTTCTGAACCTTGTTCTGAACCTTGTTCTGAACCTTGTTCTGAAGGCTCTGTCGGGGACAGAGCCTTCAGTGTGGCAGCCCCCACCCTGTGGAACTCTCTCCCAATAGGGATTGGCCATGCTCATGCAACACTGGACTCTTTTAAGGCGGTCTTGAAAAGACACCTATTCTCTCAGTCTTATGGCATATAGTTGTTTGTTGTTTTGTTTGTTAGTTTGTCTGTTGGTGGTTCATTGTTTTGAAAGGCACTATAAATTCAAGCTATTATTATTATTATTATTATTATTAAAGTGAATGAAAGAATTCTTTTTTTCCCCTCTGTATGACATGTTCTGTTAAAAGAAAGTGGCACGCTTTCTTCATTATTTGAATATATGGTTGGTGTCTTTGAAGACTGATAACTGCGACTAAGCTACCACTTGGGAAAGGCTATCGTGATCAAATATCATCTAGGGATATAGACCTATTCAAAATACAAAACTAGAATTAGCTAATGTTGCACTTGAGTGACCCCGATTAGTGAAAATGCTGTTCAAATCGTATCACAACGTGAAGTGTTGTGAGCTTGTAGACATGCCATTTGCTGAATGTTTGCCCCAGAATAGGTATGCTAGGGTTCATGTGGTTAAATAAGTGAATGAAAGAGATTGAATAATGTTTTTTTCCCTCAGTATAACATGTTTTATTCAAAAAAGGATCTATGGTTGGTGTCATTGAAGGCTGATAACTAGGACTAAGCTACTACTTGGGAAGGGCTATCATGTTGAAATATTATCTAGGGATATAGACCTTTTCAAAATACCAAACTAGAATTTGCCACCGAGTGTCCCTGATTAGTGAAAATTCTGGCCTGGGCCCATGGACTTCATCGTACAATGGAAGTCAATGAGGAGCAATTTTGAGTCAACTGCGCAATGGAGCGATATATCTCGGCAATTGAACTAGTAACATCATGACAAGGTAACTACAGAACCGAAACCTCTACCAAAGTGTCCTATTGCTTTAATTGATTCTGGGTGGAAGACGGAGTACAGCAACTTGCAATGGGTCTGGTGTTCAAAACGGAGGAACGGTGCCCATGTACCATCAAACAACCTTAAGAGTGAGAGAAGCCCATGGGCACAACACCAGGGGGAGCTCCTTGGACCTTGTTCCCCTAAATTCGGCACGAACATGGGGAAAAACACATTATACTATACTGCCACCAGAATGTGGAATGCCCTACCGAACCGATAAATGTATACTACTAGCTTGCCCTCAGAGATCCAAATAACGCACTCCCGCTCACAGGAGGAGCCCTGTGTGAGTGGCATCCTCTGCTTCCCCCTGCCCAACCCCACTTATTTCTGTAATCTATTATTGCCTCTTGTTGCCCCCCTCCCCCCTGGGCTTTTTGTGTTATCCTTTTTAGCATAGATTTTCTTTAGTTTTTACTATACTGCCTACTATACTGTTTTCAAACTAATAAAGTATTAAATCAGTCAGGTGCTAATGCCAGGCTGTATCCATTAACCCTTTAAGACCTGAGGCGATTCTTAAAAAAAATCTAAATCCTAACAGTTTTTCGAAAAAAATCGAAAACATTTTATTTCAAGATTTTTCAAAAATAGCAGATCTACAAGCTCATAGCGCGGCACTCGGTGCCGCGCTATGAGCTTGTATATCTGCTATTTTTGAATAGCCAAAGACACCTAAAGTGACACAGATGCGTTCCAGGTATCAATGGGTTAAGCTGATTCTCTGTAGATAAAGATTTTGTCATAGAATGACCCTAATTGTAATTTGTTGTTGTACCCACAGTGAGCTGATGCCCTGTCTGCCCAGAGAGGGCATTTTCGCAGTGGATCTCATGCTGAAAAAAGGCAGTGCCCAGACCACAGAAGGAGCTATCTGGCAGTGGAGGGATGACCGGGGGTTATGGCACCCTTATAACCGCATTGATAGCCGGATCATTGAGGTAGCAATACACATGTGTAAATGCGTCAACCACATTTTTCTACATGAATAAGTTTGGGCCAAATGTTCATATGTATTTTATTTAAGTGTTTCTAAACACATTTTAAGCTAAAATGGAGACTTGTTTTAATGGTGATCACTTCTGTTGGTGAATGAAATCTCTACGCTTTCATCTGTTTATGAACTAATTTATATTTCTGTTAATGAGGTTAGATAAGTTCGATTACTTGGAGGTTAGTTTTTGTTGCAATTGTGAGCTTTGATTAGTTGGATTATTTGGAGTTTGTTTTTGTTGCAATACATTTAATGTATTTGCTCTGCTGTGTTTGCACTTTGCATGCAGTCTGATGCATTGTGATAAATTTAAATATGTATTGTCTGAACATGTGTATTTATTTTATTGTTGCACTTGACTATCTAGCATGGTCTAAATTGGCACTGGACGCTTGCAAATGTAGGCTGCTATTTTGTCATAAAGAGAGACGCACACGTATATGGCTCAAGGCTGGTCTGCATCAGTTCAATTGTCAGGAGGGGTGAATCAGACCCAAAATCTGCCCACGTGTCTCATAGTGTAGAGCAGCCTCATTTGTGCACTACACTGACATGTGGTATTGTGTAATTATCTGTCCCTGCAGACAGCCCACCAGAATGGGGAGGACGAGATCAGCTTGTCTACCCTGGGCCGCGTCTACACCATTGACTTCAACTCTATGCAGCAGATCAATGAGGACACAGGCACAGCACGTGGCATCCAGAGGAAACCCAATCCTCTCGCCAACCCCAACACAGGTAAGACTGACCCTCTACAACTGAGCATAATGTCTCAGTAGTCTTTTACCATTTTATCTGTTGCCTTGGTATGAAAACCAGAGTTTGATATCTAAAATGTGTGATATTGGTAGTAATATTCCTACCTACTGTATGCCTAATTGATTTTTCTATAAATTGTCAGGATTTTCAAACTACATCTCTACCACTATGGCAATTATTTCTTAGTGTGAGGTATACCACATTACTAGCTAAGAAGTTACTTAGCGATTGCTCATGTATTTCTAACATATCACATTGTGTTAATGTGCTTGAGAAGGCAGTTCTCCACTCGGCATGCATTGTACCCCTCAACACTTGGATTCTTTACTACCCTGAAACAATAAGAAACCAGGCATGCAGAGATGTGCAGTCATACTTAACACCTGAACATAAAATGAGTTTGAATGCTGCCATAATATCTGCCTTTTTGCTGTCCTTTCACATTAAAAGTCTGAATGTGTCTTGACAACTGTCGTTGCTGTGTGTCCAGGGGGTCACCAGGAAGTACGGCGGGAAGACGCACGGGCCCAGCTAATGAAGGATGATCCTGAGCTGGCGAAGTGCTTCATCAAGACCCTGTTTGGGGTCCTGTATGAGGTGTACAGCTCCTCAGCCGGGCCTGCTGTCAGACACAAGTGCCTTAGAGCCATACTCAGGATTATCTTCTTTGCTGACGCTGAGCTGCTGAAGGATGTGCTGAGGAACCATGCTGTGTCCAGGTGAGATGTCCCTGGCACTGTTCCATCGCTGACGTGTTTAAGACAATAGCATTACACGTCTAGCCAACTTCGAGGGGGTTTCTGCCTTTTTCAGTTGCTGGTGTAGATTAGGACACTTGAACCAATAATTCAAATACGGAGGTAGGGAGTGATGTGTTGTACATATTCAGCACAGCCATAAAAGCAGAAGAGCGCTGGATGTGGCATGTTTGCAGTTTAAGAATAAACAAAGTTCAAGTGATTGTCTGTTCAGCTGAGGAAAGCTGCTCCGGTGTTTGGTGCGGTACGTGGCTCAGGTTGTATTCACCATTTGGAATCATATCTCATAGATAAGTCATAGACGACTGACGTTGTGTAGATGTTGAGTGACATCGCTGCATCACATTTTGAATGAAGATGTGGGATTTGTAGTGTCCTCCAAACCTGTTCCATTGACCACCTATCACCTTGGGTATCACTAAAACCCCAAAAGATTATCTTGAGGATAAACATTTCATGATCAAAACATGTCATAAACATCCAGTTCATCAACCACAGTGGCAGCTAAATGTTTGTTTTTTTGTTTCCAACAGTCACATTGCCTCCATGCTGTCCAGCCAGGACCTGAAGATTGTAGTGGGCTCTTTGCAGATGGCTGAGATTCTCATGCAGAAGCTGCCTGATGTCTTCAGCGTCTATTTCAGAAGAGAAGGTAATGTTGCTTTTCCTTCTCCCCAAAGTGGACAAATGATGATTATTTTAATTATGTTGTTTGTGGTATGAAGCTGTCGACCCCTCCAGTGGGTAGCACTGACTTGTATTTACCCCAAACAAATTAATTTCCAACCACCACATTTTCAGAAACTTTTATTTAAATTTGGCTTACCTGACAACCCTATGTACCTCTGAAATGCATCCCAAGGGATACCCAAAACATTTTAGAAACAAAAAAAAAATGTTGCTGTTAAACTTAGGGCTAGCAGAACTGTGTCTTATAATACATTTACTTTCCGGTGATATCAGTTGACGGTGATAGGACTTAACACATGCCCCCTGACCATAGAGATAGGGGAAAAAAAGGGCTCCATGGCTCCATGTCCATGGCAGTAAAAGAGTTAATTTAAGGTTGGGAGTTTCAGTTAACCATTTTTTTAATCCTGGGATAGTATTACATGCACTGTAATAAGGTGAAGCAGTTCAAAATAGTTCTGCTGAGTGAAGCGCAAATCTCTGCCATGATGCATGCCCTAATATTATAGCGATGTATGCAGTTACATTTCTACCTACAGCCATGAAAGAATAGTGGAGCATGTGATTACCAGTTGTACTTTGTCTCTACTGCCTTCCTCATGGGATATCCCAATCACATCACCCAAAATATTCAAATCCAGTATGCTTTTTCTGCACATCGACATGTCAGTGATCGGTTCTGTATTAGGGTATATTATCTTTGGCACCCTACTTTGGAGCAAATCCATGGTCATAATGGATACTAGTTAACAATAGATGCCAAAAAGAAAGGGAAAAAACGTCGGTAAAAGTCCAATCTTAATTACCTCTGCCACTTTGCCTACAGAAATACGGCTAACCCTATAGTCCCAAGTCAAATTCTTGTGGTTCTTCAAATTAGAATAGGCATTTATTGTCCTAGAGGCATCTTGCATCTTGTTAGAGGCAGCAAGCAATTAATAACATGTCAATTTCTTTTCCCCAGGTGTAATGCACCAGGTGAAGAACCTGGCTGAGTCAGAAACCTTCCTGGTTACCAGTCCCCCCAAGGCCTGCACCAGTGGCACTGCCAGTTTGTGCACGACCACTATTAGCACTGCATCCACTACATCCGCTACTAATGTCACTCCTGACCTCGGATCCCCCAGCTTCCAGCACAGCATGGACGATTCTTTGGACCTCAGTCCACAGGGGTTAGTGATTCTCCTTTTCTGTATTATCACCCAGTTACATAAATAAACCTGGAAACAACCCATTTACTTTCTTTGTAGCCTTTGTAGTTGGAGTACGGTGTAGCCTTTGCGGTTTCAAATGGCATCATAGGCCCACCTTTAACAAAAGAAACAAAGAATCATCCATTTAGTTATTTATACTGCACCAGTAAATGAGAGAACCTTCATATGCAGTGTGTATTGTTTTTATATTGTACCTGTAAATGGGAGACCCTTCATATGCAATGAATTGAGTATAATGCCTCCTCTTCTATGAAGACTCATTTTAATGCCATCCTCCTCTTCCAGTCGGTTAAGTGACGTCCTGAAGAGGAAACGGCTGCCTAAAAGAGGTCCTAGAAGGCCCAAGTACTCTCCCCCCAGGGACGACGACAAAGTAGACAATCAGGGTAAGTCTAATCATCACTGATGGTTTTCTTTGTGATAACGTTCAGATAAATACTAGGTCAGAGAAGCCTTTCAGACCTACATAGTATTAATGGAAATATTTAATCCCAATATCATTGCTTATGCAAACGCATACGTTGTAGGTAAATCTTATTAAATTCCATTTCACAGTAATTTTGCTATGATGCCTTTTATAGTTGGGCAATATTATATCAATCTATTGTGATTTGATACTAGATATCATCTGGGAATTTAGTTATTGTGATATACCTTAAATGTTGTCTTTTCTGGGTCTTAGAGGGTGCATTACGGTAAATTTATATAATGTTTGGAACTTATTATACTGCTCTAGCTGAGTGAAATGAACATCATCAAATGCCTCTACATTTTTTGGCATCATATATCCTCATTAAGTGGGGCAGATTAAGTCAATATTCCATCAGAATCTTTCACTTGGTGATACAAGCACCAAATTTGGCACAAATGATGTCCAGGATGTACTTTTTAAGAAAAGTACGTTATCCAGCTGAAAATCCAAGATGGCCGCCAGTTTTCAAGATGACCGCCTCATCAAATGCAAAAAATGTTTTTGAAGTAGAACTTAAAGGTAGGGTAAGTGATATTTTTTGGTTAAAACAAAAAGTATTTTGTTAAAAGGTTAAAATACTATATTCTGATAGTAATCATTGCTATAGAGTGTTTTTTCAGTATCAGAGGTCTCCCTGTCTCTCCAGCTCTTTAATAAACAGAAAATACATTTTTCGGTAGGTGTCAAAATCTCAGCCAATCAGGAGAAAGTACCCATTTTTAAGCTTAATTTGTACAGTGTTCCAGTTCCAATTTTGCATGCTCATTTCTTAGTGTCATCACTTCCAATTTCACTTGTTTAATCTGTATCCTGATTGAGTTCTCTGTCCTGGTTGGATAAAATTGGAAATGAAACTGAAACTGAAACGAAAATGCATTTTCTGTTTAATAAAGAGGTGGAGAGACAAGGAGACTCCTAATACTGAACAAGCACTCTATAGCAATGAGTACTATCAGAATATAGAGCTATTTAACAATTATTTTAACCAACGCAAATCACTTACCCTACCTTTAATGAACAGAAATGTATTAACTCATTCACTGCCAGGCTTATTTCAAGCTTGTTGATCCATATGCCAAAGGCATTTTGGGTCAAACGGAGAAAAAGAATTCTCCGTTTACATTTTAACATTGAAGTGGATGGAGAATTAACTTTTTGAAAATCTTTTTCTCCTAAGTTCCTTTGAGATTAAAAAGGAAAAAAAAAAAAAAAAGAAAAAAAAATTATAAATGTTATTAAAAAAAAAAAAAAAATGTTTAGGTGACGTCAAAAGACGTCATTGGCACTAATGGCACACTGAAAACGGCCGTCAAAAGACGTCATTGGCACTATATGAGTTAACACATTGACCGCCAGAGGTTAATCTCATAATGTACTCACCATTGCCAACGTTTTATTGTTGTTTTTTGTTTTTTTCACGTCGCCATAGACCTCGTTAAAATCCTTAAGATTGAGCTGTGCACTGTTTGTAAACATCGTGGACATCTCAATGCGTCTACCAGTGAAAACCACGTGTCAAACGGAGCCGCCATGTTGTAGTTAGAACGGTTTGTTAAACAGTGATCAGCGAGGAGAAAAACTACAATCGAAGAAAATGGCGTTTCAGTGTGCGCTTTAGAATGGAGGCCTACGGGATCGGCAAAACGTGATCCCGAATAATTCCGTTTCCGGTGGTGTTACAATGAAATGTGCCGTGTTTTTTTTTTTCGAAAAAAAGGAAAAAGCACCACAGCCCGTAGGCTACGGGATCGGCGCTTTACGGTTGGATTTATCGGCCCGTAGGCTACGGGCCTGGCGGTGGTAGTGTTAATGATCCAAACGTCAAAATGAATGTATTCTGACTGTATTCCAATATGGCCACCAGTTGCTGTGCTGAAAATTAGCATTTTCGGAAGCTGTCTGATCACAGATATTGCATTAAGTTGAAGGGAAACATCCATGATCATTCATTGAAATGCTGTGGTCAAGCTCTATTGATTTGTCATTTTTTATAAGAGTGATGTCAAAGCACAACCAGGGCACACGGGTGACATTACTGCTGTGAGACTCTGCATGGGGTTCAGTGTCTGCTTGTAGTGTACTACCGTAGCTGTAGTACTAACTGTTGTAGTGGTGTACTCACTGTAGTTTGCAGTATACTTTAGTATCCCAAATGCTATCTAATAAGCCCTGTATATATCTCAACAAGAAGTTTAGTTAGTTGTAGTATTGTAGTTAGATAGCCGCACCTGAATTGACAGGATGTGCCGGCGTGGGAGAGCCGAGCCAAGGTTAACGGGGCTTCAGTTAACTGGATGGTGTACAGATCGCACAGGACTTAAATGGCACTGGATGAGCGATAGGGCTAGGTGTAGGGCACCAGATGCTTGATAGTCAGGGAATATTATCAGTATAATGTCAAATCTTGGACTAAATTCCTTACCAAGAAATTGTCTTCACCAATGTGTTTGTAAAGGGGTCTAGTAACACATCTCACAAAGATTGAAATTCAGTTTCCCTAGGGGAATCTGTGACAGCTGCTGAAAGTTGGGGTACCCTTAACCTTATGCCGGAAAGATTTACTAAATTGAACTCTGCTTTGAGTAGCATGTGAGGGGTCAAACTAGTTTTTTTTTCAATCCATTGCAAGCATTTGTTTAGCACCAAAACCACTCCTCGTCCAATTCCACCTTTCCAGCTCATTTCATAGGCTATGCAGGTTTTTCTTTTGCGTTTTTTTTCTTAAAATAAATCCAATATGTCAAATCAACAAGTCATATCTATATTTCTTGCACATGTTAGGAAACATTTCACCATTATAGCTACCTTGTTGTAGCCTACTGTAGGTCTCCCCTCTAGAGACATTATTAATCTCAATGGGCAAGGCCATGAGTTTTGGAGGGGGGGTTAACTGTTCTACCATGGGGTGGACGAGTATACCAACAGGTTGAGTTGAAGAGGTCAGCCAGAGTGAAGTAATGCCTTTGAGTTGGTGCTACGCCAGCTTTGACAGTTGATTAAAGAGAAACGGTAGCGTGCACCATTGCAAACAAAATACACCCAGCTGTGAACCTGCTGTACCACAATGGTAAATATATCAAAGGTTATTTTCAAGAAGCCAGTGTATTTTATGTATCTGATAATAAAACTGTACAATTGGGCATTAATCATACTGCCTTTTACGAAACTTGAAATCCTCTTGTCTTGTTAACTGCAGCTAAGAGCCCTACCACTACACAGTCCCCCAAATCATCCTTCTTGGCCAGTCTCAATCCCAAGACCTGGGGCAAGTTGGGCGCCCAGACAAACAGCGCCAGCTCTGAGCCCTCACGCACAGCGGGAGTGAGTGGCCTGGCAAGGGCACCTCCCAAGGACTCAATCTCAAATAACAGGTAGGATCAGGAAGGGTGATAGTTCTCAGTATGTTCTTGGGTGAGTCACGTAAATAGTGAATGCCAGTGATCAGCCACTGACTATTGTGACCTTTGTTGATAACATTATTATTTTCAGGGACAAAATCAAGGCCTGGATCAAAGAGACGGCCAGTAAGTTTGTGGAGCGCTACTTCAACTCGGAGAACGTAGACTGCAGCAACCCTGCACTGAATGTACTCCAGAGACTCTGCACTGCCACAGAGCAGCTAAACTTACAGGTGCAGTATTTTCTCCAAAAAAAAAACATCTAAAAGACACTATCAGCAACGCAAGTGGAAATTAATACAGGAAGTCACAGTTTAAATATAAAATAATACAGAATTGTTGTATATGTTGGGGTCTTTTAGCCAGTGGGAGAATTCCACCAGATTGGGCTCCCATTTGGCTGTCTTACATATCATTTAAAATGTGAAGATTAGTTGTAAGATGAGTTGTACTAGTTATGGCCGAGCCATAAGTAGAGAAGCATCATCTTTATTAGGATCAAACATCAAACAGTCATCTAGTGGTTGTTTTTACTGATGTGACGTATTTAAGGGAGACCGGTCTCCCTTAAATACCCAAAGAGTTGTTTACACCCGTAGTTATTTGGATAATCTCATTATGATTATCTGTTTTGCCATAGTGGTGCAGCTCTAGCGTGATTTAAGATGATGGAAAGAGTCTGACACCTTGGTGTCTGCACCACAAGGCAAAATGACACATTTCAAAGTCTGACTAAACAATGAAGGAGCAAAAAACAGCTCAACATTTATTTTTTCAGTAAATCATTGCCTGGTGTTTCTAAAGTCAATGAGTATTAAATAATAATGATTTGAATATTAAATGTGATTATGAGATTTTCTATAATTGAGCAGCCCATATACTTGTATACACCTGCTAATGGTATATGGTGGTGTTGGCAAAAGCATTAATGGTATCTGCTAATTCTAATCTATGATGTCTTGTCTTTATCCTGCTTCCCAGGTTGACGGTGGTGTGGAGTGTCTGGTGGAGATCTGCAGTATTGTTTCGGAGTCTGACGTGTCGTCATTTGAGATCCAGCACAGTGGGCTGGTCAAACAGTTGCTGCTCTATCTAACCTCCAACAGCGACCGGGAAGTGATGAGCCGGGATGTGCGGCTCAAGAGATTCCTGCATGTCTTCTTTGGCTGCCCGGTAAGAGATGGTTGTCCGGTGAGAGAAAACTCCACCGTTTAGGAAGCTTTAATCTTGAGTTATTGAGATATAAAACATACCCATTGTCCTCTGAAATGTCTAACTCTAACAAAAGGGCTTTGTAACCCGACTTGGTCTGTGTTTTTTGTTTAAGTTTCTTTTGTTTAAGCTTTGTTTAATTCCTTTTTATGGGTCTTTAAATTTCCCTGTTTGTTGTCATATGGCTCCCAGGTTCCAGGAATGGAGCTTGCAGGCCGACTGGATCCATCAGAAAACGGGCCTCTCCTGTCGCTGGTGCACAAAATGAACAATTGCCTGAGCCAAATGGAGCAGTTCCCTGTTAAAGTGCATGACTTTCCCAGTGGCAACGGCAATGGGAGCAGGTATGTCGGTTGTGGCCGTCAATTGTCCATTCACTGTATCTCGTCTCCTGTTAAGTATTCTTATTTTGTATTTATTTATCCATCTACACTTTTATGATTTGTCTTCACCAGTCTTTGGTACCATTTACAAAACCATCTTTGTTGATTCAATAATGACCTCTGTAGTCTGTAGATGTATTTTATTCTAAACATATAGTCTTGTTGTTAGGGTGCATTTCACAAAATGTTATTGCCAAATATGGGGTTACATACAAGCAGTTTGCTTTGACCTGTGGTGCAGTGCCATTCAACAGACTTAAAAAAAGAAGAAAAAAAGACCCAACACAAGGCTGTCAACTAATAACTTGGACCCTTATTAGTGATGGTATTAGTTTCAACCATGCTCTTTGTCTACCTTTGCAGAGGCTCTCAGGCACTGAAATTCTTCAACACTCATCAATTGAAGTGTCAGCTACAAAGACACCCAGATTGCACAAATGTGAAGCAATGGAAGGGCGGTCCAGTGAAGATTGATCCCCTGGCCTTGGTGCAAGCCATCGAAAGATATTTGGTTGTACGAGGTGAGTGCTGACGGTCGGTGAGAGCATTCAGTTGTCAGACACCCATTATTCAGTGTTTTTGACATTACGCAAATAGGCCTTTCACAATTACTACATAATTGCCGTATCACAGTTATTTGATTCAATTGCAGTTATTTTGCATAATCGATAGAATCGTGAAAAACTGCTGATGAGGATGAAGTTAACAGAAATGTAATATTTCCACCTTTTTCACACTTTCAACCTGGCGTCCCTACTTGGCATTTTTATAAATTTAAAACGTTTTCAGACATTTGTGAAAATAGCGGATCTATAAGCTCACAATGTGACAAGTTGTGTGCCATTTTTTAAAGTATAAGTATAAAATTCAGTATTTGGCCTATTTTTGCGAACGCAGCGGAAGGAGTGGCGCGCCTCCGCAAGTGGAGCGTACTATGAAACCCTGCTCGGGTTGTGTGTGTCTCTGTCTGTGTGCAGTATTGTGTGCGCTGCCTGTGTAAAGCCGCCAGAGTGCGCCAGAGTGCACTACAGTGTGGCTGAAATCCGCCTGCCCCTGCACTACAGTGTGGCTGAAATCCGCCTGCCCCTGGGTGACTAATTACACTCCTGAGAGAAATATAGCAGCTACAGTCAAAAATAACGCATCTAAAAGCATCTAGACGAGTTCATCTATTGGGATATCAACAAGGCAAAGGGCCATGAAGAACGCAGGAATGTATACAATGCTCTGATTAAAATGCACAACAGCCTGCAACATGCCTAAACCAAACACATTTCAACAACTACAAAGACAAAACATTTACAAAAAAAAACAAAAAACATAACGGTTTAAAAAAGACAAAAAAAAAAGGGGCTAGCGGTATGGAGCCTTCTTGTGGCGGCCCTGTAATCACTAATTTCACTGTACCACCCACTTCTCTACAATTGCTCATTCCTTTCTATTCTTCTTATTGTTATTTTCGAGCTGCGTTCGCTTCCCGCGTTCGCGCGTCTTACTTGTAGCCAGAGTTGAGTTTTATTATTGTCAATAATACTTTTGTATAATATGTTTCTTTTTTTTTGTTGTCTGCTCTGCAATTTGTGTACAAAACCCAAATCAAAAATGTAATTTTATTTATGTTCCAATGTTTAATCCCAAAAACAATTAAATCATGAATTTCTTTGACAATTAATCGTGAACTAAAATGTCATGATAGTGACAGGACAGGCCTATTCCCAAAGTGAAGTTGAGGAGGTAAAATTTAAAGGCAAATAAAGTTTCCCCCTTGCCATTGGACTGCTGTATTATGGAACCTGTAATACGTTCTACTCAGTTGGAATGCTACATTAAGTCTATTCTGTGCAGGTTATGGACGAATCAGAGAGGAGGATGAAGACAGTGATGATGACGGTTCAGATGATGAAATAGATGAATCACTGGTTTGTACCTTGAACTTAATATCAACAGAATATGCCTCTTCTCTCTCTCTGCTACAAACACACTTGGGAAATGTCTCTCAAAAGGCCATATGAACCAGGGCTTGTCGTGCCAGCACATGATTTGCTTGCATTTTGTTTAGCATGTTACTGTATTCATCTATGACTATACATGCTGATTAATAGTTTTACATTGATCTAAAGACTGACAGGGATTGAGTGACTTGAGTAGACATTTGCAAAATAGTGTAATCCAAACATTAGTTTCTCTGCCACGAGCAGTGGCTGACAAAGTAGGCCATCTACATGTAGTTTTAAAAGAAAACATAACACAAATGTTATCATAAAAAAACAAAGCATTTGTTTTTACATGCATTGTTTTTAACCTTGGGTGTTTGCTCTGTTTTTACTGCTGCACAACCAGTTTTCCCTCTGGAGACAAATGAAGTTGTATTTAGTGCAAAATGAGTACTTGCAAGCAGACAAGCCACCCATCTGTATGGCAGAGCCTACAAGGCTAACAATGTTAAAAAACATTAAGCAGTGATCTGTCATCTGTCTGGAAACTTTCCACTGCCTTGTGGTTTCCTAGCTGTCTCTTTTTCAGCTACCGTTTCAGAGAAAATACATTAGGTTATTTAAAAGCCAAGCAGTTATAAAAAGGTGAAATTTAACTGGAGTTTTTAATCCCTCGTAATGTTCCTCTTGTAATGGTGTTAATGTTATACATTTCAGGGCAGCTTTTTGTACAGGCTAAAGCTTGTCCTATATTAGAGTCAAGCACTTCTAGGACTTATGTATGTGCATGCATCCAATCTGAGAACTGCTGACAGTCACTTTAAAGAACAGAAGGATTCTTTTATGCATTTCATCAGCGCCGCTACGTACACACGCACTGAAAGTGCAGGTAGGGAGAGACAGACCGAGCCAGTGAAGAAGAAAAGTACTACTTTCAACCACAATGGCTAACGCATCACATGATAATGATCATCATGCACTCACAGGAATGCGACCGAATGTGACATTATTTTGGTCGCAGTCTTGAGCCCTGTGCACATCCAAATAACAGCCCTATATGAATATAGATATTTCTATTGGACATCAAAGTTTGATCTGTGTTAAAACTAGAGCTTTAATTCAAAATTAAATCTACTCTTAATTATTTTCCCAGGCGGCCCAGTTCCTGAATTCTGGCAGTGTGCGCCACAGATTACAGTTCTACATTGGTGACCACCTGCTGCCGTACAACATGACCGTGTACCAGGCCGTCCGACAGTTCAGCCTTCAGGCCGAGGAGGAGAGGGAGTCCACGGATGATGAGGCCAATCCCCTCGGACGAGCCGGCATCTGGACCAAAACACACACCATATGGTAACAGTGTTCTGGCTGTAGCTCTAAACTACTTCCGTAAAAACTAATTACACTTGGTCATCTGGGTGGGAGGGGGGGTTCATATCGATTAGTAAAAGTGTAGGAACCGTGATTGCCGTCGCCGGGTAAATGGGTTTAAAGCCTGTGAATGTGATGATAGCATTATGTTTCCAGTCTGTATTTGCAACTTCTGGTACGTCTCACCCTGCCAGGTATAAGCCTGTGAGAGAAGACGAGGATGGCAGCAAAGATGCTGTGGGAGGAAAGAGGGGCCGAGCGCAGACTGCCCCCACTAAAACCTCGCCTCGCAACGCCAAGAAACAGGATGAGTTGTGGCACGGTAAGAGCCTCACTATAGTTCCAGGAAATGGAAGCCAGTTCATTTTGTTGATGTATTTGGACTAAAAACATCCAACCGTAGCTGCTGGTGAATTTCCTCCACTTTGTAGAGAAAGATCCTTTTGCACACCTACTGGGACAGGTGCGTGGCAACCAGTGCAACATGAAAGAATGGAAGTCCCGCACACTGTCTTCACTTACAGCAGTAGTTTATTACAACGTTTTGGTCTAAACGACCTGCGATACCTGATGAAGGTTGTTTAGACTGAAATGTTGTAATAAACTACTGCTGTAAGTGAAGACTGTGCGGAAGTTCCTCTAGGTTTATCTCTGATCGACCTTGCATAAGTCGACCATGAATTTGGACCCATTACACGATAAGGCAGATAACCCCCACTAAAGTCCAGGCATTTCACCTGCAACCACTTTCTTATTCTCTACATGTTAACTTGTCTTGTTCTCTACATGTTAACTTGTCTTGATGAGTCTGTGATTCTTTCTCTCCCCTTCCTGTGCTTGTCCAGACGGCGTGTGTCCCAGTGTCGCCAATCCTTTAGAGACATACCTCATTTCGGAGCCACCAGAGAACATAACCTTTGACGACCCCTCTTTAGACGTCAACCTGCTGCTTAGGGTCCTGCACTCCCTCAGTAGATACTGGTTCTACTTGTATGATGTAAGTCTGATATTAATCTTTTAAACTTTTGTAAAGATTCCACTGCCACCATTATTAACTGATTCACTGCCAATCACGTAGATCTACTGGAACCTATTTAAAGCCGCCACGTGCCAATTGCGTAGATCTACGTAAAGTGGGAAAAAAATTCACCCAAAGACCAAGGAGATATGATTAGTCAAAGATCTAGACTCCTATCCACTTCCTTGTTAACTTAAAACTTAAAAATTCTGTATATCGGCTCCTGAGTACTTCTTTTTTTTCAATGAAAAACTCTGGCACTGGCTAAAAAAATATGAAAATACCTCTGGCAGTTAATGTGTTAAAGGATACTCTTTATGGTTGTTTTTCAACTCTGTTAAATAAGAGTGTTGGACAAAATGTCTGGTAAAACAAAATTTGACTAAGGCAAAGATTTTTTTATATGAAAATAATTTTGATTTTGCCATAGCTACATCTTGAGTAGTTTAACTCTTTGACTGCTAGAGTATTTTCATAATATACTCACCCAGTGCCAGCGATTTTCGTGTTTTATAACCTTTTCAACCGGTCACAGAAGTTTTATATCTATTATAATCCGTCGTCTGGCTGTGTTTATAAACAAACACGACCCATCCACCAGCCCCCAAAGGGTTAAGTTTTCAGAGCCGATCTGTGTGAAGCGGTTTTCACCAGCTCAGCCAGGCTGCAGCCACCATATCCGGCGAAAATGCGATGGCGTTCAAAGAGTTAAACATGGGATAATGGGTCTGCTTCTCCCTTCATTGATACACCGCTCTACCTATGTAATGGTGCTTTTAATCACCATCTATTTTTTACAGATTACTGAAATTCATGAGACTAGAAAAAATACTTTGATTTTTTTTTTGTGAATATACAGTACATATATATCATCTTTAGTGTATTCCTTTAGGGGGTTCCAAGGGGTCACCAGCTATACCCTTAAAATTCTGTAAATCCGAGAGTGTACAAATGGAACCCGTTATGGGGGTCTGTGACCTTAACTCATTCAGTGCCACTGGACGTCTAAGACGTCCGTCAATATAAGCCCTGAGTGCCACTGGACGTCTAAGACGTCCAAAAAAAACGTGTTCAGAACCCAAGATACGATGATTTGAAAATATTCTGCTCCAGTTCACTCTTTGTTTAACTTCTTACTGAAAAAGGCTGTATCTCGGCTCCTAAGCACTTTTTTTTTACAATGAATTTTGGCTGTGGCACTCAGAGCCAAACTGCCATAAATAAGCCGGACACTGAATGAGTTAATGCATACCAAAAAAGTTTGAGAACCACTGCATAAAAGCACCAATTTAATAACTCTAAACGCTGTCATGTTGCAGAATGCGGTGTGTAAGGAGATCATCCCCAATAGTGAGTTCATCAACAGTAAGCTGACGGCAAAGGCAAACCGTCAGTTACAGGACCCGCTGGTCATCATGACAGGAAACATCCCCACCTGGCTCATAGAGCTCGGAAAGACCTGGTAAACGCTCTACCCACACTCTACCCATGCACCTGTTGTCTATTGATTATCTTCTTGGCCATTATTATCTAGAGCAGGGGTCTTCAGCAGGGGGTCCGTGACCCCTAGGGGGTCCTCAGAGTTGCTACAGGGGGTCCGCCAAATCTTTGTATGATAGGGAACATTATAGCCGAAAATAGCAGATCTACACGCTCACAACGCCGCGTAGCGCGAGGTGTTGTGAGCTTGTAGCTCTGCTATTTTCGGAGTTGGTGTAGAGGGAAAAAGTACAGAGGCAACAGTCAAGTTGACTAAATATTGAGAGTTTAAAGGTTAACTGTCTTAAAATACACATTAGCATGAATCCAACCATCTATGAAATCTATGAAAAAGTTTGATCTGCAACACAGTTTTATACAATATGTAGTGGGGGTCCCTGCTTCATCTCTCTCTCAGCTAAGGGGTTCTTGGCCTGAGAAACGTTGAAGACTCCTGTTCTAGAGTATTTTTTCGATTCATCTAATAATCGAATGCACATTATTTGGATTATTTCGACACGAAAACAATCTTTTTTTATTCATTTATATTTGACAAAAAAAAATCTGATTTATCACTTAAGCCATATTTTATACTTGTTTTACGAAAATTGTGTTCCTACAAGCTCACAATGCATTGCGACGTGTTGTGGATCTTTTTTTATAATCAATTAAATCTATTCGTTCGATTTGCTGTTGTTCCTCTATTAATGTGTATTTGTCCATTTCTCTCTCCACCACTTTAGCCCGTTCTTCTTCCCTTTCGACACACGGCAGATGTTGTTCTACGTAACAGCCTTTGACCGTGACAGAGCCATGCAGCGCCTACTTGACACTAACCCCGAGATCAACCAATCAGACTCTCAGGACAGCCGAGTGGCACCACGTCTTGACCGGAAAAAGGTTACATTTGTCGCCATAGTGACGTGGTTTACTTTGTCATAGCATAAATTCATTAACTGATTAGGTGCTTAATTTCCTGCCACCCGTAGATAACACTTTAGCTGTTAAATGATTAGGACTTATAATAGAGGTAGAAAGGAACCCACAGATGCATTTTGAGGCTAGAAATGAAGCTTATTTCATTTAACACATTTTAATATATAGATATTAGTTACATATAGATATTAGTTAATATCCTGTTATATTCTGCTTGAGTCATTAACCCAGTGACAGATGGAAATCAGCATGATAGCCAGGTTATGTGAACATCATGTTTGCTTAAGTCTGTCATAATCAGGATATGATCTCAAGGATTAGTAGAAAATGATATGACAATTGCATTTTTTGACTCAATTTGAAAACTTGTATTTTCCACCTTTTGTCTGTATTCACTTGTTTCATTGTGTTTTGTGTTTACAGAGGACGATAAACCGCGAAGAGCTGCTAAAACAGGCAGAGGCTGTCATGCAAGACCTTGGCAGCTCTAGGGCCATGCTGGAAATCCAGTATGAGAATGAGGTACTGGACCATGTTAAATTCTTGACAGTACTCTGATATAGACATACGCTTTGGGCCATTAACTAGATGTATGTAAATATTGGGGCTGCAACTATCGATTTTTTTTCCTAGCAATTATGCTATTGATTGCATTTTAAATGAATTGAGAATTGATAGTGTATCACTCTCCCCCCCACTGCAAATAAAGGTTTAGTGTGATCATTTTGGATGTCGCCTATGTCTAATAGTCATAGATTTCCATATCGTAAGAAAGATGTCACAAATTTTCACTCCTTAAATTTTCTCCACTATAAATGTTTTTTTTGTGATCCCCTCTTAGGTGGGCACAGGCCTGGGCCCCACTCTGGAGTTCTATGCTCTGGTGTCTCAAGAGCTCCAACGGGCAGACCTGGGGCTATGGAGGGGTGAAGAGGTCACCCTGGCCAACCCTAAAGGTACTACTGTACCACCATGTTTATCTACACTTGAGGTTGAACACACACTAAAATACTTGAGTGTAGCTTGAAGCCCACTGAAATATTTTACCAAAGCTGTCAGAGACTACATTTCTGACGTGAATGTTTTGTCCTACCTAAAAATAAGTTTGTGTGAAACATCTTAATGGGTGCTAAATCTGTTCAATGTCTGTTGGTATATGATCTACCTTGGGTTTATTTTCTTGGGATGCTCCTTTCCCTGAATAACTATCAATGTTGTTGACTCTGCCTCTACAGGAAGCCAAGAGGCGACCAAGTATATGTTCAGCACCAGGGGACTATTTGCGGTTCCCTTTGGCAGGACGACCAAGCCAGCACACATCGCCAAAATCAAAATGAAGTTCCGCTTCTTGGGAAAGCTGATGGCCAAAGCCATTATGGACTTCAGACTTGTAATTATGTTTTTTTCTTTTTTAGTTCTGACCATCTGTTGTCTGGAAGGCTGGAACGACCAGAGACACTTGTTTTCAGTTGTTGAATATAAACCAGGAGTATTTTTTAACTCATACAAATGTAGATAATTACTGTTGTCCCAGTGGAAAGCTTATGTGATTAATGTGGCTTCTGGTGTCACTCTTGTCAATGTAGTCCAGACCTGGGACAGATGTTTAATCACATGAACCCTAGCATATGTATTCTGGGGTGAACAAAATAGCATCCATGTGACCAGTTGTGAGCTTGTATATCGGCTATTTTCATCAGAGATTTGGTGTAGAGGAGAAAAATGAGCGAACCAAGTAAAGACCCCTGGAGGCCCCCCGTCAACAAAGTGTATATATATGGTTTAAGTGCTTAATATGCACCAGAATGCATGTATCGATGCACAGACTAGATTTATTGATGCACAGATCCAACTGTGTTTTGAACTTTCAGCATTTTAACACAACCTCTTTAACACAAGCACCCAACCTCTCATCCCCCTCAGCTGGACCTACCCTTGGGGCTGCCCTTCTACAAGTGGATGTTGAGGCACGAAACCTCCATCAGCTCCCATGACCTGATCAACATCGACCCTGGCGTAGCCAAGTCCATCCAGCACCTGGAGGACATCATCCGCCAGAAGAAAAGGCTAGAGCAGGACCGAACACAGGTGAAGAACATGGCCCCTCAAAGCATTCAGCGACCGTGCCACAACGTAATAATAAACTTTATTTTTGTCGCACTTCTCAAAACAAGGGTACAAAATGCTTTACATCAAACAGCTTGTAATCAAATGATGCAAGCAGTACGAATACAACTAATGCATTGGAGACGCAATAAACGGGATTAAGAGCTGGCTAAGAGAGGAAATAAAATAAAGTAATGAAAAGGGACAATTAGGACGGACAAGGAACAGAAATAAAATATGGAATACCACTTAGGCTATGTACAGAATCTTAGACCAATTTGTGCAAATTGAAAATCAAATTTGAGAGCACCAGTGTGACAGGGATCGGATGGTGTGAATTCCCTATTGTTGGCAATTTAAAGGCCTCTGACTATCAATTTCTGGTATTTCCTTGTTGAATAAGATGTCTTTATTAAAGAAAGCACCTTATCACAGACCGGTTTTGTTTTAGTTAAAGAGGGCAGATGTTTTGTTGTGTATGGGCATGCTATGTTCATAATAGTTTCTGAACATTTTCTCCTGAAGGCTGTTTGGAATTGCATATTTACTGTGCCCCAGATATTCTTCACATCACATTTATTTTTAAGCCATTCTTATCTTGATGTTTATTGGATTTGTTTAGGTGTTCAATCCCAGTTCAGTACTAAATCTCTTCTTTTCTGTCTTCTCTGCGTCTTCGTCCTTTTTCCCTGCATGTCTCATCTCAGACGAGGGAAACCCTGCAGCAGGCGCTGGAGAGCCTGAACATGAACGGCTGCTCAGTGGAGGACCTGGGCTTGGACTTCACCCTGCCGGGATTCCCCAACATCGAGCTGAAGAAGGGGGGCAAAGACGTCCCCGTCACCATCTACAACCTGGAGGAATACCTCAGGGTACGTCTGTCACATATTCAGAAGTTCAAGACTGTTCATCTTGTCAAGATATTCTGTCTCAATGTTGTTGAATCTGTGTCTCTTAGTTGGTGGTGTACTGGACGCTGAACGAAGGAGTGTCCAGGCAATTTGAGTCATTTAGGGAAGGCTTTGAGTCAGTCTTCCCCCTGCATCACCTACAGTATTTCTATCCAGAGGAGGTGAGCGCTTCTTTTTTTCCCCCCCGCTGAATGTGCATGGTTCTTCCAGGAGGTGTAGATGTGTGTATGATTGTACATTGCTGTTGTAATTGTAATCATGTCTGCAGCTGTAGCCATTTTTTGAATTTGTTCCATCTCCTGCTGTTGTAGCTGGACCAGCTGCTGTGCGGCAGTAAATCAGAGACATGGGACGTCAAGACACTGATGGAGTGCTGTCGACCCGACCACGGCTACACACATGACAGGTGGGACAGTCGGCCTCAGACCCTCGGGTCCTTGACGTTATGTAAAAAGAAAAGGGGGGGGGAAAAAGAGCTCATATTATGACATGCCTATTTTAAAATACTAAATATGCAAACCTTCAATATTTACGTAAACCGTATTTCTTTTCTTAGCCCAGTTGAAGTCATATAGATATAGATTTCAATCCGGAATTGATGAAACTGCCGAAACGCTATGTTCAACTATTGAGTTATGACAATAAGAACTGATTGTACACTTGAGTAATCGAAGAAAGTTGCTAGATGTGGCTGATGAAGAGTTATTTGACACGTGTTGTCTCCACAGCCGTGCTGTGCGGTTCCTGTTTGAGGTGCTGAGTAGCTTTGATGCCGAACAGCAGAGGCTCTTCCTGCAGTTTGTTACTGGAAGCCCCAGACTGCCTGTGGGAGGTGAGTGGCATCACACAGAAATGTTTTATTTGGGTTTACTTGACAGACAGTGCACATTAATAAACCTTGCTGGAAATGTGCCAGAGTTCCCTAGTTACCCAGATTTTTATAATTTTTCTTTTTAAAGGTAATTTATTTGTATATTGGGATATAACGAGCATAGCAATTTAAAAGGATCCCTGGCTAATGAGCCTTATATGACTTAATACATGGTAATTGCCCTATATAGCTAAAATTAGAAATGAAAAACATCGTAAATATTTTATTTATTTTAGAAATAGTTACTCTTTCACTCAATAGGGACCGCTCCCGTTGCAAGTTGATGTCATATGTCCATGTGTGGTCCAGCCCTATGGAATGCATGTGCTAATAAAAAACATCTTAATACTTCCTAAGGTTAATATGAGCATCAAAACAATATTTTCAATACTTTTTATTAGCACATACATTCCATAGGGCTGGACCACACATGGGAAAATGACATCATCAACTTGCGACGGGAGTTGTCCCTTGAGTGAAAGATGAACTATTAACACATTGACTGCCAATCACGTAGATCTACGCGAACCGCTTTAAAGCCGCCACGTGCCAATCGCGTAGATCTACGTTTTTTTTTTTCCAATTTCACCCAAAGACCAAGGAGATATGATTAGTTGAAGATCTAGACTCCTATCCACTTCCTTGTTAACTTAAAACTTAAAAATGCTGTATTTCGGCTCCTGAGTACTTTTTTTTTTCCAATGAAAAACTCTGGCACTGGCTAAAAAATTATGAAATAATTCTGGCAGTCAATGTGTTAATAAAACATTTAAGGTGTATTAATGTATTAATGTATTAAGGCATAAAAGGCTTTTTAGCCGGGGATCCTTTTGATAGAAATAACTACATGATACAGTTAGTTGCAGTGACAGTGCACCAACAAGCGGCATTAAGCAAATGTTAATTGAAGCATACATTGCAACGCGGCCCAAACCGCTAGTTGTACAAATGCAGGTAATGCATGAATTACAGTACTTGGGGAAGGCAAGAGACACGTTCTAAAGCTGTCATGAGCAAAGTGACAGCAGCAGAGAGCATATCGTCGGTGTCCAGGACGAACCAGCTAACTCCATTTTCTTTTCTTTCATAAATCGACGCTATTGAACACCCTTTACGTCAGTATTGCTTTGTTTTAAAAATATAAGGTTTTCTTAATTTCCTGAAAAACGTATATTTAATTTTTTTGTTTCCTGAACAATGAGCGTTTTGGAGTTAGCAGGTTCGCGCTGGACAGCACAGCAGAGATATGATTGTTAATGCTGACCGATGAAACTATCAGAGCCAATGTTTGGATCAGTGACCGGTATGTGTTGGAATAGAACTCCTCTTTTGAAGCTCTGACAGAGAAGGCACACTAACGGAAGGTACTGTTTTCTCAGTGGGATAATGCAGTCCCTTCTTGTTTTACGATGCCTGCAGTGCAGACTGTATGAAGGATACTGGGAGTCTTGCACATTCATTACATGTCATACTCTGTGATGGGGGAAATAGGTAAAATCTTGATTATCTGCCTTGTCAGACTGTGCGAGTTGAATTAAGTCTGCTGTCACATTGTGCAATGAGGAGGCCTCAACCTACGTCAGCTGAAGTATGCTGGGCATTGTTTTACCTTGAGAAAACAAAAAAGGAAAGGAGGATGACTTCTCGGGGCTTGGCTGAGCTTGGCTTGACAGAAGAGGACAACATGTGTTGGCAAATCTCCAAAGGGGGCTGTTGGTATCTACAGCCATTTTTCTGTCTGCACATACTACCAGTTGCCACACGAAACCCATCAAATGTATGTAGTGGATCTTCCGGTAAAGGTAGAAGTCTTGATAGCTCTTATATAATTCTCTGGTGTCGTAGCACCAGCCACACATGACAAACGCAGCCTAACATTTTGGACACTGCCAGAACTCTTCCTACGATAGTGTTACCATGTCACACTGAACGATTCTAGATGCTTAAGGCATTTAGAATCCAAGATGGCCAAGGCGGGTGATATTGTACTGTGTTTGTGTGGTCACCATACCTCATCTCATAAATTAGTGCAAGAACAATTCACACCAATAGAAACCCTGAGCCGTACTGAGGCCATACCATATATAATTGTGTATATACGACTTACTGCCTTCTCAAAGTAATGGCATTGAAAACGTTCTGCTTCAAAATAATCCATACATGCTGAAAAATACACATGCATAGGAAAGCAGGTGGATGTGTTGAATTTTAACACTGGCGTTGCTCCTTATCCCAGGTTTCCGGAGTCTGAACCCCCCTCTTACCATCGTCAGGAAGACGTTTGAGTCCACGGAGAACCCAGACGACTTCCTACCCTCGGTCATGACCTGCGTTAACTACCTGAAGCTGCCCGACTATTCCAGCATAGACATCATGCGTGAGAAACTGTTGATTGCAGCCCGTGAGGGCCAGCAGTCTTTCCACCTTTCCTGATCGCGCAACGTCTCCACATTCAAATGCCTTCTACAGCAACTGACGAATTCTTGACTTCCTTATAGTGTTTTTTGGTTCTTTTTCTTTTTTTTAATCACATACATCAAGGCTACGTGTACAGCCTTCTTGTTAGAGAAAGCAGCTTGCAGAAAAATTAAAGACTTCAGATATATATTTGCTGCCCCTGTCTCTCCTAAAAAGAAAAAAAGGAAAGCCGTTACGTTACATGACTCACAGATCCTACAAGAAAAATAATAAAAGACAAAAAAACAAGTGAGAAACTTATATCAGTAGTTGAGTAATGTTTAAAAAAGATGAAAAAAACCTGGGTGACATTTTAAAATTGCATTGCTGTGTGATATTTAAAAAAAAGGGATGTTTCCTCTCCAGGTCGGTGGATAACGTCACTGTGTGGTGGGGAGGAGGGGTGGGGTGGGGGGTCCATCGAGCAAGCTAGGTTCACTTTAGCTCCAAAGATCATTTGTACAGACAAATTTGCAGACTTTGCTCATTCTACACATTTGATAGAATAGCTCTTTGTTCTCATGTCCTCTTCTTTCAGTTTGTCTGTTCGCATTCTGTTCTGTATATTATATTGCCCCCGCCCCAGTTGTGTGTTGCATTTCGGTTCGACGTTTCCTCCCTAATGTGTGTCTTTTGCTTAAAGCTGTGGAAACGAGAGTTGCAGTTGGTTGAATGCGGGTAGACGAGAGCATAGTATCTTTACTTTATTTTCTACCCAAGATGACTTTGTGTTCTGGCCTGCTTATTTACAAAGAGCTTCAGCTCGGATGTTGATGGGTTGTATCCAGTGTGTTGGACATACAGTATACATTTGTTTTGCTTTTTACTTTGATCAAGTAGTGCGTCTCTGTAAGACCCTACTGGCAATGCAGGGTACTCTCGAGGCTAATTTATATCTCGTCACTCGACCGCGTCATAGTTGAAGATGCGTCATTTTTGTCAAGCGACGTCGTGCGACGATTTTTAAGTATAGCCTTTAGTAGACTGCTAGGGCCAAACTCTGAGCATCCCACCAACACATAATGTAGCTGGGCACAAGATTTGGCTGGTCTCATTTTATCGTTTCATGGCCAGATAGCATTTCAAGTTAATTTACGGAATAAAGTTTATATGCAGTTTCACACCCGGTTTGAGGTGTGAGTGTCTGCTTTACTTTTTTTTTTTTAATTTTCTATGTCTTTTTTTTTTCTTGCTGTAGTTTATTTTTTGCACTGCTGGCTTGGAACAAACCGTGGTGTGCACCTGCAGTCTGTGGCCAGTGGAGGGCGCCACTGTATGCTCTCTTGGCCCAATCGTTCATGTGCTGGTTTCTAAGATCTGCAATAATTTACTGCATCAGGTTCATGTTTTTACCTGAACATAAATAAAGTAACTGTTTGACTCAATCTTGTACGATTGCTTTATTTAACCATCCGTTCATCATTCTCTTCCTGTCACACTCAGTGGATTCTTTATGATAGGTTAGGGGTGTCAGCAGAATAGAACATGGACAGTCATTGTTCTTTATTTGTACCGTTGTTTTTCTTGTCTCAGTGTTTGATGCTTCTAGTTGTGTAGAACAGCTAGTCCTAGTGTAACACGAGATTCGAACCTGTGTCTCCCACATGGGAAACCAAACGTCTACCGCTAGGAATCAGCCCTTGGCCAGGTGAGAGATTAGGCTTTGGCTACTCCGCTACATCTCCCCCAACAACCCCCAGGCGACTGAGCTGGTTCTAAAATGTAATGTACACAATATTGCCTAATTCTCTCCAAATAGTGCCCTGTTATCCCACATAATGCCCTGTTCTCTCAAAGTAGTGCCCAGTTGTCCCCCCAAAACATTGCCCAGTCCTCTGGTTGCGGTCGGTATGCACTTGAATCAGAATATTGTATGATCTGATCTGCTCAATGGAATATACTTTGAGGATGTAATTAATGACTTTGCATCATATTTCATGAACTAAGTCAAATAAATGTGAGGCTTATTTAGGCCTACCATTATTTCTAGGCAAAATATGTGACATTGGTCGAATTGTTGGAACGTTTTTTCTCAAATGGTGGCTCAGCTAGTGGTGCTTGTAGTTGTAAGTACTGATGTAATATAAATTCAGCACTTGGCTTAAATCACTTCTGTTTAGACACCTTTTCATTTCCGGAACAACTTACTTTTATTAGGAAAACTCAAACGTATAGTACAAGAATAAAAACAAAACGGTTCAACGAGAGTTGAGAACATTCTCAACTCGACCTCAACTTGGAAAAGCAATTTTTGAACAGGTGGGTTTTGAGGGTGGGAAGGGGACATCTCTGAACCACCAGGTTTTGAGCTTGGCTCTCTTTGGATGGTTCATGATGGCACAAGATCACAAATGTGATCAAAAAGCATGAATGATTTATAGCCAAAATGGCCATAAACCATTCAATGCTTTTAAACCAACAGTATTATTTTGAAATCAATTATTGGACACAGGGAGCCAGTGTAAAGATCTGTGATATGGCGTGATTATGATCCCCTTTATGTTCGCAAGGAGCAGCAGCATTCTGCACCAACTGCAGCTGTCTTATAAAAAATAAAAAAATGTTTGTAAAGTGCAAACATTAAACTCTGTAAAGACACCGTTACAGTTGTCAAGTCCACTGAAAATGAATGCATGGACAAGTTTAATCATTAATCCTTGATATGGTGTAATAGTGCAATAAAGACAAGTAAAATATACGCCTTATTTCATGTCTATTGACGGAATACACTAGCATACAGCTTCTTTTCTAGAATGCAGCCATTTACGTACAGTATGACCAGGCCTAGCTAGACCCATGTTGCTCCAGCCTCCAACCCCTGTGGTGCTTCGTAGGGGGTCCTAGGGTCATGGTGAGATGCTTAAAGTGGTTTTAAGTGACAGATTTACTGTGGCATGGGGAGGATTCAATATGGAAATGGGAGAGTCGAGGCCGTAGAATCTTAAGGCTGACGTCTCATTAACAAAACCGCAGCTATATTGATTATACCAGCCCTGCCGTGACGACAAAGCCGGTCTCGGAGACATTGGACTCGTACATAAATTGAGGCGATGAATCATTCTGACGCTCGTGTTCTGCAGAGGAAATGACAAGAAGACACAGTCAAGACCTCCAAAGCTTTCTAGTTTTACACCATTTGGATTTAGGTTATATGTGCAGTTCAACATGAAGCTCGCTAGTCAAGTTCAGTTTCATTACTTAGCTCAATACTGAATATGTGATTAAGGCTATGAAAGCCTTGAGGTGAACTTATGATACACTTTTTGTATCAGGTTATCTTGGAGGGGAAAACTACAAAACTACTATTCAAAAGCTGTAGTTGAGGGAGTGGTGTCATCAATCAATATGATGTCATATAGGCTACTGGCATCATAGACTGGCCTCCAAGCCTGATAGAGGGTACTGCCCACTGTAAGTACTCTGACGACGCATTCTGACAACAGGTATTGCATAACTGGAGGGCATGACTTCCCAACGAGCATTGGCCTAGCTGCTGTAAAATGTTTAGGAAAAGTATCTCATGAGTGATTACAAATGTAATCAGTTTAACCACCAAGCAGATCTGCAAGCTCACAACTTGTCGCATGCTAAATTGTTTGACAGCTCTTATAAAGATTTTTTTTCAAAATGTTTCCCTATAACATGCCCTAAATAGGGACACCAGGGTGGTTAACCTACAATGGACAACATTTTGAAAGTAACCACCCCAAACCTAGTGAGTATTTTCCTGCACCAAAGAATATTGCCACCATCCGTTTATTGTCCAGCTCAGTGGCCTTTTGGTTAGTGTCCACCCTGAGACTGGGAGGTTGGTTCAATGCCCAGCCGTGTCATACCAAAAATGATGATAATGGTACCCAGTGCCTCCTGTTTAGCACTCAGCATGAAGGGTTGGACTGGGGGTAAGTCCCTGCGACATACTAGCATCATGTCCAAGGGGTGTACTTGCATTAAGCAGCCTCACAATATGGAAACGGGAGATAGCCTGCTGACCTAAGGGCCACATGGCTTGCGAACCGTTGGTTCCGAAGGCTACTTATACTATCCTTTTAAAGGGCAAGACCACTTTGGTAGAGGTTTGGCTTGTGTAGTTACCTTGCAATGATGTAACTCCAAAGGTGGACAAGAAATCAAAAATAATTGATAAGAAATTGATCATTCAAAATATGCTCCTCATTGACTTACATTGTACAGTGAAACAGCTCTCAAAGTCACTCTTTTGGCACATAAACGCAAACAAAGCTGATTCAGACAATATAGAACATCACCAAACCCAGTACTGTTTGTTTTTTTAATAAAAATGTGAACTTCCTGTTGATTTAGCTATTTTTATTAAGAAGAAAACCCGGACTGGATCCGTTGACGTTTTTAATTAAAAACATAAACAGTACTGGGCTTGGTGGTGTTCTATATTGTCTGAATCAACTTTGTTTGTGTTCGTTTACGGGCTAAAAGAGTGACTTTGAGAGCTGTTTTAATAAGTCAATGAGGAGCATATTTTTTATTATCAATTTCAAATCAATTGAGCAATTATTTTAGATTTCTTGTCCACCTTTGGAGTTACATCATGGCAAGGTGACTACACAACCCAAACCTCTACCAAAGTGGTCTTTCCCTTTAACATGCTGGGAATTGATGAGTGCAATGATGAGTGTGTTTTGAGTCTCTGTCACATGCAGGGCCCAATCAGACCCTGGTGTCCTGCTGCCCCTCTGTCAAATCCGTTAAAGTGTGTTCACACCGACACACACGTGTGTGTGTGTGTGTGTGTGTGTGTGTGTGTGTGTGTGTGTGTGTGTGTGTGTGTGTGTGTGTGTGTGTGTGTGTGTGTGTGTGTGTGTGTGTGTGTGTGTGTGTGTGTGTGTGTGTGTGTGTGTGTGTTTGGATGAAGCTGGTCTGCGGTCACCATCCATAAGATTTCCGCTAATGCCTGGATGTCTTTAGGAATGAATAATTTCTGACATTTGAGCCCCAACTCTCCCCCTGATAAAACCACCACGGCGGGTTTGGGGTGACAGATCACATGTCCCTGTGGTAATGCCGCCTGTTATCACTATAAAGCAGCTAATCACCAAGGCAAAGCTGCTTAGGATTTTCTCCACTCCTCCTTGTACCCCAAACTACCCCCCCCCCCCCACACACACACACACACACACACACACACACACACACACACACACACACACACACACACACACACACACACACACACCTTCCCCTGCTGCTGTCTGTTTCCCCCTCCACGCCAGGAGGCTCCAAGGTGAGGATAAGGCTGATGAGATTCTGGGGGCAAGGTGTTGGTAGTTGGTAGCGCTGTTGCCTCACAGCTAGAAGGTCCTGGGTTCGATTCCTGTCGGGGATGCTGGGGGCGTGTTCTCTCCTCCGCGTCATCAGTGCCCATACCCTAGGTGGGGTTGGCGAAAGGGCCTTTCTATGTGGAGTTTGCATGTTCTCCCCGTGTGTAGATACCCTCACAAAAAACATGCCCTAATGCTGGTCTCTATACTGCCTCCCCCTGGTCAGCCGGGGCACCTGATGGAGTGGAAAGGAACTGGTTGGAATAACGTGTTCCTTCCACACGCTACGTCCTACCGGGTTTCCCCCCCTGTCAGGCGATAAGAAGCAGCCTGCTCACTCCTCATGTGTTGAAAAAAGCATGAGCTCAGTTCGGGGCTCTCCCTAGGCTGGCAGAGGGAGAGTAGCACCCAGGATTACAAGCTTAGGCAATTGGCACTGGGTGGAAAAAAATAGGTTAAAAAAAACGTGGGATAAAAATGAGTAAAATTAAAGGCTGATGAGATTCTACACAGGTCTCCTCTCACTCTGTCATGCTCGCTGTGTGTGTGTGTGTGTGTGTGTGTGTGTGTGTGTGTGTGTGTGTGTGTGTGTGTGTGTGTGTGTGTGTGTGTGTGTAGTGGAAGACAGAAATAAAGGATGGGGAAGAAAGGAAGAGAGAGACAGAGAGCGAAAGAGAGAGAGAGTGGCGTCACCTGTCGTCACTAGGGATAGGAGGCAGTGAGTGAGCAGGAGCCAGCCCTCTCTCTCTCTCTCTCCCTCCCTCCCTCCCTCCCTCCTCTTCCTCTGCTCCGTCAGCCAGCCTGTTCTCTCTCTCTCTCTCTCTCTCTGTCTCTCAGTTCTCCTGCATACAGCCAGGATTCAGCATCCTTAACCAGCTGCCTCTCTCACTCACTTTAAACACTCTCTCTCTCTCTCTCTCTCACACACACACACACACACACACACACACACACACACACACACACGCACACGTGCGTACGTACGTACGTACACCACTGACCCCTCGCCGGCAGAGCAAGCGGCATTGTTCTGAGCTCAATTGAAATACAAATAACAAGAGAAGAAGGCAGGGAGGACAGGTGGAAGAAGAAGAAGAAGACGACAGAAGGAGCAAACAGACAAAAGCGAAGCAGATGAAGAAGGACCAGGAAGACAGGAGGAGTTTGTGCGGACGGCCCATGCGGTGCTCCGTGTCCCTGCTCCTTGTCCTCGTCCTGGGCGCCAGGGCCGGGTCTCTGCCGTCCGCTTTCCAGCTGGCCCCCGACACCCCGTCCCCGGCAGAGCCGATCCCGACCCAGGCCACACCTCCGCCCGACCCCTGCGAGGGACGGCCCTGCCTCAATGGGGGCTTCTGCCTAGCTCTGCCCTCTGAGGGCAGGCCAGAGGAGACCTGGTCGTACGCGTGCACGTGCGCCCAGGGCTTCACCGGACGCAACTGTGAGGTGAGCATGCATTTTAGGATGAAGCCTCTAATCTGTGTGGAACTCAGGGTCTCTGCTGCATGTTGGCTTGATGCCCCGTTTGCCCATGGTTGCCTTTTAGTATGTATACTAATTCTTCTGAATACACTGGTGGAGGAAGTTGTCCTGCGTGTGTGTGTGTGTGTGTGTGTGTGTGTGTGTGTGTGTGTGTGTGTGTGTGTGTGTGTGTGTGTGTGTGTGTGTGTGTGTGTGTGTGTGTGTGTGTGTGTGTGTGTGTGTGTGTGTGTGTGTGTGTGTGTGTGTGCGCGTGTGTGCGTGAGCGTGAACGTGTGTGAGTGTGAGTGTGTGTGTGTGTGTGTGTGTGTGTGTGTGTGTGTGTGTGTGTGTGTGTGTGAATTGATCACCCCCCCATCCATCTGATGCAACCTTTCTACTTTATTGGATGCGACTGTAAGAGAACATGCATTCCCCTGAGAGAGTGTATGAGAGGGTTTGGGCATACAGTATGCTATGCAGAGAACACAGAATACAACTATTTCACTTATTTTAACCTCACATTTCCTGGCAAAAAGAAGAGATCTGGGGCACAGAATGAAATAGTGTTAACCGAGACGCTTGCTGCAGTAACAGCCTAAAATTAGGTTTCAGTGGAGTATTAGAGTTCAATGTGCATACGTGTGTGTGTGTGTGTGTGTGTGTGTGTGTGTGTGTGTGTGTGTGTGTGTGTGTGTGTGTGTGTGTGTGTGTGTGTGTGTGTGTGTGTGTGTGTGTGTGTAGATGAGCTGGGTTGTATTTTTCCTCTGCTGTGTATAGATGGTATTTTTTAATGGGAGCATGTGCTGCTACTGAGACACGCAGAGAAGTGCTGCGTTGCTGTGGCAACAAAGTCGAGGAGCAGGCAGCCGCAGCGAAGCTCGACTGAGCACTGCGCGTGTGTGTGTGTGTGTGTGTGTGTGTGTGTGTGTGTGTGTGTGTGTGTGTGTTTGTGCATAGGAGAAACCATTGGTTGTGAGTGGGATATCAGTCAGTGAGCCAGTAATTGTCCAGCCTATCCTGGAAGGCAATAATCAATGATGTTGATACATCAGTATGTGGTTTCACCAAGTGCGTATTGACTAGAACGATTGCTAGGTAATTCCAGGTCACTTAACTCCCAATAGAATCTTCTGTGTGTGTCCCACACACACACACACACACACACACACACACACACACACACACACACACACACACACAACGTCTCAAGACTGGCTGGTAGTGGAAGCGGGTTGGCACTGCCTGTGATTGGCAGAGGTGTGAGCAGGGTGCTATGTTCATGAAATTGGCAGCACCTGTGTGCTGCTGTGGGCTCCCTCAAGAACAGATTTAGACTTGTCCTTACCTCCTGTGGGTTTTCTTTTTTTGCAGTGGATTAATTATGTTGCATTTCCATCCTTCAGCTACAAAAGATTACGTGCCGACTTAATCACCTGAACAAAACCAGTCTGGGCAGGCCACAGGGGAGAGAGGTGAACATTGGACTGGTATCCACCGAAGCCTGGTGGAGAGGTGCCCCTGACCTTTCACATAAATTCCAAATACACAGTAAAATCCTCAGTGTTCATTTGTCCATTTGTAACTCTGAGAGTGTACAAATGTAACCAAATTGACCTGCACTTTTAGAGTTACATTAACACTAAGATTACAAAATTCAGTGATTTGTCAGTAGAAAATCACTGAATTTATTTATTTAAAGGTACTGATGCTCATGTCATGCTTCCTCTTCCATTCAATTCAATGCAATTGTTGTATGCCTGGTATAAACAGCAGGGCTCATGACTCACTCTGGGCTGCATTTTGACAGAGGACGAGCGGGATCACAGGTTTTCATTGAGGGACTCCGCAAGGTGACTGAGAGCTTTGACAGCACCGCCAACAGGTGGCAGCCATTACCTCCTGATGGACGTCTGTGAATAGTCAGAGAGTCTCCTACCGGATACATTAACATCTTTCCGCTGGTAATCAAATTATTGTCTTAGGAATGCGACAAAAACAAAAATAACTCCATGAATTCAAGGCCTCATGGGGTGTGTAATCGATAGAAAACGAGTCATTTCTTGGGTGAACTACTCCTTTAAACCGCTTTGCCCTTTGGGGAGCATATAGGTCATTCAAGTGCATCGTGTACATACAGTATTATGGATATACAGTAGAGTGGCGTAGAGAGCATTTTTTTTCAAAGTGGGGTCCTTGGGGAGGTTCCAGGGGGTCCCCAGCAAAATGTGCTAATATAGCGTCACAATCATTTGAACCACTTTGACCTTTTATACTTTGGGCTATTCAAAAATAGCAGATATGCAAGCTCATAGCGCGGCACCGAGTGCCGCGCTATGAGCTTGTAGATCTGCTATTTTTGAAAAATCGTGAAAATGTGTGCAAATCTTTGAATATAAATATTTTTTTAAAAGCGAACATTTGTAACTCAAATCTTTGCTTCTGGGGGCGGGGGCGGGGGGGGGGGGGGGGTGGTCCCTGGAACAAAGTATTTTAACATGGGGGTCCGCGGCCAAATGCATATCATTTTGGGGGTCCGCGACATGAAGAAGTTTGAGAACCACTGGCGTAGAGGCAGGGAGTCACAGTCTGTGTCGCAGCCAGGCGGTGAGAACGGCAAACTGCTCACAGAGTGGAGAGCTGGGAGGACGAGTGGACCGCTTAATGGAACATTTAACCAGGGACCCCTAGAACTGTCCTGGTTTCATCTCTCAGAATAGAATGCTGGGGCAGCAGCAGCAGGCAGTTTGCAGTCACACACACACACGCACGCTTGTATTACTATACTTGTGAGGACGTCAATTTTACGAATGCCATTTATTGCCATTTTTAAGCCTAACCTTGAAGCCGAAAATAGCTCCAACCTTAAACCCCTAAAACTGACCTCTAAATATCTTTTTTTAACCAGAGTGAGGTCCAGGAAAATTGTCCTCACAATGTCTATTTCTCTATTTCTGCTATACTTGTTGGACATTTGGCCCTCACAAGTATAGTGATTCAAGTAAATGGTAAATGGTGCATTTATATAGCGCTTTTATCCAAAGCGCTTTACATAGATTGTGCATTACATTCACCCATTCACACACATTCATAACCCGATGGAGGAGGAAACCATACCTAGGCACCAACCTGCTCATTGGGAGCAATTAGGGGTTCAGTGTCTTGCTCAAGGACACTTTGACACTAACTCAGGGGGAATCCGGGATCAAACTGGGAACCTCACTGTTCCCATCCGGCCGCTCTACCGGCCACTCTACCCCTGAGCCACTGCCGCCCATGCTTGATGCCAAACATATAATCAGTGAACGATTGAACGATTGCTAGGTAATTCCAGGTCACTTAACTCCCAATAGAATCTTCTATGCACATGCACGCACGCACGCACGCACACACGCACGCACGCACGCACGCACGCACGCACGCACGCACACAGCCTGCTGTGCCCTATTCTCATCGGTGAAGCCTTGAGGGAGGAATGACGAGCAGAGGACAGTGATGTCACAGGGCCAGTCACAACGCAGGTGTGAAGGGATCAGTTCAACGGTTGTCATGGTAACTGGGTAAAACATACCGCTACTCGGGTGGTGTACTGGTATAGTTTTTGTGTTTCCCATAAAGTCCTGTGGCGTTAATGTCCTCTACTATTCTTCCTTCACACCAGGTCCTCCAGCCAATGAGAGGGAGCCTTTGGGGCAATAAATCCCCCCCCCCCTCCCCCGTCCGCCGTCAACATCTCCATGGCAACCAGGAGTCATTTGCTAAATGACCTGTTTGGTTCTGGTTCAGCCATGACTTGCATGTCTCTCTCCTCCTCTGACTGTGTCACACACTGGCGATAGGCCTGTCGCAATTATGTTGCATAATCGTCATGTTGATTTTTTCTTCTTCAAACATTTAAAAAAAAATGTGGAAATAGCAGAACTACAAGCTCTACAGATCGCGCCGCATTGTGAGCTTGTAGATCAGCAATTCTTGTTCACAAAGCCTAAAAGGCAAACAGAAATGTAATTTTTATTTATTTTGTTCAATGCCAAAAACCTAATTCAATCCTTAATCGGAATTATTTGTACGAAAATGTACCTAAACTAAAATATCATGATCGTGACAGCCTACTGTTGATGGCCCAGATGGAAGAAAATGTGTAGCAAGAGGGATGGAGAACTGGGTCGGGGAAAAAAAGCTGTTGGTAATGGAGGTGGAGAGGGGTGGCTGGACAGGCAGATAGGGGTGGGTTCATTTGGGGTCCATTCTTACCCTCTCTAACACTGAACATTTCACTGTGTGATGGAGGAGGCTGGGGGTCAAGCAGAGCGGGATGGACAGACTGACAGGACAGGTGGAATCAGGCCAACTTTACTCTCCTCCTGGCAAGTTCCAAGAAGAAAGTGGAACATGCTGGATGCCATTGTTAATGTCTATGTCAGAGCTGCAAGCACGTAGCCTATGCACTCTCTCTTTTTCTCTCTCTCTCTCTCTCTCTCTCTCTCTCTCTCTCTCTCTCTCTCTCTCTCTAACTCTCTCTCTAACTCTCTCTCCTGCAGTCACACTCCTAGACCTGGTTTACAAGTAGAGGCTGCAGAGAACTCAATGCAGCTCTAAGTAAACCAGAGCACTAGAGACCGGGGTTTTCTAGATTGGTTTACACCTTCCTGCATAGCATGGCCTCCCTGTGTGCGCTTTGCTGTGTGTCTTCTTGTGAGCTACTGCATGCAGGCAGTTCTACCTTATTGATTATTGAAAGAACTTGTTGTGTTGCTGTGATAGATTTTTCACAGCACAATAGGGCACAATAAGACTGCATGGGAGTGCATTGCGGTCCCATATGACGAGAATCTAGGGAGCTGTTATTGGATTGTTCTGCCTCTGCGACTTCAGGGGGTAATTGTGGAATTTGCAGAGCTCACACTAGTATGTATTGTACTGTAGGCTCTAAATGATTTCTTTTGTGCCTCGGCTGCACGAGGCCTAGATGTGTTGGGCTTCAGTTTTCATTTGAAGATGGGATGAAGCACTGAAGGCTGTGCTGGAAGTTTCTTCAAGGGGGAGTGGGAAGCAGTACAGCAATTTCCCTTCATTATAATCAGGTGTCAGGCTGAAAGTCAGCTCTCTGATGGAATGATGTTTCTGAACCTCACCAGTGAGGATGTCTTTGCCTGTGCTGAGCACAAGCCTGTCAGACGACGTTGTCGCTGGCTGACAGGCTGACTACTGTAAGTGATCAACTTCCAGTAATTGGCTGGCTGGTTGGTCTAGAACAAGAGACAATCCAGGCTATGAGAAGTCTTCATTTGTTGTCCCTCCAGGCTATGGGATTGTGGTTACAGTCAAATCTGAGTTATGAGAGAGAGAGAGAGAGAGAGAGAGAGAGAGATACTACCCCCTCCAGTTAGTAATTAAGTAGCCTAATAATAGTTATCCTAAAATACCATAATATGTAATATAGTAATACAAAAAGAAAAGGCGATACAGTGCTAACATAGGATCAGCATAATACACGTCCAAATTAAATAAAACATCCGGTAATAGGCTTGGTCCCTACAGATTATGGGATGACGTGAATTTACCGTCAAAATTACTCATCATTCGTCACTCGTCATTACTACTGAGTAGGCTATTGTTAGATGATTTTACAATTTGTCATATTTAGTAGAAATATATCTCCTTGGGGCATCTGCTTATCACCCTTCTCCATCCTCTTCTCTTCCTCCAACTGTGCTTCCTCATTAAACATGTGACAGTCAGTTTAGCAACTCTTTATCAGACTTATTACAGTTTCTTTTTAATATCTTCCATTATTTTACTGTTTCTTAGTGATTACTTCTGGATAAGAACATCTGTTAAATGCCTAAAAATGTAAACTATTGTTTACTGGTAAGGGTCACGGTTCCTTCTTTATCACATTTATTGAAGCTGCAATTTACTTGGTAATACCAAAACATATATCAAGTCATATATCAATTGGCTTGACAATCTTTTCCAACCCACTCAACCCATTATACACATAGCCCACATTGTGTGTGTGTGCACGAGCGTGCGTGCGTGCGTGCGTGTGTATTTGAATTTTTGTGGCATTTGGATTTAAAAGATGATCCACTGTCTGTGACTTAAACCAAGCCCTTCATCTGTTGAACTAACTATGAGAGATTGTGGAGTTAGTGATGAAGTGTGGTAGTGAACCCTATACAGTACAACTCCCCGGGCTTCACACACAGCCTCAGCCGCATCCAATTAAGCCCAGCTCAAAGCTCATCGCCAGCCTTTGGTCTCACAGGCTCTTTGATATGCTCAGCTTGTTAGGCAGCAGGGAGATGGCAGGCACAAGGAGCGTGGGGATATATAAATATATATTTACACTGGATATAACTCTCACGCAATCTCTGCAAAGGGACCTCTTCTCATCGTTCCACTCATTGAAGCAGCTCAGACCAGCGCACACTGAATGTTGCTGTTTGTTAGCAAGATCATTCACATGGTCTGGCTTTGCCTTTCAATGTTCTCAACATCATTTTAGCTCCGGATGATCTTTGTCAAACAGGTGGTGAAGCAGAATGGATTGATGGCAAATTCGATCAAAAACCCTGAAACATCATCAAGATGGAGGTTTCACCATACACAGTGGTGGAAAGTAACTAAGTACATTTACTTAAGTACTGTACTTAAGTACAATTTTGAGGTATTTGTACTTTACTTGAGTATTTCCAATTTCCAATACTTTTACTTCTACTCCAATACATCTCAGAGGCAAATATTGTACTTTTACTCCACTACATTTACTTGAAAACTTTAGTTACTAGTTACTTTTCAGATATAAATTATGATATAATGAAACATACACTAACCACTTTAAACCTATTTTAAACCTAGGCTATTTGAAAATAGCAGATCTACAAGCTCACAACGCGTTGTGAGCTTGTAGATCGGCTATTTTCAAATATTTAGTACTTTTACTTTTGGTACTTTAAGTACATTTTGATGCCAATACTTTTGTACTTTTACTGAAGTAAATTTTTTATTCTGGACTTTTACTTGTAACAGAGTATTTTTATATTGCAGTATTGGTACTTTTACTTAAGTAAAGAATTTGAGTACCTTTTCCACCACTGAGAATAGAATAGAATAGAATAGAATAGAATAGAATAGAATAGAATAGAAGTATTGCTCCAAAATCGCCATCACTGAGGCATGGGAGATTGCTTCCTAAGACGTCATAGTTGTTAAGCCTCCTGCTTGCATCGCTCTGTCATCATCCTCTGTTTTGAAAAAGAAAAAGAGAAAACTTGCAATTCCTCTAATTAGAAACAGTTTGAAAGGAAAAGGAAACAGCTTTCAGTTGGCTGTCCTTTTGGATTCCTGCAGGTAGGACATCTGTGTAGTCTGTCTTTTCTTGCATGGACACAGGCTTTCCTTCATCCCTCCTGCATATTCTACTGTTAGGCACTTTTGACCAGATTGCACCAATTGGGTAATTTAAGGAAGTAAAACTTTGATTAATAGGGTTGATATAAAAACAGCAGCAGCAAACTAGAATAGACACTGAGTACATACAACTGATACAAAACAGCGGGACATGCTAAAAGCACAATGAACATACAGTAAAAAATAAACACAATGTAATCAGACACAGAGAAAAGCAAGGTGGAAAGAAGATAAGTCGCAGTCCATTGTTTAAGGATGATTAAGATCATCTCATATCAAATGGAAGTCCATACGTTAGGACTGCTTGGCCTGCTTTGACCATAACGGTGGTAACATCCGGATGGTTGCTCTCTTTTGTTTGAGTGCTGTAGTAGGCCATCTTGGCCGAAACACGTCCACCCTATTGCACTGTTGCATAAAAGCATGCAGTAAGGTTAGCCCTTTTCCTTTGATATCTGCTTTTAACATATAATAAGCCTAATAATAAGCCTAACTCCTGAAATGACCAATAACTTTTTGTTTGAAGACCTAAGGCAACACAATATGTTGTACAGTATAAGAGTGTAGTACTTTACTTATGTAGTCTGATGTAGTGCTCATGGATGCCAATTGAAGCACCTCCAGTCCTACAGTATCAAATCATTTTCATCCATAGCATTAACATAATATGTATACTCTACTGACAATGATTAATAAATTACAGCACATTTTATGTAGTTATACAGTAGTAACTAGTTTTACACAGAGATATATTTATGATGACACGTACACATCATCTGATTGCTGCAGCATCATCTGAAAAAGGAAAAGTGGATTCCGATGTGAGTTGGTTATACTTGATGAAAGGATGAATATACCATTACACTGCAAGTATCTTTGATAGAGTAACTGATCATCAGCAAAAAATATCCCTTTTAAGTTTCGATCACTGAGCTATCACTTCTATTTGTGTTGAAGTTCTTAGATGTTATGATGGGGACTGTATTGCCTTTGAACAGGAGGGCTCTTG
>NC_137606.1:15178947-15181447 GCF_963280865.1 Gymnoscopelus braueri
GCGGTGTCTCTATTGTGAAAGAGGAAAGCATTGGGACAGCTGTGGTGCAGTTTTGTTGAAATTATACTGAAACCAGCCATCACAGGGCATTATTCAACCACAGTGAGGAAGTAGGAAGTACATCTGGGAATCTTGCTTGAAATGTGCTCAAATTCAGTGTGTGGCTTTTGCTGAAGGTCTGTCAGTGAAACAATATTCAATAACAATGAATTATATGTATCTGACTTCTTATTCATACTACTATCATAAGCACTAGTCCACCCTCCGTCCGTCCGGGCTACGGAACCACAAACATAACTACAGATCCCATAGCCTGCGGTGACAAACGACCGTAGCCCATGATGAAAATGCTTATGAACAGCTTACATTTGGGGAAAGTGAAGAATCTGCTTCCTCAATTCCTGCATAATATGCCAGTGGTCAATGCCCATGTGCAGATCAGATCGATTGGTCTGTGGTGAAAAATGGATGAGGACTGAACTGATAGAGCCCCCCCCGCCATTTAGTATATAGTATCAGAAGTTAAGCATAACAATATTTTGGGCATGTTTTATACATTTAACCAAAGGCAACACATTTTTGTAACTACACTTTTAGCCAAGCAAGTGCATTGAGAATATTCTATTTAATAGCTGATAACTTTAATGATGTAAAAGGATTTGTTTAGGTTTTATAAATCATAAAAAAAATATCCTTTCCTTTCCTAAATTCCTACATTTTGAGAGGAAAAACTACATGGAGAAATGCCTTTTCCTCTTGTTAAAATTGAACAAACTGATCCTCCTCTAAATATGCCTGCCCACAGATCATCCTTTCAGTCAGTCATCTATCCATGACGTCACTGTGCTCTGCAGACAACAGTCCGATTGTTCAGAAGAACAAGCTCCTTGCCTCCTGTCACAGTTTCTAAAAACACACTTGTCCCCTTCAGGGACACAGTGGGTGGAGAGTGATGCTGTGTGTCGGGTGTCATGTCCTACCAGGAGGTCCATCTTTCATCAAACCCCCCGGGATTTCCATGGCGACTTTTACACAGGATCAACAGTTGGAGGAGACAGAGTAACTAGACAGAAAATGCCATGTTCCTGATTTTTTTCTTTCTCGTATGAAACTCAAACTTCAGTTACAGAAAGGCAGAAGCCACTCTGGGCCTCCAATAGTGTAATAATAACACAACCAAACCTCGCCCCACCAGGCAAGTACCTCTCCATTTAGAAAGAAACAGGGGGTACTAAGTACTGTACGATATCTACTATGTGGTTGGGCTGTGGGGGGCTCTTCCTGCAACTCTCTCTCTTGAAGTTGCCTCCTTGTATTATCTTGTTCTTTCTTGTGCAGAGTAACTCCCCTGCTGTGACCTGACCCACTGAGAGGCAGGCGAAATGAAGGGAAACAATTTACAGCAGATTTTAGGCGACAGGAGCAGGAACAGAATGTTCTGATTCCATAACTTCTAACTCAAGTGGTGGCCGGGGCTGTTCCTTTTTTATTGCCTCGTGGGCAGGCAGCAATAGTGGAAGAATTTCATTCGAAAGTGCTACACATGTTGGGGCTCAGCCAAACCATGCACAGACCATTATGCTCCTTGTGATATATTGATTCACTGGTCAACTCCCTCCCAAAATATTAGTCTTGGCCTGCCAATAGCTTGCAGCTTTGATAATATTCCATGACAAGTTGTATTTTCTTTCATTGAACTAAATCAAGTATACTCTGGGAATGGGTGTGTGCGTGGGACAGACAGACAGACAGACAGACAGACAGACAGACAGACAGACAGACAGACAGACAGACAGACAGACAATATGCAGTATGTCGTAATTTGAGCTTGAGAAAGTGAGAGGGAACGAGAGATGCCTTGTGTGGTCAGAGCTGCTAGAGGTGTTTCTCAACCTCTCTGTGAATATCAACTGATGCCGAGAAAGCGGTACTGAGCTTATTAGGGCATTGGGTTTGTGAGAGAATACTGTGCATATTTTTGGGGTATTGATGCCCTTTGAGGCTCATGAACAGAGAAGTGAGGGGGAAAGTTTGAGGGATGGAGGACAGATGAAGCTTTGATGTGGAGGAACAGCAAACATTTAATGGGTCTCCCATGTAAACATGCTTTTTGGCCTCGCAGAGAGCATTGCTCTGTGCTGTGTTATACTGGATGCTGCAATAGCTTGGATGTTGGGCTCATTTGTTCATTTGTATGGCAAAGGGGCTAGTACCATTCTTCTATTTATTCCAGATGTATGTGCTGTAATTAGTGTTAAAAAGATCTTGCCAGTGTTTTTGTATGTTGACCACAAGTCTTGTACTACTTTGTATTTATTACTGCAGCTGTCACCAAGTTTGCAATTATGGAAAAATTACAAAATTTTCCATTTTTTGGTGGAGAGGGGGGGGGGGGGGGTGCACCTTAAAATTGTCTGTTTCTCCAGAAAATATTCATGTCCCCACGAAGAAGTCATGGCTGTTTGAATTTTGCTCATAAAACAATCTTTCCTCAAGATAC
>NC_137606.1:15183947-15236447 GCF_963280865.1 Gymnoscopelus braueri
TTGTGGTTAGAGTGTCCGCCCTGAGATTGGGAGATTGGGGTTCAATTCAGGCATCAGAAACAAGAATTTGACCACTGGCCTGGTGGGTCCTCTTCATACAATAGATAGATAGATACTAGATGGGTAGACAGACAGACAGACAGACAGTCAGGCAGACAGACCTTCATTGATCCCCGACTGAATGTATTCAGTCACTCCAGTCCTGGGCACTAACAAATTCATTCAGTAATGCATGCAGACAAGATAGCTTACACTGTACTGTACCTGAATAGCCTGGTAAACCATCCCGGTCACGTGAATTCACATCATCATGTGTCTTCTGCAGACCGGGCTGGCCCCAAAGCGCTGGGTGGGCGCTTCGCAGAAACCAAAAAGTAGAAGAGCCAATCATCGTCTGTCAATCACAGGGCCCTGAGCGCAGACTCTGATTGGCTCTTGCACTTTTTGGTTTCTGCAATACAACGCCCACCCAGCGCTTGGGGCCAGACCGGTCTGCAAAAGACACATGATGATGTGGATTCACGCGACCAGGATGGTTTACCAGACTAGCCTTATTAGCCTATACATGCACGTTAGCTTTGCCTGTCCCAGCATCAGAATATGAAATTGCTATAGTTTTATATCCACCTGAAGGTGGATAAATGTGCTTCATACTCTAAATAAATAATTGCATAATATTAACAACTCCAGTAAAATCGTATTCACAAACTCAGCCTCTCTCTCTCTCTCTCTCTCTCTCTCTCTCTCTCTCTCTCTAAATAGTGTTGTTGACTCTACTTGGGGTGATTCATGCAGAACTTCAACTGATAGTTATTATCAAGAATATAAGGTCCTGGACTTAATTCCATTTCTCATATGACTGATTCAGGGCCATTAGTGCTGTCTCAGTCTACACCCGGCTGCTTCATATACTGTAGTCGCCCAACGTTGCCTAATGCAAGCTCCAATGCAAATCCCTGCCAGCTGTACATCCACCCCATTCCATGCTGAAAATAGGAAACTGTCACAGGTAGAAGAGCCAAAACGTCCATGTCATTAAAACCATGTGTCAGCTGACAGCAGACTAGATTGGGCGGCTCGGTAATGAGGAGCTTCATGCTCTGTGGTTTTCTGACTGATGAGTCTAATGAGTGATAACCACAGTAATGTCTGGAGCACTGGCAGCTTCTCAATTAAAAAAAAGACTGCTCCTAGATTCACAACACACTGCTAGTCCCCGTCTGCAAGCATTACTGATACAATATCCCAGCAGTTAAAGGTTTAGATTTTTTTATTAGTAATTTCGGGTGTATAAAAATAACTAGGGTTTGTTTTGGTTCCTGATGTTTGTTTCTATACAAAAGTCATAAAAATCCTGTCTGCAGTCTCCCTGCAATTATTTTAATACTTTCTTTCAGCTTTCATTTTATAGTGTTCCAGTTTCAATGTTGACTGCTCTTTTTTTGTTTCATCACTTCCAATATCACTTGTTTATCCTGTATGAACTATCTCCTGATTGGATAAAATTGGTATCCTGACTTGTATTTTCTGTTTACAAAAGAACTCGAGAGATTACTGAACAACACTATAGCAATGATCGGAACCTAGAGCTATTTAGAGTAACACTCACTGTATTTTCAACAAAATAATTGATTTACACCATGTCATTTCTAAGACTGTCAGGTTTTCAGCTTGGCTTCAACAAATTATTCTAGAAACTACCAAGACAAATGAGTTTTACATTAAATTGAGAATGTACATGTGTATATGAAACAAAATATAATATCCTACAAAAAAAGTCACTTGCCAGCAGAAATATGCCTCTCAACTGAGTTTTATTTAGTAAACATGTGCTTGTGATGGACATTTTCCTCATTTTTGCCAAGGACAAAATGAGTGGTCAATAATGTTACCATAAATAAAATACTAATGCGTATACTAGTCTAGTAGACACGATTGTGTGTGGTTAGTCCTCATCCCTTTGAACTTTATTTTATTGTTATTAAGATAGTAAGTAGGAAAGCTGAGAGGGAACATGGAGCAATTTGTAACCCATTTTCAAAAATTGCTTTAAAAGTCAAGTGTATTATTGTTATTATTTCCTGCACTCCGCACTTTTGTCTACTTTCTACTTCACCTTCTTCACTTGCTAAATCGAAGTGATGGCTTTGAACTTTTCAAAGCATTAAAGACAATCAGAGACGGTGAGAAGAATTGTCATATTGACATCATCCACCGGTCATTACCCATAAGCTTAAAGAACTCGGGCTCAGACAGATTTTTCCAGGCCCAGTCATAAGGCACGTACAGTACAGGGGTCATCAACCCCTGGGCAAGACACAGGCTGAGTGGAAGTACCCCCCCCCCCCCTTGGAACAGTACTAGAAATCTGGGTCTTGACCCATCTGTGGGAGTCAACATCAAATGCATAAAGTGTGGAGTGCCACCCCGGCCGTAGCACCAACAGGAAACGTGGCACTGCAGGTAGAACACCTCTGAGAGCACAAACAGGACATTTGTTGTGTCCGAGTATTAATTCCAGACAACTTGATACCCTGAAAAGGCAATCTCCAGAGCTGTGGTTAACCAGGCATTCTCCTTTTTGGCAGTGGTGGGAAGTAACTAAGTACATTTACTTAGTACTGTAAGTACTCTACTTAAGTACAATTTTGAGATTGTTTACTTTACTGGTGTATTTTTTTCTTTTTTTTAAAAAACTTCATACTTCTACTCCACTACATTTCAGTACTTTTTTATTATTTTAATATCATTTGACAGCTTTAGTTAATAGTTACTTACTTCATAGAGTTAGATTAACAGCTTTGGCCTGTTGTCAGTGTGCACAAGAAATATGACACTGATCAGCCTAGTATGCAAGAGTGGACAAATCCAACCCTGATTATGTATCATGCTGAGGGTGGCAAAGAGAAGAGAATCATGGCAACTGAATTAATTGTGTCAAAGTGATTGATGACCCACCTGGACAGAACTGATTAATTTCACTAAGAAGATTAAAAAGAGATAAAGAACAACAATGTCCTATACTGTACCTGTAGTGCTTCTGGAAGCTATACTGTAAAACCTCGCTCTGATATCTCAGCTTCTGTCCCGACCAGTGTGCTGCTCTGTTGACTCCTTTAGTCCTTACCCTTTTGGTTTATTGTGTTTTTTATGCTTCATTTGGGCTTAGGAGAGTCATTTCACCTTCTCGGCTCCAGCTGAATCTTTGAGTCAACGATCCACTCATAAAACGGGTTTACTAGGATGAATCTGGCAGAGGAGAGATGCATCCTACAGTATTATGTTATAATTGGCGAACAGTCTGCAAAAATAAGTATTCAATGAAAACAGGTGAACGTTCTTTTTCTCTTTTTTTTTTTACCAATAATAAGTAACCAATTATTTGTTACCCGTTTTTCTCCCCAATTTAGTCGTTAAGCCAATTAATTCCTCCCCACACACATTTTTTCATCACTGCTGTTATATCCTACTGACTCACCTGCCAGTTGAGGAGCCACCACCGGGAGGACGTAGGGCCTTCGTCCTACTCCTCCCGCCCAACACTCCCCGCTGACAGGTGCCGCCCCCAGCCCGTAGGAATACATGCACCACCTGTCCATTGAGTTCAATGGACAGGTGGCGCCATAACTGAAGTTTTCAGTTATTAACTTTCAATGGTGTGACGTCACATTCTCTTTTAGTGGTTAAAGAGCATGCTCACTCAAATACAATAATGTCTTGGATCTCGTGAGAAATTGGAAACCCATTTTCTTAGCTTTTGTTATATAAGATGAAGACCTATGGTCAAAATATTTTAGTTTTTAATATTTTAATAATTAATTGAACTAGATGGGCCCTCACATCTAGGCCCGATCCGAGGTTGGTCCAGACAGCACTGGCCTAGTCACTCTGCACACACGTCATGCGAAGTCCGGCCCCTCTGGCCTCTCCTCTCCTCTCGGCTCCTCTCCTCTCCTCTCCTCTCCTCTCCTCTCCTCTCCTCTCCTCTCCTCTCCTCTCCTCTCCTCTCCTCTCCTCTCCTCTCCTCTCCTCTCCTCTCCTCTCTTCCCTCCCCGCTTTGCTTTGCGGCCCTAACCTCTAGTCCCAACCTCCCAACCTCGGTCATTAGGCCGCCTGTACTGTGGGTAACCATGGCCATCATGAGGCAGTCGAGTGTTGTCACAGAAGTCTTTAGGGAAGCTGTTATTGACCATGCAGGGGCTGTTAGGGTTGGCTGTCCCACAGGGTCCATGTAGCATGGATTGACGCAGAGTGACGCAGAGTGGCTCCTTCTGTGGGTCAGGTATGTCTGCTAGTACACCGCCACTCTTTGAGTTTGCCGTAATTGTGATAAAGAGGTCAAACTTCCTGTATATGGTTGCTATGGCAACCTGCCAGATCAGGCTGAGGGTCTGATAGGCAAATCAGAGAATCAATCAAGCCGAGAGTCTGATCACAGATCGAGGTGGGGTAAGATGCCTAAAACATAGCCATAGCTCTGATCAACAGTCTGTGGCAAGTTTCGGGGCAAATGGAGTGATCCTGTGCTTGCTTACCCCGCATGAACTTTCGGAGCTTTTGTCAATTATATAGTAGTAAGATAAGATATTCTTTATTGTAATTCAAGGAAGCCAGTGTTGGATGGCTTCTCTATTTCCAGCCAGGCCACGTTCCAGTTCCCCCGAGATAACAAATACATAAATACAATAAATAAGATATATGAGTGAATTCAGTCAAAAGATAGTTGGAGTACCATAATTTATTAATCACCATGGGGAAATTATTTTGTTGTCAACAAGCCTCATACCGTGAGAGATATGAGAGCGGTGGAAAAAAACAGCACCAGCAATGCATGATTTTCAATAGAAAGAGAATGTCACACCATTGAAAGTAATTCTATATAAAAATTGGCTTACGGGAGGACCGGCTGGCCGGCGGACGGGCGGACCACGTCGTCATACTCATGTCACCATAACTCAGCCATAACCATATAAGGAGTTCCCATATATGACCATAAAAGGGACAAGGACTGACAGATACAGCCATAGAGTATATGGGCATAAAGGGGACAAGGACTGATCTCCAAATATGGGCATATCCCTCGGATCGGCGGTGTGACTGTATAGGCGTGAGGGCCGCGTAGCCACCTGTCCATTGAACTCAATGGACAGGGGCGGAGAAGTCGCTCGTTCTAAATTGTACTGTCACCATTAAGATTGAAATATCCGCCTCGTCATAACATTGCTCCTGTTCATTATGTAAGCTACTACTGCACAAAAAGGAACCACTCCAAGAACAGTGAGTCTGGAGAGACTGTATGATTGTTTAATTTACCTCATCTAGTTAATTGCTGTGGTAGTGATTATATACTTAGAGTGTATTTATTCCCTGGCTGTTAATAATGGTCAAATAGCCATGGTAGTAATTCCCTAAGCTCAGTGGTGTATTGCTTTTCACTCCTGTCGATGTGATCAGTGAGCCTGGTGGAGCGGAAGCTCTCTGGTGAATACTGTGTGTGTGTGTGTGTGTGTGTGTGTGTGTGTGTGTGTGTGTGTGTGTGTGTGTGTGTGTGTGTGTGCGTGCGTGTGTGCGTGTGTGCGTGTGTGTGCGTGCGCGTGCGCGCGCGTGTGCGTGTGCGTGTGTGTGTGTGTGTGCGTCCGTCCGCGCGCGCCTTTCTGCAGGGTCATGTTCCTTATGTTTGTGTTGCTCCCACAAGAATTACACAATGCAAACAGAATCTCCTGTTTCACTCTGGACGCATTCATTCAGAACATTGTTAATAAATAAATAAATAAAAAACCCATGGAAAAATACAACGTCATTATAGATTGACTGCATCTGTTAAAGATAGACTGAGTTTTTGTTTTGTCATGATTAATGCTTATGGTATAATTGGGCTTTGACATTGGGCTTTGATACAGTTTTGAAAACTATGTTAATTTAGTTTGAGAACAATTTTCATAATGAAGAACAAACACTTCCTGTAGCACACTGGTTCTCAACGTGGGGTCCGGTGTCCCCCAGGCATCCTTGAGGTTGTTCCAGGGGGTCCCCAGCAAAATTATATTGATAGTTAGGAACCAAAATACCAAATGGACCCTTACCGGTCTGTAACTCAGAGAGTGTCATGGAAACAAATGGACCTGTAATTTGTATGCACTCTCTGAGTTAAATTAACTCCCAGAGATAATAATAATAAAACAAGGATCAAATGGGGGTCCGTGGCCTTGTAACGGACCCGCAGGGGGGTTTCCATGTTCATTAATGTGTTGTCCCTGAAACCTTTATTCTGAAGGGCTTCCTGCCCAAAGCCAGGTCTCAGAGACATTTAATTTGATGGTTTCCTGCCCAAACTTGAGCCACAGAGAATTGGCTCTGATTAGAAGGAATCACATTCACCTGTGGGGCTGACAGCATTGGGTAATAAAAGAGCCGTGTTGGTGGTTAATAGAGTTGTTTTTCCCTATGACCCACACAAAGTACCAGCTACTTTCATAACGAGGCAACAAGGAAAAAACAGACTCAGAACAGGCAGCCATGGGTATAATGAAACATCTTATTATTCAGATCAGAGAGAATAGAAGGTTTACGGTGTCACAGGTATGGAAGGCATCATCGGTCGGCGTCTCTCTGTGGTTGGACAGAGAAAGCACTGGACTTTAACAGCGTCCAGTAACATATGAAACATATGACATCATAGGATGTGACATAGATGAGTTTCCGGGCGACGGTGGACTTCTCGGATTGGATGAGAGTGAGGATTACGTCGTCGTCAGATGAGGATGATGATGGTAGATGATGAAGATGATGGTGTGACAGTTTATCTTTGGAAAAACAGCGTCCCCATGTCTGGGTCAACACGTTGACATCGGCTGACCTGTCACTGGTCAGTGGTGATTTGGTGACACTGAAGGAAGACAGCTGTAGAAGAGAACATCTAGATACAGTGTTCTCAAACAATAGATAGCCACAGAAAACCTGCAGCTTTAGTTTGACCTTGGCTTGCATAGACACAGAGAGAATAAGAGTACAGAAGCAATATTAAACATGACTGATTTAGGCCCATATAACACCATTATTAATAGGACATTTTAACCAGGTTAATGGACCCTAGACACATTATGATAATTAAGATAAGAGATTAACTCTATCAGTGGTAAAGCAGCAGATACTGCCTCACGATGGGACAAGCATGAAGGTAGAAGGAAAATGTGTTTGACATGGAAAGTCTTAAGGAACGGAAGGCTTAAGGAAGGACGGACGGCCAAACCTTGGAACAAACTGAGCAACGCACATGCCACTTAGCACCTAGCTGGAAGGGGAAAAAGGTGATCATTTTATTGTTTGTCATCTTGTACTGTCACTGTTGAGGGATATTTGTTTTATTGTTATCAGTGATCTTATTGTTGGATGTTATGGTTAATGTATTCCAATAAGGTGATTTATGTATTGTTGATCTAATAATATAATGTATGGGTTTAATGTGAAATGACATGGTGCAATTTGCTTTATGGAAGTATTGATTGATTTGTTATGTATTTTATGTTTTTCTTAGTTTCTACGTTGAGTACCGAAATAAAATTATGAAACTCATCAGTCAAGTCTCCAAACCTCTTACTGTCCAGCTGGGTCGCTACAGCCTAATGCATATCAAACTGGTGTCCTTGAGAATCACTTATCTAGCCAACTGAAGCCATTGTGTAATCCAGAGTTTCCCCTGTAATTTTCTCTGCTACATGCATTACTGTATGCGTGTGTTGCTCTGGAGTAAAGTGCCACCCTGGAAACTAACAGTACAATTTATTGGTTTTTGGTTTCTCACTTGTAACTAACTCTCACTTAACTCTCACTATAACAAACTCTTTACTTTTGCAGCGATCCTGGAGAGGGCCTAGGAGTATGCCTATGCGGTCTACATGTGTTTTGTGGATTTGGAGAAGGCAAATGACCGGGTCCCCCGGGAGATACTGTGGGAGGTGCTGTGGGAGTATGGGGTGAGGGGGGCTATGTTGCCATCCAATCCTTGTACTCCTAAAGTGAGAGTTGTGCCCGGGTCCTTGGTAGTAAGTTGGACGCGTTCTCTGTGGGGGTTGGCATCCGCCAGGGCTACGCATTTGTCACCTATCTTGTTTGTGATATGCATGGCCAGGATCTTGAAACGCAGTCATGTGGAGAGGGTCTACAGTTCAGTGAGCTGAGGATTGCATCTCTGCTTTTTGCAGATGATGTGGTTCGAATCGGATGGCACCATCGGTCTGTGACCTCCACCTCCCACTGGATCGGTTCACAGCCGAGTGTGAACCGGCTGGGATGAGGATCAGCATGTCCCAATCTGAGGCCTGGTTCTCATCAGGAAACTCCGTGTAGAGAATGAGGCCTTGCCCCAATAAGTGAAGGTGCCATCTCTGGGTCTTGTTCACAAGTGAGGGGAGGATGGAGCGAGAGATCAGCCGGAGAATCGGAGCAGCAGCAGCGGATGAAAAGTGAGGGGAGCCAAAAGGCAAAGCTCTCGATATACCGGTCAATCTTTGTTCCTAATCTAGTGTGGATCATGAACCAAAGAACAAGATCGCGGATACAAGTAGTTTTCTCAGGTGGGTGGCTGGTGTCTCCCTTAGGGATAGGTTGAGAAGTTCACCCGGGAGAGACTATAGAGCCGCTGCTCCATAGGGAGGTCCTCTGAGCACATCCGCTGGGAGGAGGCCACGGGACAGACCAAGGACAAGACGGGGGGATAATATATCCACGCTGGCTTTGGAATACCTCAGGATCCCCTAGTATGAAGTGGCTAATGTGGCCCAGGAAAGGGAAGTCTGGAACTCTTTGCTGGAACTGTTACCCCCGCAGCCCGACTCTGGATAAGTGGATGAAGATACAGGTAGATGGATGGACTTTTTCCCCATTGTTCTCTTGCATTGTATACTCTGACTTCTCTTCATTTTTAGTATTTCAGAGCAGCTCTAATTTATTGCTAGTCTTTGCACCCGTAATTTGTAGCTTAATGTAACTCCCATTGTTCTCTTGTATTGTAGTGTGACTTCGCTTAAAAAAACAGCATATGCTGTTTGAACAAATATCACACATTTCTTCTGAATTCCTTCATGTGTTACAGGTCAACCATGGTCTATCTTTATGAAATGTATGGCGTAGAGACAAGCTGTCCATAGTTCTTTACAAGAGATATTCAACTGCATGTCAATGGCTTCCAGTGTCTGGGAAAGAAAGTGAGACATAAATAAAAATGCAAGGAGAGCCTTGTGTAATCTATTATGAGCCACCTTATTATTTTGCTGGTATAATGAGAAAGAAAAGTCTGGGGTCCAATCTAGAGTAGATAGAGAATCTCATTACATGGAGAATCTCACAGCTTTTCTCATTACTCCCACTCTGAAAACCCTGCTTTCATCTCGGAGCTGGTATCCACGCTGTCGGATCCTCAGTGTTCATTTTTAACTCTGCTGAGAGTGTAACTAATGCAACCAAATGGACCCATAAGGTCTGACGATTTTACTGTGTGGTGTCTTGAAGACCAAAATCCAGTGGATTTGGAACATTGTTCCTCGCCATGTGTTGGATTAAATTAAACCCAAGGAGTGGCTATTCTGTAGCCTGGTAAACCCCCCCCCCCCCCTACCGGAAATCTAATTTGCATTTGATTTCAGGAATCAAATACAAATGAGAATTCCGGAGGGAGGGGTTTACCAGGCAAGCTATTCTGCACTTCAGCAATTTTAACAATGGCAGTCTACCCACCCAACATTGTTGTCAAGGCTACCCTAGATATATCTTATCTAGTACCTGAGATAAGATATAAAAAAAGGTGTGTGAGCTGCTATGTTCAGGCACCTTTTTTATATCTTATCTCAGGTACTAGTGTAAATATGTAGATAACTTGTTTGGTTCTTACCAGCTTGCAAAGCAGGCTGGACTCTGAAGAGACTGAGCACAAGTGAAATGTATTCGACATGTTTTCGATCATTGGCTGTCCTTTAATGCCTTGTTTTTTGTTCTCTTGTTTGATCTCCTTTCCAACTTGCCCCCCCCCTTCTTCCTTCCCCTCTTCTTTCTATGGAAATAACGTTACGATGGGAACTATGTACGAAAACGAATTTCACCCACTTTTTTACTTCTGTAAACCTGTGATGTGACAATAAACCTCATTCTGATTCTGATTCTGATTCTGATTCTACCCTCGATCATTGAACTACAAACTGCAACTATATTATGGAGAAATGAATGGCTGGCAGCTGCTGGTAGACTTTGTGATTGTGTTGAGAGGTCAGACACAGACATGCATACTAGCCATTTCTCGGTTAAGGTGGTACTGGTAAACGCAAGGTCAGTAAAGGAAAAAATATCTTTATTGAGCTCATTCATCGTACAACATGGACTCGATCTGTTTTGCATCACGGAAACGTGGGAGAGAGAACAATCTTCTATGATCGAACTCTGTCCATCTAGATGCAAATTCCTCACTACACCGCAACGTGGTAAAACTGGGGGAGGGTTAGCCTGTCTGTATAAGGACAATTATGCCTGTTCTATGCTGCAATATCTGACGTCCTCCAGCTTTGAAGTTCAGCTGATGAGAGTGGACGTGACAGACCCTCTCTTGGTCACTTTACTCTATCGTCCGACAGGAGAGTAGGCAGTTTAGGGAGTCAGGGAATTTTACTTCACAGTTCTCTAATTGTGATTGAATCATTCGGCCTGGTACAGCATGTCTCTGGCCCCACCCATAAAGCCGGTCACACTCTAGATCTGGTCCTTTCATGTATAACAGCATAAAAGCACAGGCGAGGCATTAACATCAGACCCAGAGAAACTTACCATCAAGGTCAATTCCACCTGCAGCTTAATTTTAGACTCCATAGCTCCCCTTACCCGGAGGAACCCTAAACCTAAGGCTACTCCCTGGCTCAACGAGAACATCGAAGCACAGAGAAGGGCTTGGAGGCAAGCTGAACGAAGGTGGAAAAAGGACAGACTTCAGGTCTCACTTCAGATCCTGAGGAGGGAGCAAAAGACCTATCACAAACTGGTCAAAGCCGAAAGAGTGAAGTACTTCGCCAATATCATTGCTAAGAACTCTCGCAAACCCTCTTTTTAGGATCATAAACTCTGTTGTTCGTCTCCCTCCCCCTGTAGTTCAGGATATATCCCCTGGGAAATGTGAGGAGATTCTAGCCTATTTTTCGGACAAAGTCACCTCAATCAGACAAAATATCCCACATTCCACCCGGGACTTAGCCATCTCCCTGGGATGTCCATCCTCCTTATCCACCTCTGAGCCCATCACTCTCTCCGCTCTCTCTGAAAGGGCGTCTTCATTGAGGCCTGCCTCATCTCCTATGGAAGTCGTCCCTGCTTCCCTCCTTATAAGGAGATTTTTGACACTGTTCGGCCAAGCATCCTAGCCATTATCAACAGTTCCCTGGCTTTCCATCTTAACCTTCTTAAACAAGCAGTAGTCCAGGCCATTTTAAAGCAGCCAAATCTAGACCCCACCATCCTCAGTAGTTATCGACCCATTTCCAAACTCCCTCTCCTGACCAAGTTGCTGGAAAAGACGGTTTTCAGTCAGCTGCATTTTGATCTTGATCAAAACGAGATCTTGGAAAAGTTCCAATCTGGTTTTGGGGCTGTGACCACAGTACGGAATCGGCCCTTCTGAAAGTAACTACGACTTACTCTGCATTGCAGACACTGGGAAAATGTGCCACACTTGTTCTCCTTGACCTCAGTGCGGCGTTCGACACAATAGATCACACCACCCTTATTAACCCATTAAGACCTGAAGCCAATTCTACATGTCTCCTAAATCCCAACAGTATTCGGAAAAACGTATGTTTCTATATCAGTGGCGCTCAATCTTTTTCATGTCAAGGACCCCAAAATGATATGTATTTGGCCGCGGACCCCCATCTCAAAATATTTAGTTCCAGGGACCCCCAGAAGCAAAGATTTGAGTTACAAATGTTCGCTTTAAAAATATATATATTCAAAGATTTGCACACATTTTCTCGATTTTTCAAAAATAGCAGATCTACAAGCTCGTAGCGCGGCACTCGGTGCAATACAGCAATATAACATTTGATCTGGAACCTGATCCATGTCCCTTACGCAGACCTTTTAACCACATGAACCCTAGTGGCATTGAATGGCATTGAATGAGACAACACTGTGATAAATGCTGAAGTAAAGGTGGGGTTTGGGGGGGGGGGGGGGGTGTCGAACTAACATGCATACAGTATAACACACGCAATGCTGCAGCTTGTGCGGAAATTAATTGCTCGTCGTTGCCTAGCTACTGTAGCTATGGCAACACAGATATCTTGCTCATTACGGAAGGACTGCAAAACAATGTATAGCAATGTGCTCATATATAACCTCTCACATTGTCACATACTGCAATAGCTAATATCATACTGTAGGTTTGTTTGTGCTCATGTGTGTGTAGTGTACTCTATATGTGTCTGGCTTTATTTACCAATGTCTAATATTCTGGAAATGTACTGTATGTAAAATACTTTTTGCTGAATGTGACATGGCTTTCAAATATAATATTAGTAGCACTTTCATGGGTTATTTTTGTACAAAGTTGTGTGTGAATGTGTTTGGCTGGTTGTGTGTGTGTGTGTGTGTGTGTGTGTGTGTGTGTGTGTGTGTGTGTGTGTGTGTGTGTGTGTGTGTGTGTGTGTGTGTGTGTGTGTGTGTGTGTGTGTGTGTGTGTGTGTGTGTGTGTGTGTGTGTGTGTGTGTGTGTGTGCGCGCGCGGTGTTGTACATGACTTTCACTCTGCTACATTTCAAATAGAAATATTGTACTTTTGAATCCACTAGCTACATTTCTAGGAAGGGACTCTTGGGACCCAAACATACAAAGATACATTATGAATGATGAACCACTGTTTGAAGCCCTATTTCAAATATACTAAAAATCTACAATCTACAAGATCACACCTTGTCATGGTGCAACACACTGTGAACTTGGAGATCTGTTATTTTCACTATATTGATTTATGCACATTTCATTTTACACAGATGAAACGTCAAGTCTCTGTAGACATTGCTTTTCATTCAATTTGAATAACGGCATTTAGTGTACTTAATACAACAGCTCCAAATAAGCAGTTCAATGTTAAAGGAGTAGTTCACCCAAACAATTACTTATTTTCTATCAATTACACACCCCAGGTAATTTTTTTGGGTGAACTACTGATGATTGAACGGCTATAGTACGGCTATAGTTTGAGATGTGGGTGACCTGTGTGGTCCCAACTGATGCCCATTGGACCTGTTCCTTATGCACTGAGTGAAGAACATCCTTGTGGCTGGGGCATTGCTGTCTGTGTCCGTCGGTATAGTTTTGAGTTGCTACAGTGTACCTCGAGCCATTGGGATTGACAAAAAAAATCAATGAAAATGTCCTATCCCTGGAACAAAACCTTAGCGAATGGTTCATCCCATGGTGAAAATATGTTTAAAATAAACATGATAGAATTTTAGTTTGGGATTGAAGTTCATTTTATGCTGTAACAATGTAAATGTCGTATGACGCCAAAAATAGCAGCCCTACAAGCTCACAAAGCGTCGTATCCACGATATGTTGGTTGGCTATGTTAGGCGTGTGACAATGTTGTACCACAAAGTACTGTATAAACCGGGATTAACTCTACATACATTCATTATTGATTTGTTGCTAGTAGAGAATGAGATATTATATAGCAGGCATATGTTTAGTATGCACCAGTCATTCAACATTTCCATTTGCTGAGTTACATACTACATAATTCATGCTGTTATAAATGAATAAACCTACAGATTAAGTTGCTACTCATTATGATGACACACATGCTCATCTGTTTCATCTTTGCCTCTCCAAATGTATTTCTGTAAAACCAGTCTATCTCTCTCTTAATCTCTCACTCCTCTCTTTCCCTTATATCTCCCTCTTACTCCCCCCCTCTCAAATGCTTTACTCATTCAGTCCCTGCCAGCTTCAAATGATGAAACCAATAGCTTAATTTCCTCAAACTTGACAGTATTGATCCTCTCTGCATTAGGACAGTTGTTCCAAATTAGCAGATAGATGACTGAAACTTGTGAGGCAGTTAATTTAGCCTTTGATTGATTGACTGAATACTTTATTTAGAAAGACATGGTAACAGTACATGGGAGTACAAATCACAATACAAGGTCCTCTAAACTGGATCGCTCATAAAAGCACTTGACTTATTTAGCCTCAGACCTCTTTGTTCTGTTTGCGCATGGGAATATACTTAAAGGATCTAATGTGGGTTATTACCTGCTTGGAAACAATTCTTCACATTCACATGCATTTTGTAGATATTGTAATAAAACAAGAAAGATTCACATGTTAATTAGTAAGTAAGTAAAGTAAGTAGCCTTGGGAACCAATGGTTCCAGAGCCATGTGGCCCATGGGGCAGGAGCCCACTGTATCTCCTGTTTCTGTAGCATGAGGCGGCTTGATGTACAAATACAGCCCCTGTACATGACTAATATGTCGCAGGGACTGGGACTTACCCCCAATGGAACCTTTACTAATATTGTGTACACCAGCTAAAGTTACCTTGTGGTTAGAGTGTCTGCCCTGAGATCGAAAGGGCCGGGTTCACTTCCCCAGGCGGGTCATACCAAAGAAGACTATAAAAATGGGACTGCCATCACGTTGATTAGTTGAACAACTTATTTATGATAGTAAATGTAATGGACTGGTAAATGGACTGCATTTATATAACGCCTTTCTCCAAAGCACTTCGCAATATTTTTCATATTCACCCATTTTTCTACCCTCCCTAGGTGAACAGATAGCGGACAGTCTTCCCAATGAGCACAAATGGTTTGTTTGCAGTTTAGGCTGTTTATTGCCGATGGAGAAGTTGTAAAACTGCCATACAGAAAATACAGAAACATATGCATTCTGTAACAAATTGTAATACAATACAAAACATAAATACAACAATGCAATAGACATGAAAAAACACATAGGCCTACAATCAAAATGCTTCCACTAAACATACTGTAACACACTTAAATGACATGCAGCTGTAGAAAGCAGTGAGGTTGATAAGCTTAATTGGCTTCAGCCTGTTTCAAACATAAAACATCAAATTTAGCTTTCAATAGCATTTGGATAAACATCACAAAATAGACTAACAGTAAGATTACAGGAAAAATAAAACTACAAGAAAATTAACAGCATGTGCTTGTCATGTTTCCCAAGGCTTATCCAAAGAACAGGTGCAGTTCTCTCCTCTGCTGTCTTACTGCAGTGGTTCTCAACCTTTTCAGGTGGTGACCCCCCAAAATAGTCATATTTGAACTGCGGACCCCCCAGATAAATATTGTGAAAATAGCAGATCTACAAGCTCACAACGCCTCGCGTTGCGAGATGCTGTGAGCTTGTAGATCGGCTATTTTCAAATGTTTTTTATATGTTTCTTATATTATTTGACAATTTGGACAATGTTTGTCAAGTTTTTATAGTTGATTACTTTTGATGCTGTAATTGTAATGTTTTTTTTAGGTCTTAAAAGTCTTAAATTGTCACTTCGCTGTCATCTGGGGACCCCCCACAATCATGTGGGGACCCCCTGGGGGTCCCGACCCACATGTTGAGAACCACTGTCTTACCGAACACAGACTGATCCAGTGGCGCGGGAAGGGGGGGGCTATGGGGGCTGCAGCCCCCCTGGTGATGGGAGCAGCCCCCCTGGTGATGGGAAGAAAAAAAAAATAAGAAAAAAAAAGTTTTATTTTATTTTATTTTTTATAATATATATATATTTTATGGATCATAGCAGTCTGTTACGGTCATGGATGAACTTCAACCTGGTGTTTACACTGTCTTTCTGCCTTTTTGTGTGGGGAAAAACACAGAAAACCCCCAAAAAATTGCAAAAAAAATCGCGCACCCGCGCGAGTCCCCCCCGACGCACAGCCCCCCTAGGTAATAAGGACTTCCCGCGCGCCTGGACTGATCACGCTTCAAAGATCAGAAAACATCACATGGTGCAAAACGAAACCACCACTAGGTGGCCATAATGCACACTAACAGTGGGCAGTACACCCATTCACACACCAGAGGAAGAGGAAACCATGCAAGGCACTAACATGCTCATCACGAGCATTCATTGATTCAGTGTCTTGCTCAAGGACACTTTGACATGCAGCCAGGTGGAGCAGGGGATCAAACCGTGGCGTGAACCTTCCAATTCCAAGACTGCCACTATAGGCCTACCTCCTGAAGCACTGCCGCCCCTGAAATTGTCTTTTTCTGTCTATTTAAAAATCCAAAGTAGTGTTTGGATGTGTTCCAGAATTTTTTATTTCCCTATACCTACAATTTTCTATGCTGGTACCTATTACTATTGGTAATAATTTTTTTACTGTTGACTATACAGCATATAATCTAACAGTAAAGCTGATGAGGCAAATCAGTTTGTGTAGGCATTTCTGTAGTGGCGAAGCAATTTTGAGCTGGTATTGTGGGGTATCAGAGATAGTACAACTCTTCTTCTAATCTTCAAGAGTATTCTTACTGGATAGTTTGCAGTGTAGTGGCGCTGAAATGAATAAAAGAGAGACCTAAGGAAGGTCAACAGCCAGATTCTGATAACATATCTGAGTCAAATGAACCATAACACTGTGCACTCTAGCTGGAAGTTTGATAACTCCAGTGTCGCTTGGAGACGGTTCAACACTGTGATAAGAGCACAGCAGAGACTGCTAGCTGCTATTCTGCAGTGCATCTTATGGAAGCCCCATGCACACCATGCATGCCATGTGTACACGCACAAATACGCACTCAAATACACACATGCACACAATAACAACACAAGCATAATTACCATTCTTCTGTTGATAATGCTGCCTTTTTCTTGTCTGGTGGCTTCGTTAAATAGCTGTGCTTTAAGGCAAAGCCAGGCAGCTGGAACTGCAGATCTACTGCTGCCAGCTGCTGACGTTTTGGTTTAATTGTTTCGTGGAAGAAGGAGGGAAATTTTATGTTGGAAGCAAAGCAAAATGTAGCAAAGTCTGAAAGCTTTGTCCTCTTTCACCTTCAACGACCATGCCCAATATGTTTTCCTCCAAATACATTAAATTATTGATGCCGACAACCAGCATGGAGCAGGCTGTCAGGACACATTTTTGTCATATAGCTACAGTACGTGACACGCCAGACCTGACTTGGGAATGGAATGTCCGTGCGGTGTGTGTGTGCATGAGAGAGAGTCATTGCACATAATATTAGTGTGTGTGTGTGTGTGTGTGTGTGTGTGTGTGTGTGTGTGTGTGTGTGTTATGTAGGCTACAGTACAATATGAAGAGGCATGTGGTTTTAATACCCTAAGAGGACCAACCAGTCTGAAGACCAACCATTACAGGTCAGCAGTGATAAGACTACAGCAATGTCTGGGCATATCAGAGAATTGGTATTACAGTATGACTAAATTGAAAAGGGGAAACACTGGCAAAGTTTGTACCACTGTCCTGTTCTTTACAATGTTCTAATGTCCATTACCTGAGACGTGTTCATAATATAACAAGAAGCTTCAGCTCTTCATTCTCCTGGCTCTGGCAAAGTAAACTGGGAGATTTCACGGGAAGGGAGGTGAAATGTAGATGATAATAATGCCCCAGAAAAAAAATCACACCACTTCGAGGATGTCATTGTTCTGTATAACAGAGCTGTTTTGTATCCCCTTTATTTATCTATTCTATTCTTTTCTATTCTTCTTCTTCTCTTTTTTTTAGTTCTTCACAGACCCCTGTGCCAGCAGCCCTTGTCTCCATGGAAACTGTAGCCTCCGTGATTTAGGGGGGGAGGAAGGGGAGGCAGCTTATACCTGCGAATGTGTCGAGGGCTATGAAGGGGAGCGGTGCGACCAGATCCTATTGGACACTCCCGTGGCCAACTGGGACCCCGCTACGCCTCCTGCTCCGGAACTGGCTACTCCTGCCGCGTCCATCACCACAGCCGCCACTCAAACACAGCAGCCAACCACTGTCCCATCCACCACCTCTCAGGCACCTCCCACCCTGCAGCCATGGCAACCCAAGCTTGGACAGAGGTTGTTAGTGGTGCCCTGGGAGGCAGAGAGGGTGAGAGAACTGTGACACACACTAATGCATGCTTTGAGACACTCATTTTAGGGTATTTAGGGGTGTGACCGAGTCCGCCATTGCCTTGTCGGTGCAAACAACACAGGTATCAACATTGGGATTGCTAGACGGAACATACAGTGTTAATTTTATGTTATTTTCTGTCCTAGCACAAGGTTATGGTTAAAGTATTATAGTGCAACCTGTAAGATGAAGACAGAATGTCCAAATCTTTGTTTTCCAAGCTCCAGAGCCACAAAAAGAAATCAAATCCATGCAAGAAGCACCTTTTTTTGCGCCAACCACCAACATACTCACTTGACATCAATTCGCTTCCCCTATTCACTCCTACTAGGGTGTAATGTCATTGTAGCTAAAGAAATACTGTAGTACTATGGTATCGCTTGCCAAAAATAACTGCTCTTCAAGCTAACGTAGCATTGTTAGCTTGAAGATCAGTTCTTTCCGGCAAGTGACACTGTCATGCAGTGGAGCACAGACTTCAGGTCAGATTCAGGTGACTTAAAGTTTTCCTGTTGAAATTCCACTTTTTAGATGTCCAAGTTAACCGCAATTTCCGCACATAATAAGATGTTGTACAAAATAAAAGCTTTTCGCTTGAAAATGTCATTTTTGCCAATGGACACGTCGTGCACCAAAGTATAAATTAACCTTTAGGTATCACTGTGTCACATGAGCTGTTTTACAGAAATACTGTACCTCTCTCTCTCTCTGTGTGTGTTGTGTTGTGTTGTGTTGTGTTGTGTTGTGTTGTGTTGTGTTGTGTTGTGTTGTAGGTCACTGAGGGACTGCACTGTGTGAGTCCTGAGCTATGTGAGCTGACATCAGGAACTCTGACCCTGTCACTGGATGTACCTGAAGAAACCACTGTCAAGTAAGATTATTTTTAACCACTTTCAAGCTGGCAATCATACAGTATTTTGGGCATGTCATTATAAGCAGCATTTTTAGAGAACTTTCCGAAACCGTCAAGAATGTTAAAAATTGCATTTAAAAAAAGTATTAAAAATAGCAGATCTACAAGCTCACAATGTAGAATAGAAAATAATAGTTCGCACGCCTTGGGGTGTTCTTTGTCACTGTATATACGTGCAATTCATCCCCTGCAGTTAGCCATCCTATACGTTGCTTATTTCTAACCTATAATGCTTATTTCTAACCTATAATAATTTCAGATAGGCCTACATATTTAGTGTGCTAATTAAGTTTAAAATGAGTAATACACCGTCTGGACTTCATCTTGAATTAAATTCAAAACGGAGTAGCTCTGTAATTAAAATCAGGTGTGTTTGGAGGAACGTGAGCTATGGGAATCAAACAGGAGAATGAAATCAAGATTCATTTATATTGTATAAGAGTCTATCTATGTCATCATGCTGTACGTTTGCATTCACAGGAAGTAATTAAGATTGGCCTTTTAGGGACTTTTGATATAAAAATATGTTTTGCCATCTATAGGTAAGTCCATATTTTGACCACGGATATGCTCTAAAAGTGTGATCATTGTATTTTTCCATTTCACCACATCTTTAAAATACAGTACAGCATTTGTGTTTTTAACCTTTATTTACTCAGTCAGGGGGGAGTTTTGCTCACACCCCTTTTCAGCGACATCCCTTGGGGTAACTACAGGACATTGAATTATGCAAAGGTAATGCCTTTATTGGTAAAGGTGAAATGTGGATGTCCTTAATGGTGTCCCTCATTAAAGAGGAGTGTCACGACTCCATAGCTGTATGTGTATCAACTGAAGTTGATTAGCTGAAGTGTGTGTGTTAGCTGAATTGTGTGTGTGTGATTAGCTGAAGTGTGTGTACACACAATTGTATTTCTTTTTCATCATATTTTTGTATTTTCAGAATAGCCTAGGATAGGAGGAGAATGGTGACTTATAGATCTTTCATTTTTGAGCGGTGTAACCGCTCCTATAAGTGGGTTTAGTTGAGCGGTGTAACCGCTCCTATAAGTGGGTTTAGGACCCATCCGTGGTGAAAGTTTTTCTTTCCGTCACGAAAATTTGTCTTTCGCTGTGACGCCATGCTGTGGAAAACACGCCCATAGGCTAAGCTCTGCAGGACGTGCTGTGATTGGCTAGCGAGACACATGATGAAATTAACTTCAAACTTCGCAGACGTGCTGTGATTGGCTACCGAGATGCATGATGAAATTAATAACTCATAAATAGCACCGCTCACTTCACACTGGGTGTGATTTTTATTAACTCTATATATTCTATGTGCAGGTCTATATGAATGTATGTACTGTACTGTATGTGTCTTGTTCAAAATCAGGTTGTATTATGAGTTGCTGGCTGGGTATACACTGGAATGATTATGTTTCTTGTTTTTATTTTAATTGATGTGTCTGATAATCCCATGTGGGATGGGTCAAGAAATTGTCCGAACACGGAAATAAAATATTCATTCATTCATTCATTCATTCATTCATACATCCATTCATTCATTCACACAAGCCACCACACAAATATGGAGTGGTGAACAAAAAGTGACATCAATTGGGTGATGTTAATGGTAAAACTGTAAACCCTTGGAGCTTAAAGAGGGTAAAAGGACAGGTACGAAAGAGAGAGAGAGGGAGGGAGGGAGGGAGGGAGGGGGGAAATGGAGAGTGAGGAGAGAGATGGGCGGGGGTGAGATAGTGAGTAGCTGACACGCTGTACTGCTTTCTGTCTCTTGGGTCTATCTATGTGTCTGTCTCTCTCTGCCCCCCCCCCCCCCCCTCGCTCTTATGCGCCAGTAGTTGGCCCATGCAGTGCCAGACTGAAGTAAAACATAAGCCTTGACCACAGGGGCCGCTGTGTTCTTCAGGGTCATAGTGTATCTGCAGGTAGCAGTACTACTGTAACCCCACTGAGACAGACTCAGCCATTAATCAACACAACTGCCCATAGTTAAAGCCAAGCGGATTCTGAATACTTTGAAAATAATTAGTAGAATATGGCTTTATTGTGTTGTAACCAATTGACTGAGGTTAGGGAGAAATGGATTGTGTGTAGTACTTAGTAGTTAGTCATCACAACCCCCAACCTAAAAAGGTCACCAGTTAACTATATGTAGCCCCCACAGTCAAATTAGCCAGAAGCGGCAACAGACCTGCCAATCGGGCTCAGCCCTATTGGCATGACTGGTAACACGTCGGACTGGCGAGTGGGAGCCTCGGGTTCAATCCCAGCTCACTGCGTTCCACTACATATACACAACAGCAATCGTGTTTGGCAGCAATTTAGATGTGCTGATTGGTCCGTTGTTTTACAGTATAACCCTTGGGAAGATATGGCTTTCAGCATGTGCTGATTGGTCAGCTACAGTACCATATAAACAATAGGCAGCTGAAATCTGCTCATCATCTTTCTGTTCCTTATATGATTAAACTCACCCATGTTAAATAAATGCAGTGTGCGTGATAAATATGCATGTACCTACCTACATGTACACCTATAAACACACATATTTTGCAGGATGATTACACACTGCTGGTAGTATGCCCATGTAAACACAGCATAAATACACACCCATACAATGCATTCCTAAGCCATTAAAACAAAATAAATAAAATAAGCACTTGGTAATTAATCTCTCTCTGTGTCTTATCGATCAATCAGTTTTTCTCTATCTCTCCCTCCAGGATCGTGGTGAATGCCAGTGGAGCTCCAGTATTGTGGCGTGTGGGAGAGGAGGGATTCCTGCGTTCCTCCGTGGTGGAGGCCACCATGATGGGCTTTCAGCAGGCCTCGGATGGACTGGTAGTGCCAGACCACTCCTTGCCCCTTGGACAAAATTACTTCCTCAGTAAGGCATCTCCTACTTAACCTATGACAGAATGCATCCGTCAAATGTTTTACATTGAAGTTGGATTGTTACACCAAAAAGACAAAAAGTTAGAAATCTAAGCAGACATTTAACTCATTCACTGCCACAATTATTGCTGGCCGCGTTTGCCCACTGCCAGAGATTTTTCATCGAAAAAAAAAAGTACTCAGGAGCCGAGATACAGAATTTTTAAGTTTTAAGTTAACAAGGCAGTGGATGGGAGTCTAGATCTTTAAACAATCATATCTCCTTGGTCTTTGGGTCAAATTTGAAACAAAAACTAAAAAAAAAAAAAAAAAAAAAAAAATATTTTTTTTCAAAAAAAAAAAATTACGTTTTTTACGTCAGTGGCAGGATTGGTAAACGGGAGAAATTACGTTTTTTACGTCAGTGGCAGTGAATGAGTGTTAACAGCCTTTTTTTTTTCACAATCTGTTAATTGAAGTTTTCAATTTTCAAAACTGGATTTCCAAAGCCATTTTTCCCTGGAGATTAAACCAAGGCAAAATGATGTTGACATTTTCCAGATACAATAATAGTCCTGAAATGTTATTACTGTGGGCAGACTAGCACAATATTTTCATATCCAAATACTAATGTCATAAAGTCAATAATAAAAAAAGAAAGAGAGAGAGAGAGAGAGAGAGAGAGAGAGAGAGAGAGAGAGTTATGTAAGGGATAATTGTCGCCGCGCCGGTAGTTGTTGAGAAATAACACCTGACAGATTAAACACGAGGGGAAGCCGAGGTTTTAAATCATCTCGAAGGGGGTTATTTCTAAACAACTACCGGCGAGGCGACAATTATCCCGCTTATTACACGGCCAGTTAATAGATTAATTAATAAATTGACCCAAAAGTAACAACAAAACGAAGTATTTGCTTGCTTACGGTAATGAAAGTATTCCATAAGTGTTGCGCTGGCCATCCGCCCAGCGCAACACAGTCGCCTCGGAAAACAAGGACGTGTTGATCAAATAGAATACATTTTCGGTTACTGCATCGTCTATTTCTCGCTTCAAATGTTTTCAAAAACATTCTTGAGAGCAACGTTTAGTTGTAAATGACATTGGCCGCGTTTCCCAAAGAGATTCGTAGAGATGCTGCGTAGAGATGCTGCGCAGGTCCTACGACGGGTCTTACGTGCGTCCACACAGGCTGCGCAGTACCTTAGCAGGCATGTAAGATTTCAGGTCATGCGTAGCCTACGCAGCTTGCGTAAGAGCCTCCTACACAGCTGGGACTGGGCGAAACCTACGCTCTACCCTCATTAGAAGCAGCTGGTTGTGCCCTACGTGCTATCTAAACTGGCTTCAGGAAACACCATCGTCGTAGGTTTCCAAGTCCACGGCGTTACGTGTCTGCTAAAACTACATTCGGGAAACAGCATGCACGTATCCTACTCCTCCTACTCCTGGGAGTGGTTGTAGCCCTGAGTGCTGTCCTACGCAGCAGTTTGTTAAGAGCTCGTAACACCCATCGTAGCGAAATAGATCTATGAAAAGACCGACCGACCGACCACACACACACACACACACACACACACACACACACACACACACACACACACACACACACACACACACACACACACACACACACAAATATAATTTATATATATATAAAAATTACGGCCGGGCCGGTGCGTAGCGTGCGATGCCTACCCAAAAAAACAGACATACAAGCTGTCAACGCACTGCGACATGCCGTGTCGATAGCTTGCAGATCTGCGGCTGCGCTGCTTCGTCCTCTATGTATGAACCCGAAGTTTACAAATTGTACTCTCACGGATGATCCGATCATCTGATAAAAATATTAAGCATATGCCAAGTTAACTAAAGGTATATAAATGATGCTGAGCTAAACATGTTTCCTTAATTTTGAAGTTTTATAGTTAAACGTTATGATGAAAGTCCCCAGTTCCTCTCACAAAGTGACAGCTGTTGCGCTCGCCATGTTTATGAATGGTTCAAAAATCTTTTGAAAATAGCAGATCTACAAGCTCACAACGCCTCACAAGCTTTTAATACATATTAAATTTGGGAAATGGGACATTCTGCATACCTTTACTTTTGGTATTTTAAGTATATTTAATTTACTTGCATAATGGGGACACTTTAGTGTTTTATTTACCTTGCAGATGTCACCTCACCGCTGTAATTTAATTCATAAATATATTATTCAAAAGTTGTATTTGGAGTGGACTGCTTCAGGACATCTGACAGTTGGCTCTGGTATTTTTATGATCCATTTCACTGTATATATTCGCAAAGGGTGTTTAAACTGCTGTGTAGCGTAGGACAGCACTACGTAGTTTACGTAGGCTTTACGTAGGCTTCGTCCAGGAGGTCTTTACCTGTGTGCTGTCTCCCGAATTTAGTTTTAGCACACACGTAACGCCGTGCACTCGAGAACCTACGACGATGGTGTCTCCCGAAGCCAGTTTAGATGGCACGTAGGGCACAACCAGCTGCTACTAATGAAGCTGCGTGGAGGCTCGCCTCTTACGCAGCTTCTAGGCTACGCACGAGCTGAAATTCGTTTGGGAAACTCGGCCAATTTGTGTTTGTTTACATGGCTATCATGTTGGATACAGCATAAAATCACAATCAAGCATTCAACCAAGACGTGTAATAAATTCATATATTCAATCTCTATCTGAATATTGAGCTTGCATACACACACTATAACTCACTCACACACAAAGCATGCTCATACAAAATGTGTTGAGACGTTAAGTTGCAGCAGGTGTCTGTGGTGGATAACGGGGGGGCAGTGTGACCTCTGGGGGGTGTGTGCTCTACATATCTAATGCTGTTTTCAGTGTGCTGTCAAGGGCCTGTCTGGACGCTGACCTTGGCATGTCTACCCACAATGCAGTACGACATCAGGTCTGCCTGGGGGGGAGGGAGGCCATGGGGGCATTAAATCAATGAGGGAGACACAGAAGGACGTACACGGTGTAAAACAGGGGTTCCCAAACTTTTTCAGCTGAGACCCAAAAGATTTTTTTTTTGTAACCACGAGACTTACCAAACTTACTGGATGAATTTAGAGCTCAAGCCATATTTGAAAAATAGGGAAAAAAGCTGATCTACAAGCTCACAGATCTGCTTTTTACGTTTTTAATGGATTTTTGTATATTTTCTTGATGATGTTTTATTTTTGTAATTTCTGATTTTAAAATATAAATAATATTGTGTGAAGAAATACCTCTTGTACACACTGCAAAAATACAGAACAAAGTAGCCTACGCCGTTTAAAAATGGACATTGCCAGAGTTAAATTAACATTTATTAGGATTTTACAGCGTAGACTCTCTTTGTAAGGCCCCTAAGGGTCCATTTAACTCGTGTAAAATGTAAAAATGGACACAAATGGACCCATAATAGGATATTACTGCGTAGATATTGAATGAAAGACAAGCAGGAATAGAAAAAGAGAGGAAGCGTGCTGTTTTAACTCGAGAATGAAATGAAATCACAGGATTTCACCGCGTGAGACGGAGGAAGAGGGGAAGAGGAGAAATGAAGGGCGAGTAACAGCCATAACATCAATAGGTGAAGATGGATGAAGAGGATTCTGTCATGCATGAACAGTATGTGTGCGCACACACTGTTCATGCATGAATTAATTCCTGATACCAATACCTCCGTTTGATCTGTGCTGCACACTTAAGATGTGTGTCATGAGCTATTTGTATGCATGCATGCGTGTGTGTGTGTGTGTGTGTGTGTGTGTGTGTGTGTGTGTGTGTGTGTGTGTGTGTGTGCGTGTGCGCGTGCGCGTGTGCGTGTGCGTGAGCGTGCGTGTGTTGAGTTTATTGAGTTTATTCCCCTCATTAGCTGATGCAGTTTAGCTAGCTAGAGCAAATCAATTGTAAAGAAAGGAGGAACAGTGAATTTGTTGGTTAAGAAGTCAGTTTGAGTTGCCAATGCCTACATATGTGTGCGACTTCACTTTTTTTTTGCACATGCGTGTGTGTGTGTGTGTGTGTGTGTGTGTGTGTGTGTGTGTGTGTGTGTGTGTGTGTGTGTGTGTGTGTGTGTGTGTGTGCGCGTGTGCGTGCGTGTGTGCGTGCGTGTGTGTGTGCATCACTAAGCAGGAAGGAGCAATGACTGGGCATTTGTGGATTGTGACGTCATTGGGTAGAGGGTATCATTTAGTCTGGCCTCAGGGAGGGACACGCTGGCTTGTAGCCTTTTCATTGGCTGAGGACCTTGCAGTGTCGATGGCTCAACCTTGCTGCATTTCCAGCTCATTGGCTCAGATCAGGCCCTTAATAATGGCAGTTTATCATTCACTGAGGCTATTTTTAACCAAGGACTGTGAGCTGTCTGATCTGATTCAAGATATAACAAGAGGCGGGCATGTGCACGTGTTCTCACATGCGCTCAACTGCAAACACACACGCATGCATGCGCGCATGCAAGCGTGCATGCACGCACACACAACACACACACTACATACATTTACACAGTTGAAATCACACTTAACTTTGTAACCGAGACAAGGCGGAGAAGCAGGTCACGGGGAATATTTGCTGTTATCACTTCTCTTGACTCTTCCTCACACATTTCAGTCAGATGGGAATACATCTCTCTAGTTTACACTGACAGCCTGGGGTACTGTGTAATGATTGAATAATTGATCCGTGGAAGAGGAAGTACACTACACAAGCTGCAAGACAATTGCAGTCATGAGCCTCTTATACTGTATAACAAGGAATAGCTCACTATAAAGCTCAATTCTTAAGTCCCATTAACGGTGGGGCTCTAAGGATGGTGATGTCATTCTGTCCATCTGTCATTCTGACTGTCCGTCAGTCGATCCATCCACCACTTTGGTCCCAAACAAGAAATAAAAAAATGTAATGGGTGCATTGCCATGACACTTAATGAGCACATTCATGCTCCATGGAGGTTGAACCCTGACCATTTCGAGTGATATGACCTTGCCTGGTACCCTCAAACCAACATTTCAGCTATGCACACAAGATATCATATGATATAAGATGGCAGGATGAACCCAACAGATTTTCACTCTAGCGCCACACTGTGGCCAAAATGTCTCGTTGGGTGTAAGGAGCAGCACAACCCCTAGGGGCTGCTAGCGGGTCTTTTAGACTCCAAGGGCCCTATCTTGCGCACCCAGCGCGACACAGTACTAACTGAACAGGCAGTGGAATTGCTAATACAATTATTTTCCCAAACACCACACAAAAATAAGAAATGAATAGTTCTAATATTACTGATTCTGATTCTGGTTGTGTGTGTGTGTGTGTGTGTGTGTGTGTGTGTGTGTGTGTGTGTGTGTGTGTGTGTGTGTGTGTGTGTGTGTGTGTGTGTGTGTGTGTGTGTAGGTGTTGTGCGTGTCGGCACCCCCACGGCTCCAGAGGTCACCCTGCGTCTCAACCTGACAGTGAAAGCCAGCAGCTGTATGGAGCCCGGCAGCCGTTTCAGTGACCCGCAATGCTCTGGGAAGGGCAAGTGCATCACACAGTCCTCTGCGGTACGATGGCAGTGAAGAGTTAATCCCATTCAGACCTGGAAAGCATCTGTGTCATTTTAGACTTTATTTTTAGCTATATATATATATATGCAACATAGGTTTTTCAGAAGGATTTAGAAGGCATTCCGCTGCTGTCGGGGCAGAAACCTCTTATCTCCATCTTCTAACTTTTTGTGTTTTTGGGCGGTGTAGCCGCCCCTATAAGTGGGGTTGGGTTGGGACACCTCATTAGTACACCCTTCGCTGTACTGTGATTGGCTCATAATTAGTACACCCCTAGCATTAGTACACCCCGAGCTGTACTGTGATTGGCTGACTCTATTGGCTGACTCTATTCAGCACTGTGATTGGCTAGCGAGACACATGATGAAATCAATAACCTATAAATATGCACAAAAAAAAAAGAAAAAAAAAAATTAAGTGAGCTTCCATCACTGTGATGACCACTGTGATGACCACACCACCCACTTCACACTGGCTGTGATTCTTTCGTAAATTAGCGCCCTAATCGATCATACCACAGCGCCAAACAAAAGTACCTAAAGTAGCAGATCTGCAAGCTTGAAACACGGCGCGAAGCGTTGATCTGCTACTTTTGCTATTGTATTTATGTATTATTGATTATTATTTGAATCCTGAAAAGTAACAGTTTTGGACATACTGTATGAGATTTCCACCGGACAGAGACAATTTGTACAATCGGGTCTCAGGTCTCAGGTCTAAATGGGTTTTTAAAAAAAACTTTTCTCTGAGATTATTTCAGCTGGTACTTCTGGAAAGACAGGAGAAGGGGTGGTTTGCTGCAAAAATCACAAGCTGGACCCATGCAGAAGTCCTACTTTCTACAGGGTTTTACAAATGCACGTGTTCTGTTTTCTCAATCCCCGAGAGGAATAGTTTGAAACATTCTTCTGTACAATTGCACACTGGTAGGGATTTGTCAGTGACTACCACTGCGTATTCACATACTGTAGGTGACCTTTTATGTTAAAAATAGACTTTAGTGAGCCACCTAATTCGTTTTTTGTCCGTTTTTAGGTTAAAGTGAGACGAACAGTCTGAGGGGAGGCATAGACAAGAGAGAAATTGAGACAGAGTCCTCTAGCGGTCTCTGCTCTGTCAGAACAGAACAGAACAGAACAGAACAGAACAGAACAGAACAGAACAGAACAGAACAGAACAGAACAGAACAGAACAGAACAGAACAGAACAGAACAGAACAGAACAGAACAGAACAGAACAGAACAGAAGAGTGCAGGGCAAAGCTGTTCTTTGTACTGCTGAATATATTTAATGACAGTTACCATTAAATATGTCTATGTCAATCTAAAGATAAAGCTTTTTTAAATTGACTTTCTGGAGATAATCTGCAATAGTCTCTGTTTGCTCTTTTGAAAATGATGAGAACATGCTTCACAGTAAGTAAAATCATCAGGTCTCTTTTATGTAGAGTAGACAATTATTTTTATCAACTTTCTTCTCCCAATTTAGTCGTTACGCCAATTACCCTCCCCACACATTTCTGTGCTGCCACTGCTATTGTACCGTACCGGCTCACTTGCCAGTGTGTTGTGGAGGCCTCACTGGGAGGACCACCATCTTACTCCTCCTGTTCAGTGTTACCCCACTGACAGGTACCGCCCCATGCACCCTAACCTATAGACCCCTTAATAGACGACGTCACACTGATAAGAACCAGTATGCGCGCTCAGGCCGGCACCAAATGAAACCCATTCTGTCATGTCTCGCTAGGACCCGCCTCACTAGCTAACACACAAGAGGAGGTTGAATGAACTGAAACCAGCGCACCGCACCCCCAAACAATTATGTTGGGAATTGATTGCATGAAACAATCACCTGTGCGTCTCAATGTTGGTAAACAAATAATTGGTCTATAGTAGTCTCTAGCTCAGTGACAAAGATCACCCTCACCGCCTAGCTTACCTCCCCCAAACACAGCCAGCAGTGTTTGTACAGATGCTCGGTTGAAATGAGATATTATGTGAAATGTTTAGAGAAATTTGTTTGGAATGTAATGACATTGTTTTTATAACTTCCAAGATTTTAATGTTACATTTGTGTGTGTTTATAGTTTTATCCTTTTCTTATCTACATTTTTTATCCCACGATTTTTGTAACCCATTTTTTCACCCAGTGCCCATGCTGTAATCCTGGGCGCTACTCTCCCTCTGCCAGCCTGGGGAGAGCCCCGAACTGAGCTCATGCTTCCTTCAATGCATGAGGAGTGAGCAGGCTGCTTCTTATCACCTGACAGGGGAGGAGTTTCCCCAGTAGGACGTAACGTGTGGAAGGATCACGTTATTCCAACCAGTTCCTTTCCCCTCCATCAGCTGACCAGGGGGAGGCAGTATAGAGACCAGGATTACTGCATGTTTTTTGTGAGGGTACCTACCCTAGGGGACATGGGGAGAACATGCACACTCCACACAGAAAGGCCCTTTCGCCAATCCCACCTAGGGTATGGGCACTGATGGCGCAGAGGAGAGAACACGCCCACAGGATTTTCGAGCTGTGAGGCGCCACCGTGCCCCCATAGTTTTGCCTTTTGTTACGATGCGCCATGGTGGATTCAGCGGTACCGTATTGGACAGGTACTTTATCCCATGCGCCACCCAAGTGCTATAACAGAGTTAATTTAATTCAGTGAACAAATGGAACCAAATGGACCCATACGGGTCTATTTGTTCACTCTCTCACTTGCTCACTAAAACACTCACCTGAGGACTCTCCCTCACCCGTACCTGCACCTTCTCCTCCTGCACTGTGCTGTACAGGGGACATGTAGCTCCTGCTCCCTGGAGGTTGCTGAGGAGTGAACAAAAGGCTGGTGTGGTGCAGAGGAGAGGGCATGCCGGTGGGGCATTATGGTAGATTCTAACTATAGCAAAGCTCAGGGATTTGGGATGGAGTTTTAAATGTGCTGAGCCTGGTTTGCCGTTACACAGATTTGCCGCTCAGTCTCCAACAAACTTGCAGCTACTGAGATCCCTTCTCGTTTCTTTTTCATTTCTTCCAAATCTAATTATTTTGCCATTTCTCAGAGGTTTGCAGAAAATTGGATCTTAACAGTGTCACAGTATTCAGTCTCATTATTATTTCTATTTCATAACTTTTTCTTTCCATCGTAGCTGCTCATTAGAGTAGTTTACCAGGATGTAGGCTCTGCAAATGTTGTAATGTTAAGTGTGTGTGTGTGTGTGTGTGTGTGTGTGTGTGTGTGTGTGTGTGTGTGTGTGTGTGTGTGTGTGTGTGTGTGTGTGTGTGTGTGTGTGTGTGTGTGTGTGTGTGTGTGTGTGTGCGCGCGTGTGCGTGTGCGTGCGCGTGCGCGTGCGTGCGCGTGCGTGCGTGTGTGCACGTGCATGTGTGTGTGTGTGGATTTCCAGAGCACCTTTTATTGTGAATGTGAAGATGGCTACACAGGGATCTTCTGTGAGGAGTTTGATGCCTGTCATCACAGACCTTGTCGCAACAACGGAACGTGCACTGACCTCAGACAGGGGGATGAGGGTCACAACTTCACATGTACCTGCCCCCCAGGTATTTGTGTGTGTGTGTGTGTGTGTGTGTGTGTGTGTGTGTGTGTGTGTGTGTGTGTGTGTGTGTGTGTGTGTGTGTGTGTGTGTGTGTGTGTGTGTGTGTGTGTGTGTGTGTGTGTGTGTGTGCGCGCGTGCGTGCTTAATGCAACATTATGAGTGTCATGTGCATCATTGTTTCAGGCTGTGTGTCTGTATACTGTACGTGTGTTTATCTTTCAAGACACAGAAGTATCCAAGCCTGTCTGTGTGGCCTCTGCAGGGTTGATTAGAGCTGAGAACACTCAAGAAGTCTCAAGCCTGTCTCCCATCTCTCTGTTTGGCAAACTCTAATTGAGAGAGAATGAAGAGAGACAAGCCTTTGATCGTATCAGTTATTTTGGGAGCCAGCCTCGTGGGGCAGTGTGGGGGGAAGGTAAATGATCTCATGGATGTAAGGGGCACGTTGATTGCCAGCCACTTACCAATAATGAAGGGTGCTAACACACCTAATGGAAGTGTTTAGGCTTCCTTACACAAGACAAGAAGAAAGAGAGAAGAAACAAGAGAGAATGGTTGACAGACCACATGAAAATGGGGGTGTATATAGAATCAAGAGAGATTGACAGCTATTTTACAGTTTACACGCATTGCAGTGACACTGGCGCTATGCACCATACTCCCTGGACTTCTGTGCCTGTGAAAGGTGTCCAGTGATGATGACACCATCCATTCCTTGTTTATAGCCTGCTGATTATGTGTCTCTAAGGACGGCTGTGTCGGTCTGTTGGTCGGTTGTTCGATCAATCCGTCCATCCACCACTTTGATCTAAAATACAATATTCTGAAAACTACTGGCTGGGTCGCCATAGAATTGGCTGTGTTCCTTCATCCTCCTCAGAGGATAAAACCTTTTGACTGGTGATTCCTAAAGCCAAAATTTACCAAAATGTGTAATTGCATACAAGAGCCAATATGCAATATAGCCACAATAGTGAGACATGAGAGAATGTTGGTTGGTTGGTTCAAATCACTATGGTCCAGATGGGTGTCTGGAGCGGCACGGCATCTAGGGGCCACTATTGGGGCTTTTAGAATAGTGTCGTTGTTGTTGTTGTTGTTGTTGTTTGGACAATCAAGTCTCTCACCAATTACCAATGACACAGTGACCATGGAGTGATAGATATTAATTGAATAGTTGGGCAAAGTTTTGGTTGAGGTCAACAGCTGGAAGAAGGCTTTGATTAGTACTGTTAACCAGCTCAGATGATAAAATGTAATATATTATTTTCCGGAACTGCTCTAGTTGCTGTATCACTAATACAGGACCAATGCAGGGTAGTTGAAGTGAGGGGGGATAGGGATACGTCTACCTCTACATAACCAGCTGTACTGTCTCAATGTGATTCTCAGGTTATGAAGGGGAGCGCTGTCAATCACTAGTGGACCACTGCCTCTCCCAGCCATGTAAGAATGCAGCCACTTGCTCCAGTAGCCTGGCTGGACCCAGGTGCTACTGCCCTGAAGGTAAGTATTCAACCACAAGCTACTGCACTGAGTAGCCTACAGTATACTGTGTATGAGTGAGTTGCACCAAAGTCTCATCTGGTTGCGCCACATGACGTTTGCAAGTGTGCTCATTTCTGTGTGCATGTTTGAAGGAGCAAGGGAGAAAGAGAGAGATTTGGCATGTGCTTAATTTTTTTTTTAACTTACATTTTTATCCCACGATTTTTCTTTCACCCTTTTCACCCAGTGCCAATTGTCTAAGTATTCCTGGGCGCTACACTCTCTCTGCCAACCTAGGGAGAACCCAGAGCCAAACTCATGCCTCCTTCAATGCATGAGGGCTAACAAGCCTTCTTATCACCCAACGGAGGGGAGTTTCCCCAGTAGGAAGTAGCGTGTGGAAGGAACACGCTCTTTAACCAGTTCCTTTCCCCTCCATCAGGCGCCCTGGCTGACCAGAGGGAGGCAGTATTTGCATGTGCTTTAATGTGCAGCAAGCTGATGTAGCTGCTGTTATCTTGGTCTTGGTATATGTTGCGTGCTCACTATGTGTTTATCAGTATTTATGCCACTGTGATGCTTAATTTAAACCTTTCTCCTCCATTCTAATTAGTCTGCATAGCCTTCACGACCCACTCAAGCCTCTCCCGGGAAAACTCTGACCGCAAAACTTCTGCCCAAACAGCACTCCTCATCAAGGGCACAGTTGTCCCCTATTAAACACAGGCACATATGTACACACAATAACACAGCCGTGACACACAAGCACACACTTTTCCACATTCTTATGCATGCACACTGTGCGCACATAGCCATTGACACCGAAAAGCTCACTCAGCAAACACAGTAAGTTGTCCATGCTCTATCAATAAAAGAACAGAGAAAGGGTGTAGAAGCTGGCAGGGAGAATGCTGCTTGTCCCGGGTACAATTCCCAGCGGTCAGTTTTCTGATCCAGAGCAGGGCCAACAATGCACCACATAACTGAATTATTAATCCGCTGTTGCTAGAGAACAAGGGCTCCAACAAGGACAGGAATTCATAATCCACCACATGTTTATTTATTTTCAACTGCCGAAAAATGAAAAAAGAAGAAAAAGAAGAAGTGGAAACCATGGCAACTTTTAATTAGTGCAAGGAAGTTTTATTTTGTGGGGCACCTCTTGATTTTTAACAGGCTTGTTTGGTAGCACAATGTGAAGCAACTGTAGCCTACACCACAAAATCTGAGTGTTAATTTAACTCTGAAAGAGTTATTGAAGATTGAGAGATTGTCTCAGTGTAGTTGCTTGATAGAAGAAAAGACGTCTGTCAAGAAAAGCCGAAACTCATGAAAAACTCTGTCAAACTCTGAGTGAAAGCTCACCGCCCAGTAAGCCTTTCTTTATACAATAACATACATGTTAAACTCTGTTAAAGCTCACCTCTACCGTACAGTATGTATAGAACACTTTATAATAACATAGAAGAAGCTCCTGACTCAAGTGCACATGAGAGAAAACACATACTTTGACCTAAAAACACAGAAAGGCAAGCCAATACAATGAGTGAAAAGAAGAGTTGCTTGTTGATTAAATTGGTATCTGACATATAAGTTAACCAGCATCATCACTGATCCACATCCTTCCATAAATAAATGTTCTCTATTAAGATATGAATGGTTTCTCTGTAGTAGCAGTTATGTCAAAAAACACTTTCTGATTCCACGCATGGATTGCACTGCAGTGCAGAGCAGTGTCTAGAGCAATGTGGGACAATATATTTAAAAGATAGAATGGGAGAAAGTATAACACAAGGTTAGTTCTGCATGAGATATGAAAGCAGTAGTTCTTAGATTTTCATCTTTTCTGCTTGCATTTCCCACAGGACTCAGTTCCTATCTCAGGAAGTGATGGATCACTTTACTCTGCTTTCTGCTTTTAGCCTTTTGTCAGGACCAGGCCAATATCATGCTCTATCAAGGCTTTAAAGATGATAACAAAACAAATACTTGCTTTAGCATCCTCTTGCATGTATGTGCAAACAAATCAAGGTGTTGTTAATTCCTCCTGGTGAAGCCCATACAAGACCTGACCTGGCTCTGAGCATTTGACAGATTCTTTTGGCTGAAAGAAATCCTTCCCTTCTTGTTGGCAGGGGAGGATTCAAGAATTTTTGACACATTTCGACGATTTGAAGCGACCGACCGCAGAACATAGGCGGTTCAGCAGGGTCCATATCCGGCATGGTAGGTCTTCACGCTTGACTCTCTCGGGTCCCAGATGTAGCGATGGATATGTGTGGGCCCGACCATCTCCCACTCCTCCTTCCAAGTTGCCACCAGCCATGCGTTTATTGACAGACAGGTCTTCAGGGACCACCTTATTGTAGGGATGGCGGGACTTGAGTGTGCTTGGGGGTGCCGTTATCATTGTGGTCATGCAGGTTGTGCCAGTCATGTTTCTGGGCTGTCCTTGCCAAGATGAGGGTAGAAGCCACCCGCTAGGACTGGCAGGTGGAACACAGGGGTAGGCTTCAGGCACCCAGCTGTAATCCAGAGGGCGTAGTCAATGGTAACATCAACCTTTGTGATGTGTGGGCTTTCTTCTCCAGGCTGGGGCGCAGTATTCGGCCGCAGAGAAGATCAGGGCTTGCTTGGTTATTCATAACGTCTTGGTGGAGGCTCCCCAGGTCGTGCCAGCGGGAAGTCGGATAAGCAAGACCCTTGATGTCACCTGTGGGACACAGGGTTCTGTTCCTCAGTCTTCTGAGCCTGCAATGCTGGCCATCACGGGTCTCGAGGATGTAACTGCGGTTTGATGAAGTTCACCATATGCTGATCTGGGATTGTCCTTGGTGCCAGATGGTGTCGTATGCAGCTCAGGTAGCCTGACACTCAGCCTGAATTTTCATTTAGTTTCATCGCCAGAATTTCTTTTTTTTTAATGGCTATGGCTAGCGATTCAGGGGCTGGAGCCAGGCTAGCTGTCAGATCCAGTAACACTACTTCTTGTTGTCCTGGAAGCGAACGACCTTTTGGCGTGTAGTTGAAGCGCAAGGGGGCGGGTGGGGAGAGAGTCAAGGCACAGACTACTGTGTTGTTGACGGACAACGGATGCACGCTTATGAGAAACAACAAAAATAAAACCTGGCAAAACAGTTGCGTGCATTAGCGCAAGATGAGGATAAAGGAAACATTCAGTCTAAATGTCCAGTTTGCTAATTCACAACTACTGTGCCAGATAATCACCAAGACAGTAAAAAAAGAAAAAACGTTTCAGTCATTCAGTCCGACTTCACTGTAGCCTATAGTAGCCTTTTCATAAATTATATTTGTATTAGGCTGTCCTGAAAGTTTATAATATTTAGAGAAATGTAGAGTTTCAAATACAAAAGTAGTGGTAGTAGTTGTAAATTACTGGACATTTAGACTCAAGTTTCCTTTATCATCATCTTGCGCTAATGCACGCAACTGTTTTGCCTGGTTTTATTTTTGTTGTTTCTCATAAGCGTGCATCCGTTGTGTGTCAACATCCGTGGCTTGACTTCAGTGCGCTGACTCTCTCCCCACCCGCCCCCTTGAGCTTCAACTACACGCCAAAAGGTGTCCTCACTGTCTTGTTACCTGGTCCACCGTTGGTTGACCTGCAATGATGGAAATCGGCTTGTATCCACGGTAGCTGTGGGTCCACGCACGCACGCACGCACGCACGCACGCACGCACGCACGCACGCACGCACGCACGCACGCACGCACGCACGCACGCACGCGTGATGCACAAGCATGCACACCAGAGTTTTTTTTGCATACTGTACAGTTTGGTGCTTCAACACCATCTACAGCACAGACACATAAATCGTCACCCATAACATGCTACATAAATCAAAGCCAATTTATCCAACAGAGCTTCCTTGAGTAGAAGTCACCACAGCAGAAAGGCTTAAAATGAACTGATCCATGGCGGTCAAGGATAACTTTGGCAGAAGTCATCAAAGGAGACCCAGAGACTTGATCACAAAATATTGACAGCAAGAACAAAAGCAGTATTTTTGTATTTGTGACGCAAGCCTCGGATATTCAACTGGCTTTGCTCTTGAGACACTCTTCTGTCACTGGGACCAGTTGACATTGTCTGTTTTGTTGTCAACCTTTCACGGTTTGTTTGTTGTCACACTGCAAAAGAAGGAAATAGCCATAGCCTCTGGCTGCGCCCCCTCTAGTGCAAAATGGCTTAAAATGAAAGAAAGCAAGAAAGAAATAAAGAAAACCTACTCTTTCTCTGCCACACTGGAGGGCTGGATAGTGTGTGTGTGTGTGTGTGTGTGTGTGTGTGTGTGTGTGTGTGTGTGTGTGTGTGTGTGTGTGTGTGTGTGTGTGTGTGTGTGTGTGTGTGTGTGTGTGTGTGTGTGTGTGTGTGTGTGTGTGTGTGTGTGTGTGTGCGTGCGTGCGTGCGTGCGTGCGTGCGTGCGTGCGTGCGTGCGTGCGTGCGTGCGTGCGTGCGTGCGTGCGTGCGTGCGTGCGTGCGTGCGTGCGTGTGAAACGTACAGTATGTGAAAAGCGACCTTATTTCACCGTCTGACGTGGACATTTATCATCTCACCTCTATATATTCTCTCTTTTTGTTGTTCTCCTCTCCTCCCCATACTCCTATTCTTCTATACCTCAATCTACCTCAATTTAATCTACTGCATCTGTCAATATGTCTGTCCTTATCTGTCTTACAGGTCCATTTGTTCACTCTCAGAGTTAAATTAACACTCTGGATTTAACAGTGCACATTCCTATCAGTCTTCCCATGCGAGAGGGAATGTAGGGCGTCATTTCGTAATTTCATTCTGCTGTGCATCTCTGATGTAAAGTTATGAATGAGAATAAAGAGGAACTTGAACTTGAGCAGTGGTTCTCAAACGTTTTAACTTCAAGGACCCCCATAACTCTGAGAGTGTACAAATGGGTCCTTGGACCCCACTTTGAGAACCATTGATGTGGAGCATTGAAAATGAGTGTGTCACGTTTTCTCCCGGTCTTGTCCCCTTTCTCCAACGATGCCTAAGTCATAGGTCATGACCAAGTAAGTTCACAGATACGACTAAGTATAAATCAGGCTTTACTGTACCTCTGTGTCTATTATCTCTGCCCCATAGGCTACCAGGGGGCCACGTGTGAGCAGAAGGTGGACCCATGCGCCTCCAGTCCTTGCCATAACAACGGGACCTGCTATGCCCAGGGCCCTGGTCCTCTGGGCTTTGGCTGTAGCTGTGCAGCAGGCTTCACTGGCCCCACCTGCGCCCAGCTGGTGGACTTCTGTGCCCTCAACCCCTGTGCACACGGGATCTGCCGCAGTGTTGGCAACAGCTACAGGTGTCTGTGTGTTCCAGGTAGGTTGTCTCTGCCACTGAAGTCTCACCGATTGATTTGTGTCATCCATTGATTGATTTGTCTTGTTGGCACATGGCAGTCATGATAACATTATGTTACAAAGGTATTCCCTGGGCTGAGCTGAAAGATGAGGATTGTGCTCTCTTTTCTTCTTCTGCTGAGACTTTTTTCTGCTGCTGTGAAATGATGAAGTGGCATTAAACTAAATGTTTATGGATAAAGCCCGGACAACAGGTAGTTATAGCTGCTGCTGTAAGTAGCAGATGAAGAAGGAGCAAGAGGATGGGGATGAGGAAGAGGAGAAAGGTGAGAAAAACAGCAAGAGGAGGCAGTCGAAGACAGGAAGAAGAATAATTTATATGGGTTTGTTTATGCAATTGAAGGCCAAGTGTTCAGCAATCAACAGCAGGCTTGTATATAGATAGGCATGTATCTGCAGTCTATCTCCTCAAAGGTAGACCAATCACAGCTAATGTTAAGTCCACAAAACAGAACCACTGCACCACAGTCTGCACCAGGAAATGCCTGGCTGGTAACATGGAATGTGAGGGACTTCATCTGAGTCTTCGATGATGAACCTGCTGATTTGGAAAGGTTTCGTAGGGAGCCTGCCATATCTCCCGGGCACGACGAACCCCCTCAGGGCCATACGTAAAGTAAAAAGTAGAGAGAAGAACTAACAGGGTGGGAAGGGGGGATGCAGAATGCAAGATGAAAGAGGGGGAAGAGGGTTAGATGAGCATTTATAGTTGAATGAAGTGAATTGATTTGATTGGAGGTGTGGTCCTGCTCCTGAACTTCTGATAGGAGCTCCATTTATTTCACCCTACAAGTCGACATCTCCACAAGCAGCCAGTCTCTATAGTGTGGCCTCATCACAGAAGATCTAATTTTTAGTCCTTCAACACTACCTGCCCCCACCCCTGAATTCCCTCCCTGTATTTATGTCTCCTCGTGTTTTCGCGGTAAATAAGGGTTTACAATATAAGCATACCATATTATTGCTTGTGAAGGACAAGTATGTGATTTCTGGCTCAGGTTGGCTCAGATTCAAGTACAAAGGCAGTAAATATGAACAATGAATGGGGGAGGGGTTTTTTAAGGGGAAATTGAGGCACTGGCTCTCCACTATATAGATATATATAAGACCAATTGAGTGGAATAATGGCTAATCATTATCCATTCCATTCCATCACATTTACCTACTAGTAATGGTGGTGGTTGTGGGAGCCAAGGTGGTGGGGATGAGAGTGGGGGTACTGTGTGTGCTTCTTGAGATACAGACGTCATTGCCTCTTTGTGTGACGCTCTGTGTGATATTGTGTCTCATCGTCTGCTTTCTGCCTGTCCTTGTCCTTTTGTCCTTCCTTTCTCTTTTATCTATGCCTGTTTACCAGCACTCGCCTTCCTTTCATGCTCTGTTGTCTGGTTGTCATGGTGATACAGTCTTTTCGCACGTGTGTGTGTGTGTGTGTGTGTGTGTGTGTGTGTGTGTGTGTGTGTGTGTGTGTGTGTGTGTGTGTGTGTGTGTGTGTGTGTGTGTGTGTGTGTGTGTGTGTGTGTGTGTGTGTGTGTGTGTGTGTGTGTCTGGCTCTAAGGCACTGTCTGCAGCCATGACTAAACTGGCAGGTGCTGTTGTCCAATCAGAAGCCTCTGCTCACGCAGTCCTGTCTAATGCGATTGGTGAGATCCGTGATTTGCAATCAGCATCCCAGATGCTACACTGAACGAACACACACACACACACACACACACACACACACACACACACACACACACACACACACACACACACACACACACACACACACACACACACACACACACACACACACACACACACACACACACACACACACATGTACATACAGACAGACACATAGTGTGCTCACACACACAGTGTGTTTTGCACCATAATTGACCTTTTATCCACCACATCAGTATGCCAGCTGGTGTCTGAAGTGTGTGTGTGTGTGTGTGTGTGTGTGTGTGTGTGTGTGTGTGTGTGTGTGTGTGTGTGTGTGTGTGTGTGTGTGTGTGTGTGTGTGTGTGTGTGTGTGTGTGTGTGTGTACTGGTATTACTGTATACTTGTGAGGGCCATCCTAACAGTTTATGTCCTCACAAGTGCAGTATACTATAATAATATCAACGTGTGTGTGTGTTTATTGTTTATTATTGTTAGCTGACGCAGAGGCGACAGCTAGTCTTCCTGGGGTCCATATAAGATGCATACAAATATAAAAACATGAAAAATACATAATTACAATACATTATACAGAGATTTAATACAACATAAGATTAAGATTCTGGTCATGTGGTCTGCTGCAACAAGTGTTTCGTTAAATCTTGAATGATCATTTATTTTGTGTGAGATGAATGTGAGATGGTAACAAGTTCCAGAATGATATAGATCTATAAATAACTGTGTGTGCGATATTGAGATTGAGATTCGTTCTTGGGGCAGGAAGTGTTAAATGCCCACGGCTGGCATTCCTGGTGTAATTGTGTGTATTGGTTGATTTTGAAATGTTATTTACAAAAATAATCTGGTGTTTGATTTAAAATAATGTTTCTGAAGAACATAAGGAGACTACAAGGCAGTTTTTGTTTGACAGATAACCAGGACAGGCGTGTATGCATATTATGCAATACTAGTGTGTGTTGAACAATGAAGTGCCAGTCTGGCAGCTCTGTTCTGAACAAGTTGCAATTTGTTCAGGTCCGACATAGTTGCCGCTGACCGTACGACAGGACAGTAATGAAGGTGACCCCTACCTATTTGAGGATGTCAAGTAGGTGGAGCACTTCCTGACCATGGCTATGATGCCTCTTCCCATTTTCGTCAAAATGCAATCAATATGATCAGACCATGACAGTTGAGTGTGTGTGTGTGTGTGTGTGTGTGTGTGTGTGTGTGTGTGTGTGTGTGTGTGTGTGTGTGTGTGTGTGTGTGTGTGTGTGTGTGTGTGTGTGTGTGTGTGTGTGTGTGTGTGTGTGTGTGTGTGTGTGTGTGTGTGTGTGTGTGTGTGTGCATGTGTGTGTGCATGACTGCTGGCACTCTGACAGAGGACTGGCGGAGAGCTGATATGTACTAAGGATTCCATCTCCCTGCTCCGAGGGGAGTCAGGAGTGTAAGCCGGCCAGCCAGGCTGAAGATGGCAGACAGAGGCTGGGATAAAAAGGCACTTGACATTTCACTGGCATTTCACTATGAAGACCCTGGAGGCTTTAACTGGGCTCCTCGTTAATTTCTACTGCTTTCCTTCACCAAACACACATTAGCTGCAGATCCAGGGGCTGATGAAACTGTTTCAAAGTGGGTCCCAAATGAGGAAGTCAGGCAGCCAATCTGGGTAATGGACTAATCGAAACGGAATGAGATTTGGGTCTCAATCCATAGTTTTATGTATCATTCATCTGTGTTGATGTTTGGAAGTCAAGTCAGTGTATCTATAAATTCACAAAATCTCTTTGTGTGTATCATGTCCCACCCCAGACCGATCAACTTCACACTTGGCGTGTGCGTAGCCGATGAGCCAGGGGATGTGTGTGGAATTTGGTTGGATCGTGGGTGTCAGTCTGTCTGTGTCCCATTTAACGCCCATACTGTACATGGAGGTCCTTGGAGAATGCAATGTAAACAATATTGCATTCTATGGGAGTGAAGGGTGGAGCATTTGGTTGCAAAGCAAATTCGTTAAAAGTGCCTTGCCTTGCGTCAAACTTTGATGCGGATTTTGCCTACAGGCATTGGTGACTCCCCTTAATTTTGACATTTGTGACCGTACCCTAATGATGCATAAGACCCTGCAGCCTCTTTGAAATGAAGAAAAAAATGAAGAATGATGTGTTGTGTATGTGTCTATGTGTGCTGCCGACCTTGGACTCTCACTGTATCCTATACGTCAGAGGCTTTCTCTGATTCAGTGCAAAGCTGCCATCCTGTGGCTCCCACTGTGCACTGCATTCTAGTTTCACACAGCATAGTGCCCAAGGTGACAGAAGCCACTGCAGAGATTCTGTTCTTGCAAATGCCCATACAACTTGAAAAGGATGAGGATACAGTACATTTGTTGGCCCTAATTGTTCAGTCAATAAGTACAGTGGTAACTGTGTGTGAAAGATTACAGTTCAATCTATCACAGTTACAGCTGTACTGGCATCTCCCCTAGGCTTAGGGTAAAAAGCTCAGTCATCCGGGAGAGACTCGGAGTAGAGTTGCTGTTCCTTTACGCAGAAAGGAGCCAATTGAGGTGGCTCAGATATCTAGTACGGATGCCACCTTGGCGCCTTCCCAGGGACGTGTTTGGCACACGTCCAGCTCGAAGGAAGACCAACGTTCGGGGAAGACCATTAACCAGATGGGGGATTAGGCATATGCTGCCCTTGGAACGCCTCAGGACCCCCCAGTTAGAAGTATAGCTAATGTGGCCCGGGAAAGGGAAGTCTGGGATTCTCTGCTGGAACTGTTACCTCCGCAACCCGATTCCAGATACGCAGTAGGCCTAGAAGATGGATGATGATTGAATTTGGCAAAAATAGGCGATCTACAATGTGCTGGCTGTGACTATAGGCCTAATCGCAATTATTTAAGATAATCGCAACTATTTTTGCATAATCGTTTCCATTTCAAAGATTTTCACACATTTTCAAAAAAGCAGAAATAGCACATCTACAAGCTCACAATGCTGACACGTTGTGAGCTTGTAGATCAGCTATTTCTGCTTTTTTTTATAAATGTATAAAAATGATTAAACATGTCAATAATTTCTTTATATATTTCAGTTACTTGTCATATCTGCCCTGTGCTTTTTTTGCTTACGAAGCCTGAAAGGCTTCATATGTTCCAATGTTCGACGCCAAACACGTACACAATTAAATTGTTAATCGCAATTATTTGAGTGACAATTAATCGTCAACTTAAATTTGTAATCGTGAGGCACGTGCACAGATAGACTCTAGGTGGTGCTAGAGCACCTGCCCTTTGCCCTCTGGACCAAAAGTGCCCTTTTGAAGAATAAAAAATATTTTTTTTTTGGTGTTTACACATCTACATCAGACAGCATATGGCTATTGAAACAAATACATATGCAATTACGACGTACAAGATGTGCCTGTAATAAAACTCACACTACTAGGGCAGCCGGCGGTTCCGCGCGCCGCACAAGGTGCCCTTTTTTTTACTTGAGCACCTGCCCCTCAAAATGTCTGTGCACGCCACTGTGACAGCCCTAGCTGTGACGCATGAGCTTGTGGATCGGGATTTTGCATTTATCTAACCTACATTACAGCTGAAGGCTTTTGTAAAAGCAGTTCAGCAGAAGTACATTATGCTGGTCACATCATCTGTACAGCAGGGGTCTTCAACGTTTTCAGGCCAAGGACCCCCAACTGATGGGGAGATGGAGCAGGGACCCCCTACCTCAGGGATATTCAACTAGATTAGGCAGGGGGCCACAATTGTAAAATGACTTGAAGCCAGGGGCCACAAGACCGTGACAACAAAACCGTTTGTCGTGTGCTATAGGTCCGATAGGACACAATAATGGACACATTATGTCCATTGTGGTAACTTATTAGGGCCTGCTTCATACTGCATTCATGCATTTTGATGTTTGATATGAACATTTCTGTGTCAGTCCTTACTCCTTGGTGATTTTGATATTAAGAAAGTTGATATACACACAAAGTTGATATACACACACATAGGAAGTAGATATGTCAGTGTGATATGTCAGTGTGTTCTGTGCACGAGTCCCTGGCATAGAAGTGTCTCGTATTAATGAAACGTTTTTTTCATTAGTTTTGAGCACCCAGGTGATGAGAGCACAAGCTCATATGATGTGTTTGAAGTGGATGAAGATGGAGAAGATGGAAGCTGGACAAAATCCACCCAAAACTAAAAGGAGCACATAAAAGAAGGAACATAAAGGAACAGGGGTTTTGAGTGCAGTTCATCCATCACAGACCATCCATGTGTAACTATTTCTGAGTTTTGAGTGGATGTGGTTAATTACACCAAAGAAATTATTCTCCTAATGCATCCATTAGCGTGTATGTGTTAGCTTTGTGTGGACTTTGAAGTGGATGAAGATGGAGAAGATGGAAGATGGACAAAGTCCACACAAAACTAACACATACACGCTAATGGATGCATTAGGAGAAGATGGAAGATGGACAAACACATCATATGAGCTTGTGCTCTTATTACCCGGGTGCTCAAAACAAATGAAAAAACCTTTCATTCATATGAGACGCTTCCATGCCAACCAAAATTCACAATGTTCATCCTGTACAACCAACTATCTAGTAAAAATTCTTTGCATTTAATTTTACATTGGAACATGGAATATGTTCCAGGGACCACAAGAAAGCTCAGCTGGGGCCGGATTCGCGGACCCCCTGTTGAAGACCTCTGCTGTACAGTATATGTGTTTCTGTGTGTCCCATCTAGGTTACCATGGTTTGTACTGTGAGGAAGAGTACAATGAATGTCTGTCTGCACCCTGCCAGAACTATGCCACCTGCAGGGATCTCATCAATGCTTATGAGTGCGTCTGCACTCCGCAGTACGAAGGTATGACTATGTGTATGCACACACACACATTTATGGAACTAGAGGATAGGAACATATAGGGATGACCCCTAATGGGTATGTACACTGTGTGTGTGTGTGTGTGTGTGTGTGTGTGTGTGTGTGTGTGTGTGTGTGTGTGTGTGTGTGTGTGTGTGTGTGTGCGTGCATGTGCGCGTGCGCGTGTGTGCACCTCATGTAGGCAGACACTGTGAGATCTACATGGACCCGTGTCTGACAGTTCACTGCCAAAACGGAGGCCGATGTGAGAGTGCGGGGCTCAACGCCACTTGCGTTTGCACACCTGGATATCTGGGTGAGCCTTAAAGCTATGGATGTATCTGAACTTCATGTCAGCAAATTTTCATAAGTGAAATCAGAACTATGAAATGATTAAATTAGAGTTCAGGTAGTTTCACAGCCATTGTGTCGGAACAAGAATACTGGGGCTTGTCTGCTGGCTGTTGTTTATGTTGTTGTTGTTGCTGCTGCTAATGAAACACTATCTGTCCAATCAGGGAACAGGTGTGAGGTTGATGTCAACGAGTGTGAGAGCAACCCCTGTCATCATGGAGGCACCTGCACTGACCAATCAAACGGCTTCACTTGTCATTGCCCACCAGGGTGGGTGGGGCCCAGCTGTGAGATCCGTAAGTCAACTAGGGCTGCAAATATCTGTTATTATTCTATTGGTTACGCTTTTGATTAAATATTTGAGAAGCATGTTTTTTTTATCATTTGTTTTATTTTTCAGATGTTTTTGTTTTATAATCGACTAAATTGATTAGTATGATTATGATGAATTGTTATGAATTTTTGATTTATACTTAAAGGGGAAATCCACCCATTTTCAATATTTAACTATGTCATTAATATAGCATAAAGGAGTTGTGTGGAAATAAGAAAAAATTAAAAAAAAAATTAACATTGCAAAAAAATGTAACATTGCAAAAAAATTAACATTGCAAATTACACTGTGATGACTCATCATGGTGTAATTTGCAATGTTAATTTTTTTGCAATGTTACATTTTTTTGCAATGTTAATTTTTTTTAAAATTTTTTCTTATTTCCACACAACTCCTTTATGCTATATTAATGACATAGTTAAATATAGAAAATGGGTGGATTTCCCCTTTAATAAAATATACTTGTGCTTGTGGAGATAACACACAAGCATCAATACGGATAATGTATACATTTTTTTATTAAAACGAATGAAAAATTATTGCGAACGCAGCGGAAGGAGGCGCGCCGAAGGCGCGCCTCCGCGCAAGTGGAGCTTACTATGAAACCGTGCTCGGCTTGTGTGTGTGCGTCTCTGTGTGCGTGCACTGCCTCAGCCCTGTGTGCAGCCAAGTAAATGTCCAATATAGACGTACCAGACATCAAATGAAAGGCCTTTGAAAACTGAACACACCTGTCAAGGTTGCGTTTAAGCCCGCCCCTTCCCCCGGAAGCCACGCCCCGGAGAAGGTTCCTAAAAACTCCCCATTGAAACCCCATGTTAAATGAAAAGTGCCCGAATCGCTCCGAAACTTTTTCTACCCCCCCTAAGTGGGGGTCTACGAACAAATACTTCGGGCTCGGATTTTGGCTCCGCCCCCCGGAAGTGGGTGAAACAGCCACTTCAAACACTTTGTTGAATTGTTCAAAAACATTCAAAGTTTTTTTTTGGTGAATTTGTATTTTTCTAAGATGCTCCTTTTAACGCAGATTTTTTTATTTTTTTTTTTATATTTTTTTATTCGTTACTTTTTTTTAGATGATTTCTTTTCATTATCATTTATTTTTGTTGGCGTTCGCTTCCCGCGTTCGCGCGTCTTACTTGTATAATTAAATAAACTATAATAACCTTGGTGTGTGTGTGTGTGTGTGTGTGTGTGTGTGTGTGTGTGTGTGTGTGTGTGTGTGTGTGTGTGTGTGTGTGTGTGTGTGTGTGTGTGTGTGTGTGTGTGTGTGTGTGTGTGTGTGTGTGTGCGTGCGTGCGTGCGTGCGTGCGTGCGTGCGTGCGTGCGTGCGTGTGTGTGTGTGTGTGAACTGTCTCAGATCTGCAGTGGAAGCTGGCCCACCCTGAGGACACCCTGACCAACATGCCTCGCCACTCCCTCTACATCATCATCGGCGCTCTGTGTGTGGCCTTTGTCCTCATGCTCATCATCCTCATTGTGGGTATCTGCCGCATCAGCCGCATCGAGTACCAGGGATCGTCACGCCACGCCTACCAGGAGTTTTATAACTGCCGGAGCATCGACAGCGAGTTCAGCAATGCCATCGCCTCCATCCGCCATGCCAGGTCAGTGTGTGAGAGAGAGTGTTTTTAAACCTGGGCCACATTTTTTGATCATTTCCGGATGGGCAAGCCAGTAATTCAAACTATGCAGTTTTTTTTTTGTTTTTTTACCCCCGGACACCACTGGAATAATGTTTCCAGACAGATTTAAGAGCATATAGCCAGTATTTGGCAAATAATTAAATTGAATAAAACTAGAAAAAGTGCTCCTCGGAGCACAGGTCTCCGCCAGGTCAGGTAGGTTATTGTGGGCCAGCAATGTTGATGGAATATGAAGAATCGGACAGATCCATCTTGATCACATGATCAGATGTTTGGACAAAATCTGTAGGAGTGATATCAAGAAATGTGTTTTTGCAAAAATCGGCCTCCTGGTGGCGCTATAATAGGGCAATGTCAAAAGAGTGGCATTTGTTCCTCAATGTAGTGTGAATGTGCGTGCAAAGTTTCACCGCAATCGGACGCTGCGTTCATGATTTGAGGCATTTTGTTCAAAACAGGCCACTCTGCTAACTTTAGATGTCAATCTTAGCCAATCAGGATGGAATATGAAAAATCAAAACTGATTATTCTTGATCACGTGACTATAGAGATCATGTGTACTATTTGCGTGAAATATGGATAAAATCTGAAGTAGTAATATAAGAAAATGTGTTTTACATAAGTCTGCCTCCTGGTGGCGCAATAAAAGGCAGATGTGAAAAATGCAGGATAAAGGTTTTGCAGATCTGTGCAGTTATAGGTAAAAATGTGAATCGGCCTGTTATAGCGCCACCATGAGGCTGATTTGAAAAATGTCAAGTGGCATCTTCCTCGGCCTAGTGGGAATGTGCGAAATTGTCGGAGATTAGCTGGTCACAGACAGACACACGGACACACACTCACGGACGGACTCACGCCTTCGGCCTGGCAGAGACAATAAAATAAGTACAGCATATTTGAATTATTGCCTTGCCCTATGCAAAACGTCTGTAGGCAAACGAATGGACCAATTCTAATAATTTGACACCCACCAAATTATGGTTTGTGGTCCAAATTATGATTTGTGGTCCAAATTATCTATAAAAATAGGGCCACGTTTTATTTTAATTTTTTGTCCCTTTAACTTGAAGTGGATTAAACCCACAGTAATTGTGTTTGTCCCAGTAATTGAATGTGATTGTTGCTGTGTGCTGTCCTGTTAGGTTTGGGAAGAAGTCCAGGCCTGCTATGTATGATGCCACTCCCATTACCTATGAAGACTACAGTCCTGATGACAAGCCCTTGGTTACTCTCATCAAAACTAAAGATTTGTAAAAGACAAAACAAAAAAACAGAACAAAACAAAAGACATCCCACCCAATACATCGCACCCTTATTTACACAAAACACAGCACATGTGCAAATGTGCATGAACACAGTATTATCCACACAGGAAGTCCAAACTAAGCATACAGCATTTCTTTACAAAAACAAACAAAACAACTCAATTGAATGTTGTGACAGGGGATGAAACAATCCAAAATATACTATATAGTTTAAAGAGAACAAATCTGGAATTTGATACACGCATCTATTTTCCTGTCAAAGTCCACACTAAGTCTATATTGTAGCATACAAACATATTTTTGCTTTAATTTAGTCAATGATCGTTGACATTACTGTATCAGTTACCTGGTTCCTTGGCCTCCGCTGTTCAAACGGAATGTGACGTCAGTCCCCACCGGGCTGTATTGGGGGGTACGTTGGTGAGACCACCAGCCAATGAGCCCAGCAACAGACCCAGCAGACGGTGCTGATAGCAGTCCTTGCAGGTGTGGTAGAAATAGATGCACTCCTTAAAGTGCTTACACAGTATCTCTTTCTATATTTAAAAGATCTGCAGTAGGTTGCCTTACTTGGTGCATGGGTAGATTTGATGTTTTCTCTGCATTACTTTGACTTCCCTCATACTTGGTTGTTGATATATTTTTTTGTTTTCTGTTGTTGTTGTTGTATATCTCTATGTCAGTGCCAAAATTTGACTTTTGTTAATTTTGTGGTTGGTAGATCAAATAAAAATATTATAATAAAGCCACTGTCCAGTGGGATCTGATGGAACAACTGTTTTTTGAATCACATCTGTTCTTTCTGTTTCTTATCTTTATAAGCAAGTTTCTCAGTGGTGTAGTGGTAGTAGAGGCAGTGGGTGTACAGTGTACAGCTCAGCGGAGGTAATTATACTGCAACCCTGACATCACGTCTATTTCACTAGTAATTAGGCTGATTGGTGGCTATTCTAAAAGCCCAGTAAAACTGGGATTGGTTCAATGTACCTGTTACATGTATACCTGCTGATCTCTTCAACTACACTCCTGAAGTTTCTAATAAATAACTAGCATTGACAGTGTTGAATAGTTTCTCTGTGAGTGTTCTACAGGAGTGACTGCTCACTCACTGTATTGTCTAATTATTATACTTGGTTGCGCACCAGCGTTGCATGCAAAAATAGCTCATATAAGTTCGTTAAGGATTGTATGTATCCCGACGTGTTGTGAGCTTGTTGATCTGCTATTTTTTGCAAGCGACACTGGCGCGCAACTAAGTAAGGCTTAAGGGGTGGGCTGGGAGGAGGAAGATAAGGAGGAAGAGGAGATTGGGAAAAAGACGAATGTAATTAGGAGGAAGGAGAAGCAAGGAGGAGGAAGAGGATGAGGATGACGATGATGATGATGATGATGATGATGATGATGATGATGATGATGATGATGATGATGATGATGATGATGGTGGTGGTGGTAATGACAATGACAGCTAGCCCAGTTCACTCCAGTATATCTTCTATATCTTCTGTGTTTAGCCAACGGACCTCTCTGTCTATGTGCAGCTGTGTTGTTCCTCTGGGGTCAAAACCTTCGACCTGAGTGATATTCTGCCAGTAGGGTCAGCTTTTTTTCTGTTCTTATTTCCTTTTTGTAATAGAAATCAACGACACAATTATATATTATCTATGTTGAATGATGTAATAATAAAGACTAGAGAACACAACATACCCTTCTGGTGTCCCATTATTTTCTCAATATCACTGTGTATTCATCAATAATATTCAGTAAAGACACACATGCATTCCAAATTGTGATGGCTAATTAATGTAAATGATTATGAAAGTGTAAAGCACTTTTTTGTTTGCAAACTAGCCTTGATTAGGGATCAATAACATATCTATCTACAGTGTAAGACTTAGATAATAATGTTGTCTCTCAACATGTGACAAACCTCTTCCTCTCTATACCGTGGATGCAGTGTTGGGGAAGCTACTTTGAAAGTGTAGCTTGTAAAGCTACAAATAGTTCACCATGGCAGTAGCTTGATCAAGCTACAAAGAAAAAGTAGCTCAGCTACTTTTTTCCCCCCAGCGTTAAATTGAGAATTGAGAATATTTTTGCCAAGGACATACAAAATGAGTGGACAATAATGTTACCATAAATAAAATACTAATGCATTGCATACTAGTCCAGTAGACACGATGGAGAACACATGCTGTGTTTTTAGAGAGGGAGAGTGGTTAGTCTTCATCCCTTTGAACTTTTTTTTTTTTTTTTAAGATAGTAAGTATAGGAAAGCTGAGAGGGAAGGCGTAGATGGAGCAATTTGTAACCCATTTTCAAAAATTGCTTTAAAAGTCAAGTGTATTATTATTATTTCCATGGCCATCTCTGCTCTTTTGTCTACTTTCTACTTCACCTTCTTCACTTTCTAAATCTAAGTAATGGCTTTGAACTTTTCAAAGCATAAAGACTATCAGAGACGGTGAGAAGAATTGTCATATTGACATCATCCACCGGTCATTACTCATAAGCTTAAAAAACTCGGGCTCAGACAGAGCTAGCGTTACTGAGCACAGTCAGGGTTCAATTTGTATTTTTAAGAGGAGGGGGTCCTTAACCTAATGATTCCACTGGTGGGGCGTGAAGATAGTGTAAGTGGGCTCCAAAATAATTGGCTAAACACTAAGATTTCATTGATATTATAACATGAATGTTAAGGAAAATAATGTAAAAAACAAGTCAACATATATTTCCACTAGTGATACAATATGAATGAACAGAGGGGGATATCAAAAGCAGATGATTTGATTCCCCCATGCATCCCCCCAGCAAATAGAACCCTGAGCACAGTGGTCTGCTATTGAGAAATATCAGACAGAACATCTGATTGCCGGGATTGACCTAATCAGAATCGAGCATTCTAATAAAAACTGGTAGGCTACTTCAAACATAGAATTCTATCCCAAAGGCTTAAATATAGTTACAAGAGATGTGCTTTACTATATAAGAAACTCAGTCTTTGTCAACTAAAACTAAACTTAACAATGAATGTATTAATCATGCAGTGGTGGGAAAAGTACTCAAATTGTTTACTTAAAGACGGGGTGCCGTGATTTTCATTGATTCCCCCCCCTCCTAAAACATAATCATCAGGTATTATGGTTATACCAGGAGGAAGATTTTTTTCAAAAAGGTGTACAGAAATTGTTAAAATTATGTTTTTATGTGGACACGCCTCCAGTTCATTAAGTATACTTGGTTCTCACCTTAGCACCTCCTCCACCACCTTAGCACCACCCACCTGTCCTAGTCCCTCCTCCTCCTCATGCCCATACCTGTTGTGTTATGATAATGAGGGGGAGGGTACAATTTTACTATGTCACTAAAGGGCTGTTTTTCTATTGGCACGTTTGACCCTCAAGGTTTCAGCCTCCAGGTAGAAACTCTAAATAGTCAGAGAAGACATAAAACACCATAAAAACACCACCAGGGGGCTTAATGAAGTTCTATCAACCTCATAGACACATGAAAAACAGAAAAAGCACCACCTCTTTAAGTAAAAGTATCAATAGTGCAATGTAGAAATACTCTGTAGGGGTATTCAACGTTTTCAGGCCAGGGACCCCCAAACTGATGGAGAGATGGAGCAGGGACCCCCTGCCTCAGGGATATTCAACTAGATTAGGCAGGGGGCCACAATTGTAAAATGACTTGAAGTCAGGGGCCACAAGACCGTGACAACAAAACCGTTTGTCGTGTGCTATAGGTCCGATAGGACACAATAATGGACACATTATGTCCATTATGGTAACTTATTAGGGCCTGCTTCATACTGCATTCATGCATTTTGATGTTTGATAGGAACATTTCTGTGTCAGTCCTTACTCTGTGATTTTGATATTAAGAAAATAGGAAGTAGATATTTCAGTGTGTTCTGTGCACGGGTCCCTGGGTCCCTGGCATAGAAGTGTCTCGTATTAATGAAAGTTTTTTTCATTCGTTTTGAGCACCCAGGTGATAAGAGCACAAGCTCATATAGTGTTTGAAGTGGATGAAGATGGAGAAGATGGAGAAGATGGAAGCTGGACAAAAACAACACAAAACTAAAAGGAGCACATAAAAGGAGGAACATAATGGAACAGGGGTTTTGAGTGCAGTTCATCCATCACGAACCATCCATGTGTATTATTTCTGAGTTTAGTTGGTTAATTACACCAAAGAAATTATTCTCCTAATGCAACCATTAGCGTGTATGTGTTAGTTTTGTGTGGACTTTGAAGTGGATGAAGATGGAGAAGATGGAAGACAAAACTAACACATACACGCTAATGGATGCATTAGGAGAATGTGTAAGATGGACAAACACATCATATGAGCTTGTGCTAAAAAATAATGAAAAAAACGTTCATTCATATATGAGACGCTTCCATGCCAACCAAAATTCAAAATGTTCATCCTGTACAACCATCCATCTAGTAAA
>NC_137606.1:15241447-15263947 GCF_963280865.1 Gymnoscopelus braueri
ACAACATTGGGAAACAAGCCCAAATAAGCAACTACACTTTAAAAACAAGCCCCAAAAACTGCAACCTGCAAATACCGATATTTTCAAGCAACTTAACAAAACAACAAGCCCAAAGTCGCTTATAATAAGCCGACATGGCAGCACTGCCTATGGAGTGCTTGCCAGATGAATTTGCACAATATCCCCCCGCTCGCAGCGCCTGCCCAGGCGTCAAGAAGATGGAATCACATAGTAAACTTCAGGAGAGCAGCGACCGTTTCAAGTGATTCTATCGAGGCTTACATTTTTTTTTACTTACTTTGACTAAACACAGCGTGAAATAGGGTAACATGAATTGTTGTAATTACTTCCAATTGGAGTAAAATCCCGGACCAACTCGTTCACTCATTTGTGTGAAATGGAAACTTACTTGACATCTGTGCACGTCCACATAATGTTTTCCAAGGTATAGCCTACCTAAGAGGGACTTGAACTGTAAGGTGTGTGTGTGTGTGTGTGTGTGTGTGTGTGTGTGTGTGTGCGCCCGCGCTTGCAAGCACACACTGTACAGTATGTATGGATAGCTCTGTGTTGAAGGACTTTGCTTTGCTTTGAGTCTTGGCTGCCTCAGGCCTTGAAGGAATTTTCCTCAGGTTTCTCAGTTGACTTCAGACATCCTCCTGCATATCTCTAGTAAACTATATGGTCAGTTGGTGACAGGTCCAATGCCGTGGTTTTCCAAAGGCATTGTACCACTAGGAGACGCTGAGACAGTGGTATAGGCAGTGCAGGCTTAAGGGAAGGGCTTTAGATGCTGATGCACAGGGCATCAACCTGGGGGGGGGATGGCAAACGGCTGGGAGAAATTTAAAGAAGATCCGGTCCGGGGGGGCACCAAAACGGGTCGTAGCACCCGGCACCACGAACGATTAATCCGGCCCTGGGTATAGGCCTACTTCTGAAGTCACCATAAGGGTTTTACTAAGTTTCTCTGGCAGGTAAAGCAACAATGTCTCAGTGACAGTTTCTCCAGTTAAACGTCTGCTGTAAACATTACATTACATTACAGTCATTTAGCAGACGCTTTTATCCAAAGCGACTTACAATAAGTGCATTCAACATAGGTAGGGAACGAAAACTACTAATCACGAAGTCGTAAGTACATTGAGTGAAAACTCACCTCTTCAGGAAACACTACCCTTCCTCTCTGCCTGACCTACTTGTTGTTAACTAGTTGTACGAACGCTTGTTTTCTATTGCTGTATTGTTTATTGGATTGTTTATTGGATCTTGTTTAGTCGATACACTTATTTGTTTTAGCTCATGCTCATTTGATTTAGCTATTTTGTCTCATCTGTTTAAGGAAATAGGTAGCTGATATATTGCACTTTTACCTTAGCGCTAGGTATACTCTTGGTTGCTTGTTTTTGCAGAAAATGCACTAAAGACTTCTGGTGATTAGTAGTTTTCGTTCCCTACCTATGTTGAATACACTTATTGTAAGTCGCTTTGGATAAAAGCGTCTGCTAAATGACTGTAATGTAATGTAATGTAATGTACATTTTCTGCTAAAACAAGCAACCAAGAGTATACCTAGCGCTAAGGTAAAAGTGCAATATATCAGCTACCTATTTCTTATAAAGATGAGACAAATAGCTAAATCAAATGAGCAAGAGCTAAAACAAATAAGTGTATCGACTAAACAAGATCCAATAAAACAATACAATAATAAAACAAGAGTTTGTACAAATAGTTAACAACAAGTAGGCAAGGCGAAGAGGAAGGGTAGTGTTTCCTGAAGAGGTGGGTTTTCAGCCTGCGGCGAAAGATGGGCAGTGACTCTGCTGTCCTGACATCAGTGGGGAGTTCATTCCACCACTGTGGGGCCAGAACAGAAAAAAGTTGTGACCGACGAGGCAATCAGTCGCCCCGAGGTGGCAGACCGAAGTGGTCGGGCAGGGGTGTAAGCATCGACCTGCAGATTCACTGGACCTAGGTTTGTACAGTACATCAGTGCTGACCTGTGTCCGTGTGAACTGACCAGCTGTCACACCTTATAGTTTGCAATTGTGGTAATAAAACCCATTGCTGAAGGTAATTATGTATTTCAGAGATGTAGAAGAGCCACATTATCAAAGAGTTAGCTTTTTGTCAAGGTGTTAGGTCGGTGATATACTGTATTATAGTAGTAGGCTAAATGTCCTTGGAATAAACTAATTTGTAAATTGAGAGATACATCAGTGTTCCCTTTTGAAGTCTCTCCATGTGTCATTGTATAACACTGTGTTTTACATTTATTTTGTATATAGTCAGGTGGTAGTGGTGAGTGTGGGGTTTGTGGCTTGAGTTTAGGCAATGTGAGGACTATTGGGTACACAAGAACTGAAGGCGTCTTACTGTAATCCTTTACAGAACCACATAATGGCAGAATCCCAAATGAACGTTTAATGGAGGGAAGGCTTTCACCATGATTCATGTCTGTGGATCATATTATGTCAGGATTGTAATTGTAGATGGCTAGATGCATGGATTGGAAGCTCTTGCTGAGTGCAGAAGAGGCCTATTCAAATCAGCTGTGTTGAAGAGAACATTTGTTGAAAACAACAACAACAACATCTCCTAGAAACCGTAGCACTGTAGTGTAGGGGTGTTAATCGAACTAATCGATTTATTTGATTATAAAAAAATATCCATAATCGATAACTTAATAAAATAATCAATTAAAATAACAGAATCCTATTTTGGGCATGTCAAAATGAAAGTAGTGAAAATAGCTGATATTTTCAATATTATTATTGCATGACACCGTTGTGCAACAAAGTATAACCAAGTATAACGCTTAAGTGGTTAATTGATTTGTTTATACAAAAAGATTGAAAATGATTAAATTAATCAAATAAGTAATTGACAGAATAATCGCTAAGAAAATAATCGATATTTGCAGGCCTGCTGTAGTGCTATGTTTACAGTGGTACCGTAGTGATGACCAGACATTTCCCTGCTCTGTAACCATGACGACGATCAGCTGTTCTCTCAGCCATTGGACAGACATTGTAATCCTCTCTCCCTCCTTCACCTCTCTGAAAGTATCGACAGTGTTGTCGAGAGTTGAGGCTATACAAGACAGTGTAGCTACAGGCTACCACTTGTTCATTATGCTCTGTTCTGTTTTCTCTGACCTTGACATCTGTCCACATCTTTCCAACTAATGCTATGGTGTTGATATGGCAACGTTTAATGTCTGGCTGCGATTTCATCTAACGATGGAGGGGTGAGAGGAGAGGTGGGCAGCTCAAGATAAGATAAGAGGGAGAAAGATGTGTTGAAGTTGCACTGTCTGCCCCCACTCCCCTAGTGATGGAAGATTCGTGAAGGATTTGTTCATAGCGGTCTACTCCTAAAAGTGAATCAATAGTAGGGACTTACTCTCTCAAAAGAGTTGCTTGCTTTATTTGTTTGCAACTCTAACCATCCTAGAGCCACACACAGGCGCTCTCAATTCACAAACAAAAAGAGCCATGAACAGGTTGGGGAAATGAGCTGGGATTGCATGTGCTGTAGTAGGCAGGCAACCAGCAACACAGACAAACTGGCTCCTTTTGATTTGTGGGCTGAGTGAGTGAAGCGGTGACTCACAATTGCTCAGGACGGTTAGAATTAGAATTGAACCCTTTGAACCCGGCAGATGCAATTTGTGTCCAAAATTGCACCTCTTCAGTTCACTTAAATCGAATAAACTCAGCCAATACTAATGTTGCCTCAAATACATACTGTAGCCCGCTTAGGGATTTTGTTTGAGATTAGGCACAGTGTGGTTAAGGTTTGTGATACAAACCTTAACCACACTGTGCTTTGTGTTACAGTAGGTTTAAGGTTAGTTTAATGTCAAACCGTTGATCATCAATATCAAATGAGCAAGAGCTAAAACAAATAAGTGTATCGACTAAACAAGATCCAATAACTGACCTTATAATAACCTAATAACTGAATACTAAAAAAGTGTTATTATTATTAAAATGATTTAAATAATTACAATTTAAACCCTCAGAACTGAAAGCAGAGGTCCACAGGTGCATAGCCAAATAAGTGCTGCTCAGTTGATATGACATTGTTCAAAGCTTTCCTTTACCTAAGATCAGTTTTCAATAAATAGTCTTTAGAATAATCAGAATTATTTATTTGGGTATAGTCAATTATTTACATAGCTGTCAAATACTCCACATTTCTCCTGGTCTATGAACAATATTCAAGAATTACTTCAATCAGTCAAACTCCACACTTCAATCAGTCAAACTCCACATTTCTCCTGGTCTATGAACAATATTCAAGAATTACTTCAATCAGTCAAACTCCACACTTCAATCAGTCAAACTCCACATTTCTCCTGGTCTATGACCAATATTCAAGAATTACTTCAATCAGTCAAACTTTTATTTCAGACTCTGTAAACCACAGAGATCCATAGGAGAAAAGAAAACAAATAACATGTTATAAAATGTATATTATAATGTATTACGGTAGCCCAGGGTTCCCCAATTAGTTTCCCCCAAGGGCCAAATGATGTCTAGGGTACTAAGCTGAGGGCCAGGGGCATTGTGCGCCTGGCCATCTCTCTAATCTAGCTAATTTGACACTGTGTTATTTTAGGCCTGGGATTATTAAATCCTGTGTTGAGGGTCACACAAGGAAAAAAATCACTCTGGAAACAAAATAAGTTAAGAACCAACCATTTACTTAAAATATTTGGTTGTTACAGTCAGATTAACAGCAGCCAGTTGTACATACTGAAAATCAAAATAAGTCCAGAATCAACAATTTACTTCCAGATGTGTTTGTTACAGTCTGCTTGAACAGTAATACAGATAATACAAAAAAAGTAGGGTTAAGGTTAGTTTAATGTCAAACCGTTGATCATCAATATCAAATGAGCAAGAGCTAAAACAAATAAGTGTATCGACTAAACAAGATCCAATAACTGACCTTATAATAACCTAATAACTGAATACTAAAAAAGTGTTATTATTATTAAAATGATTTAAATAATTACAATTTAAACCCTCAGAACTGAAAGTAGAGGTCCACAGGTGCATAGCCAAATAAGTGCTGCTCAGTTGATATGACATTGTTCAAAGCTTTCCTTTACCTAAGATCAGTTTTCAATAAATAGTCTTTAGAATAATCAGAATTATTTATTTGGGTATAGTCAATTATTTACATAACTGTCAAATAGAATGTCAAGAATTACTTCAATCAGTCAAACTCCATACTTCAATCAGTCAAACTCCACACTTCAATCAGTCAAACTCCACATTTCTCCTGGTCTATGAACAATATTCAAGAATTACTTCAATCAGTCAAACTCCACACTTCAATCAGTCAAACTCCACATTTCTCCTGGTCTATGAACAATATTCAAGAATTACTTCAATCAGTCAAACTTTTATTTCAGACTCTGTAAACCACAGAGATCCATAGGAGAAAAGAAAACAAATAACATGTTATAAAATGTATAATGTATTACGGTAGCCCAGGGTTCCCCAATTAGTTTTCCCCAAGGGCCAAATGATGTCTAGGGTACTAAGATGAGGGGCATTGTGCGCCTGGCCCTCTCTCTAATCTAGCTAATTTGACACTGTGTTATTTTAGGCCTGGGATTATTAAATCCTGTGTTGAGGGTCACACAAGGAAAAAAATTCACTCTGGAAACAAAATAAGTTAAGAACCAACCATTTACTTAAAATATTTGGTTGTTACAGTCAGATTAACAGCAGCCAGTTGTACATACTGAAAATCAAAATAAGTCCAGAATCAACAATTTACTTCCAGATGTGTTTGTTACAGTCTGCTTGAACAGTAATACAGATAATTAAAAAAAAATCCATCGCCCCTGGAAATTATTTTCCAAGTATTAGTATTAGGCTACAAATGTCAATTATAAAAACCTAAAAATGGAAGAACTAACATCCCTCAATCTGTTTCGGGGGCCGTTTCTTCCTGGCACTGGATGGGGTATGTTAGTTCAACAACAGATTGCACAATATGCACTGTTATTCACCCAAATGTGCACACACTCATACAAACAGAGGCTGGCAGGCATGCAGATATGCAAGCATGCACTGAAACACAGAGGCAGCAACATGCATTCCTGACCACTAAACATGTTTTCTTCTGCATCAGCAGCATGTTCTGTAGCCATAGTTTTCATTCTTGGCGTTTTCTTGACTGTGACACTGACAAATAGGGCTGAGCAGGACGAAACGATCTCATCCTGACAATGCAGAAATAGCTGACTGAGGTTAAGCATGGACAGCTACAGCGGTTGCACTGGGTCTGTCTGCTTCTCTGTACTTACTACTCTTTGACTGTTGCCTGCTCTGTCTGTCTGCTTCTGGCTGTCTGTCTGTCCCCAACGTGACTTTGTTTTTCTGTCTATTAATCTGTGGTCGCTGGTCATCGGTATGTTAAGTTTCTTTGTCTCTGTTGTTTTCTACCTCTGTTCCTTCTTTTTCTTTCTGTCTGGAGTTGCTTTGTGGTCAGTTACGGCTATGATGGTGAGACTGTGGCTTTGTTGGCAGAAGGACTACATGAGAAGAGCTGGCACAGCATTCCCATAGTTCCTTCAACTGGATAGTTCCCACTACCAGCACATCTGCTCCATGTGAACATGCAGGGCTTTGGCATCCGGCTGCAGATGGGTGGTTTGGCTCTCACTATACTAGGAATAGGCATAATCTCATTTTTCAACAGGTTCCGATTTTTTGTTATTCCCCTACATTTATAGTCACTTCCCAGTTCTCACTTCTTTTTTCTTAGAGTTTAATCCTACACAAAATCAAGAAGTACAGTACTAGTGTTAGTGAAGTTTTGTCTTCTTCTGAGTTTCTTTTCTTTCTTTTACACAGCACTGGGACTTGGAGATTTTATCGTATTTCTCCCATTATGTTCTGCTTTTCACTTGAACCTTTTATTTGAACCTTCTGGTGTCCTGATCACACTGCATGTGATACAGGCCGAAATAGAGGAAACAGCTCTGCTTAAAATATTTACTCAAGATAGTATACAGTGATTTGATTTGTTGAAGTGAAATGATCCCAATCATGAACCCCAATGTTAAAGTTTTTTTTAATGTTTTCACTTGAATATTAGGATCAAAGGATTTCACGGCCCCTTGTGTATTGGGGGGGGGACAAAACCTACTGCCACTGCATGATGTCAAAATATAATGTAAAATAAATTTTCAAACTTGAACATTACAACTAATTTATGACCAAATACTTTGATATGATATTGATATTGTGATGACAGTATGGGGGTGACTACTGGAGCTTTCACAAGTTCACAACATTTTTACACAATAAGATTCACTTTACTGTAATGCAGTCTTTAAAACCAGGAAAAGACAACATTTACAGTATACTTTTACAAGATTCCCAATATTCTGGAAAAAGTGTTTTCATCTGACAGCAACAGGTTGTGTACAGTATATGGGGTGTGTTAAATAGACCATGTGTTTTTTGTCAGGCCTTAATGTGTGCTCTGGTGCTGTGCTTGTACAGTAGGCTATATAAGATATACGTGGGGTTGGTACTTGGGTTAACTATTTGCGTCAAAGAGTTGATGATGTTTTTACTGCCATCCGGACATTGCCACCCCCAGCGTCTGAGGTTTTGGGTAAGTTAATGCCTGCCTACTTCCTCCTCCAGCGCTAACCCACCAATCATAACATCAGATCATACACCCTCCCGCCTCCTACGCGCCGAGCTGACCAATCACAACTCTTGAGGGATGTTTTCCGCCACTGATGGGGACAGACATATACCTCCCACTGTCTTCTCTGTGTCAGCCACTGCAGACATGTTTCCTCTTGTAAACTGTCCAGGATCAGAGAAGGAGACTGTAAACATATAGAGGGACAGCCTCAGACCATTACTGTATGCAGTATGCCTACCATACAGGGGTGGGATGGGGGAGTGACTTGTGGTTTTAGGAATTAACCACTATTCGCCCTGAGTATGTGTTTGTATGTGTGTGACTGTGAGATGGAGGAGACCTTCTGCTCTCCCTGGAAGCCACAGCTCCCAGATGTGCAGGGAGAAATGCTTTAGACAATAAATAGTAGCATTGTCAATATGTTTGTACAGTATGTGTCTACATGCTATTGCCAGAACAGGGCAGCGATGAATGCCTGGACTGACTGAAGGCAACTTAACCCATTAAAACCGGGAAAGCATCTGTGTCATTTTAGATGTTAGCGTTGGCTATTCAAAAATAGCACATCTACCTTGTACATCTTCTATTTTTGAATGAAAAAATAAATAAAAAATCTTGTAAGCGTGAGAATTACCGATTTAGAAGGTATTTGTAGAATCGGCCTCAGGTCTTTAATGCTGTCCAGTGAAATCTTTGAAAAGGCAAAACACTGTATTTGTTACTTCAACCAGCTTGTTCTTTAAGCTGTGACTTGGGCAATCGACTGAGCTTGGTTCAAGGACAGAATGCATCTTCCTCCACAAAGCTGAATGGACAGACTAGTATAGAAGATGTTGGTGGAAGGGGTGATGAAGCTAATCATTAACAATAATTAATTGGATTTAAACATATCTCTGCTGTCCGGCAGGAACCAGCTAACTCCAAAATGTTCATTTTTCAGGAAATGAAAAAAAAAAATGGAGTTAGGAGGTTTTGTTCATCATTGATAAGAACAGCTGAATGGACCTCCAAGCTCACAATGAGGTTGGAGGTCAAAAGGGGGTGGAGCCTGGAGTCAGCTAAATCAGCTAACTCCACCCCCCTTTGCTGGAGTTAGCTGGTTTAGCAGAAAGTTTGAGGATCCAATGGAGTTAGCTGCTTTTGTCAGAAGCACTTTTTAATACTTTTAATTGGTTCAATATTTTTTTTTACCAACACACAGGGTGTTCAATAGCACTGATTTATGTAAAATTAATGCAAAAGCGGAAAAATTGAGTTAGCTGGTTCCTGCCGGACAGCAACGATATCCAATTTGACTGTGTATGTGTTGTGCATGACACAGACTTTGTATCATTGTACAAGCACATTCTGCAACATGACCTGTGATCCACAAGGCCCACTGCCTTCATCTAGTGGCGTTACAGAAATATAGCACGATTTGACACTGGCCTTAGCCTTTTTTTACAGGCGCGCCCCCTTCCCAAGCCATGCCCCCTTTCCTGGGTAGGGGTACAAATATAAACGGAAGTGCACGCCCCGTTTTCGAGGGCTGTCTATAGGACTGCGTGTTTACACACACAGTCAAAAACATTTCGTTTTGTGTAATCCAGCTAGATAGCCCCGCCCACACCGGGCGAGCGCAGTCAGCGCAAGTCAAGGCGCAGACGGCTGTGTTGTTGAAGGACAACGGACGCGTGCTCGGCGCTGGCACTGCCTGAGTCGGCTCTAGTGGCCTTCACAACGTTCGGCACAGCAACTTGCTCGCCTAACGGCTCGCTCGGCTCTCGCTGCTCAAGCCCGCCAGAGACGGCGCGCCTCTGACGTTGTAACAGAAGGGGGCGTCACCCAGTTACTGAGACTAGGTAGGAAACACCCATGCGCAGTAGGGACTAGGGAGGCGGAGTTACAATTTAGCCTCTGGTATAATAATAATCAGCCCAAAGAAATTAGCCACAAGAAATCTACTTTACTGCCTCATGCAGTAGAAATGTTTGGATCTCTGAGAATGTTTTAGCAGTATTGGTTTTCTAACAATTTGTCTGCTTTGAAATATGTTTTTTATATCAAATACTTTAATAGCCAAGCTATGTGTTACTGGCAGCTGTTATATTTTCCTAAAGAATCCATAGCGTCTATGCACAGTCAAATTCCTGTGGTTATGTTAATTATCAGCACAGGGAGAACACCTCTGGAACGCAAGTGGGTGCAGCATGTCTGAGCTCTATGTTTGAAGTTTTCTTTCTTTTCTTTTGGAAGGGAAGCAAAAAAGAACAGATGAACCGATAACAGTCTTAACACAGTCCGTGATGGCCTACTGTCTCACTCTCCACCAGCACACCAGACATACCTACAACATCTGCTGGAGAGCTCTCCCCTTTTCCTGCTTGTGTGTGTGCGTGTGCGTGTGCGCGTGCGCGTGTGAGTGTGTGTGTGTGTGTGCACATACAGTATGCCAGTATGTAGAGACACTACATTGGGACACTACGATGTGGTTTAAGGAGAACATAGGATTAGACTGTAGTGTTTACTGTTGTGGTACAGAGGGATATGCGCGTGCGTGCACGTGTGTGCTTGTGTCTTGGACCTACAGTATATCTGTTCCATCACTAACCACCATTGTGTTGTTCAGGAGCAGTGTCAGGTTACTCACTGTGTGTAACCCGGGGACAAAGTCATTTTGGCAAGAGTCTAAGGTGCGTAGAACTGTTTTGCTGTTTTCTTTCCCTTTGAGTTCATCTTGTTCCATCCCTATAATCCCTGGGTTGTGTATATCAGGGAGCATGGCGGTGGCTTGTTTTATTTGCCAGGGCTTAGATTTACCTGAGACCCTTTCCCCCCTGGCCAGCCCCCTGCTCTCCCATGGGGCAGGAAGTGGAACGTACCATCTGTGACCTGTTAAACTCGTCACAGCAGGGGATGAAACTCTTTATCATAGCGAACGCTGTCCAACGCCAGCATACCTGAATGCCTAGGCTATTGGTCATAGATGTGATATAACTCTACTTATTAGAGTACTCCGCTTATTATTAAGTAGATGTGAATTGATCTTAGAAACGTAATTTCATGTGGGATGTTGAGATACTTGCGAGGTAATTCTACGTGGCTGTTACCAGTCTGACTTGTCTGTTTGCATCACAAAGTTATTCATTCTTTCCAGTTTATAGCCTGTTGACAGCAGACAGCTGTTAGTTGACAGAGCGCGCAGCCTTACAAAATACAAAATAGATGTTTAGATTTGGTCCATAACCCTCTAAATATATGTGGTTTGGATGGGAATCTTCAAGTGGCGGGTGAGGGTGTAGACTGGTAGTGTGTTTTCCCCATGAAGCAATGCCTCTATCTATCTGAGATACACACAGAGGCAGAGCTTCAGCTTTTCACTGTGCAAGGGTATACCTACAGTAGATAATCTAGGTATACCCCAGTATAGTGAAGAATATGCTGTTGGGAATATGGGTTCCCCATATAACATGCCAAAAGGTTAAGCTAGTACTCCGCCGATGGCACTGAAGAAAGTGTCCGTCTCACCTCTTGTTTTGAAATAGTCTCTGTGAATCCATTAAAGTTGGCCTCCAGTTTTTTGGAGAGAAGTCATAAGCTCAGCTCAAGCGTGAAATGCATACCAGCCTTGACTGTAAGTGAGGTGTACCTTTACAGAAACACATGTCACATTAAAGTATGAAATCCGTCTAAAGATGTTGGTGAATGGTCCAGATGTGTGGAAGCCAGCATAAGGCATTGCTTTGCAGGCCTCAAAGAACACACTGGGTGTTGGGTATCTGCCACTCAGAACATGTTGCCCTGACAATACATCACTGTGCTGCTCTAAACTACAGAGGTCCAATTGTCCTAGATTTGCTCAGTCATTGTTTTATCTATTGATCTACTGTATTGATAGATTGGTAGATTAATAAATTGATAGATGGATAAGTTCTATAGATAGATGGATGAGTTAACATATTCTTGACGTTTTTTTGGTTTTGTTTTTTGTTTGTTTTGTGCAGAGTAGCTACTGTATTGCAAACCTCAGCTCAGACCCATGAGTCTAAACCAAATCCTTAGAATCATCTAAAAAAGGCATTGGTGTTGATCTAAAAAATAAGTCTGGTTTCGGCAATTCCTGAAAAGCTGGCTTATTTTAGAGATTTGAGGTTTTCATCTTGACAGCAACAATTGTCTGGTCTTTGGATGTGGAGTTCAGACTCATCCTCGCTCCTCCCTCCCAGTTCTTCTGCCTCCTCTAAAACCACGTGCTGCAGCAGTGTCTCTGCTGGTAAAGAGAGAAACGCTCTCTGGCTTAGAGTTTCAAGTCTGAAATAGAATCAATAAGTTGAGGTGAGGAGACTTTTGGGGCCAGAGAAATAATAATAATACCAAAAAAATTGAAACACAGTGAAAATATTATGAATAGAATTCCAGTGTTATCCCGCAGATTCCATCCTCTCTCCTTTTACTCTTGAGTGGGGTGGGGTACTAGGTTGGAGGGGAGAGCCCCCCCCCCCCCCCCCCACCCATCACCCTTCACCCTTCCATCCCTCTCTCTGTGCTGGGGCTGACCACAGGAATGTGAGCTGCTGTCAGGAAGCCGTAAAGTGCTGACGCGGAGGTCAGCGAGCGTTTACACACATGTGGCTTTACTTTCACAACTCCTTTACCTCGCCTTTTTCCCCTTTTATCCTTCATCTCCATCTTCGAGATTTATCCCTTCTTCGCTCTCTTCCTCTTTCCTATTTCCCGTTTTCAGACGCTCTCTTGTCCTTGCTTGCTGCTCTTCCAGTTCCTGCCATGTCCTCTGAAGGCCTCTCTGGAGTGGGGCTAGGCAATTAGCCGAAAATATATTGAAACCCGATATCTAGAACCAATATCCAACTTAATCTTGGTCATGTACGTCAATCGATTAATCGAGAAGCAGGCTTTTTTATCAACGAATCAACATGAAAAAAAGTCTTACAACATTTGTTATAATCTACTAAATAGATTAATCTGACTACACTTACCCTGTGTTATACTTCGTTGTACAATGCGAAAATTGCCGATCTACAGGCTCACAACACGTCGCATTGTGACGTGTTGTGAGCTTGTAGATCGGCAAATTCGGCAATTGTCACTTTGTGTTTATTTTTTACATAATTGTTCATAATAATCATAATCAAGGCAAAAGTTTGAAATAATCGTGATTGATTTGAAGTCATATCGCCCAGCCTCTGGAATGGGTCTGTGTGGTTCAGGCGCTCGGAGAATGGTTCTGCCTCCATCTGATGGACATTGGTCGCGTTCTCTCCACCGTCAGGCTTTGAATGGAGGGGGTGAAGTTTGAGGAAGCCGTCTTAGTTTGGGTTTAAGTCTTAGCTGCTGCACAGTTTTGCACCGACAGTACCATGGTGATGACATACGTTTGTCTGTCTGGGATGAAAATGTTGGTAGCACTTGCTATGCATCCCATGTGTATAACGCATTATACACATACTTATAAGGCATTGTAATGCTGATCATAATCCGTTATAATCACATTTATAAGAGCTTATAAATAATCATAATGCTTTATAACCATAACCATGACACATTATACAGCTTATTATAATGACTTATAAGTTCAAGTATAAATGGATTGTATATGCTTATAACACATGATGATTACAGTTATACATATTCATAACAACGTATAATGCAATCATAACACATTATACAACATGTTATAATGACTTATAATGTCAAGTATTATAATACTTCATAATTGCTCTTAGTTATAATCCATTATAATCAATTGATAATGCTCTGCTATAATGCATTAAAATCACAGTTATAATGCATTATAAGTGATAATAAGGCATTATAACAGTGACTAAAATGCGTTATGACAGTGAGTATAAGGCATTTTAGACATTATAATACAGCATTATTAAATGATCTTAAAGTAACAAATGGCCACTTTACCCACTTATAATAACTTACGATCATAGTGTAATGCATTATAACAGTAATTATAATGCATTATTACAGTGATTTAAAGGCGATAAAAATGTAATAATAACATCTTATAAAATGATCATAATGTTATAAATGTTCACTTTATAATAACTTATAATCACAGTATAATGCCTTATAAGTGATAATAAGGCATTATAAAATTGATAAAAAATCCTCATCAAATGATCATAAAGTCACAAATGACCGCTTATAATAACTTATAATCGTAGTATAATGCATTATAATAATGCATTATAATAATTATGACACATTATAACAGTGATAATAAAGCATTATCAATTGATTGTAATGGATTATAACTATGAGTAATAATTTGGGATGCATAGCAATTGTTACCAGTTTGGCAGCAATTATGAAGTATTATAACACTTGATACTTATAAGTCATTATAAAATGCCTTATAATGTGTTATGGTTATGGTAATAAAGCATTATGAGTATGTATGAGCTCTTATAAATCTGATTATACAGGGTTATGAGAAGATTATAATGCCTTATAAGTATGTTCATGATGCATTATACACATAGGATGCATAGCAAGTGCTACCAAAATGTTTTATCTGAGGCATGTTCTTTTTCTATTCTTTCTTTCTGATTTATGAGGACAGATAATTTGCCTACTGGGCCTTAAGAAAAACGGCTACCATGATTAAACATTTATACAGTGCTTGAAAATACTGCCCTGATGCCGCATAGAGAGACAGACAATGTGCAGGTCCAACATGGAAAAACTGTTTTGGAAGAGCCTCAGAGGAATGACAAAATACAGAAAAAGTCATCTGGAAGCACTAGAGTCATTTTCCCAGATCACTCTGGGAAAATGGTGGAAAAAATATGAACCGAAGCTTCTGCAAAATCACCTGTACTCTTTTACCATTGGATGACATTATATTCAAGTCATTTAATCTTTATTGAACTATATAGCTTACAGTAACAGCTAGGATGGGGTGAAAAAGATGGGATATGTTCCCATAAAGCTCAGAGTCCACTTTTTAATGTGTGTAGTCCTCTTTGCTTCTATTCGATTAAGTTGTCATACCAAAAGAGCTAAAGAATGGACCATCAACTTCTCCCCTGTACGGACGAGCCATCTGGAAATATAAGAGCCAAAAAAACAAGTATAGATTTGAAAGAGATCTCATATATAACATAGTTACATGGTGTATATGCCATGGCTTCAAAACAGAGTTTTCTGCAGCACCTGAAAAAGAAATCTAAATTAAAAAATCATACCTTAAAAAGTATGGATAAATATAGCTTGCCTTTTAAGCCTGAAACTCTCCTGTGCCATTTTCTTTTTACTGGTGTAACTGATAATAATTATTATAAGTAATTCATTATAAGCAGTTGTAAAATGATATGAAAACATCTTAAATGTAACTGGCTGAAACATACAGTCACCCTGCAAAAAAAGTAATCTTGGCCTGTACTTTATTTGCCAATACTGCTCATGTAGGACCATTGACTGTAAACAGGGCTATAGTGATTATTATTTAACGGGTCCCCCGATGAAGGGATGCAGAGCAGGCATCAGACACCAGGCATGCCAGAAATGCTACATGCCCTTACTTTCAATAGTGAGAGCCCTGATTTCATTAGCCGTTTGGTTTTGTAGTGGTTATTTAGAGGAAGCCCAGAAATTCCATAGGGCGCGACTTGGAGGGCCTATGCGAACATGTGGTTCTGTTCGGCCTTATGAAACCCCGGCCGTGGATTCCTGCGCGAGACCATGCGGCCAGACGGGCTCTCGTCTCCTGCTTTGACGGAGGCTTCACACGCAGACAGAAGAGCTCTTCCTCTCATCTGCTCTCCACATTCTGCTATAACAGAGCTTACTTCCCCTTCTAAGTTACCATCCCTATCCATCTAATCCTCTCTAGTCTGCCACTGCGTTCCACCACTTGACTGCCCTATGCCACTGTTTAGATGTTTGCGTAGCACTTGGGGGTGGGTTTGGGAAATTTCTATTCTGGGTCTCTTCCCAGTCCTGTTTGCTTTTCCAGAGCCAGCTCCAGCTCCAAATATAGTTTTTTATTTGGACTGTTGTATGTTTATTTTTTATTTTTATCTTTATTGTCATCATTTTATTTCCTCGCTTGGCAGGAATACATATTCAGCAGGAAGGCTACATTATTGCAAAGGAAACACTGTAAAGCGCACTATTCTTTTCACACGGATTTACAAGTGTCTCTGCCTACTGCAGCCAACTGTACATACTGTACATATTACTGTTCAAACACTGTACATACATACTACTGTACATACAGACCCACTACTGCAGCCCTCTCTCTCACTCTCTTTCTCTCTCGCTCTCTCTCTCTCTCTCTCTCTCCTTCTACCTACCTCCCTCTCCCTCCTTCCCTCTCTCTCTCTCTGTCTGTCTGTATCCTGCTGCCCTGAATAACGAGTAATTCTCTGTGTCACTCATTCTCTGTCTGACTGTTTCTGTTTGTCTGTCTCTCTCTCTCTCTCTCTCTCTCTCTCTCTCTCTCTCTCTCTCTCTCTCTCTCTCTCAGCACTTTCAGACCATGCTGAAAACCAAGCTAAATGTGCTGACACTGAGGAAGGAGCCATTGCCTACGGTGATCTTCCACGAGCCTGAGGCCATTGAACTGTGCTCCACCACACCGCTCACAAAGAGCAGGACCCATGCTGGATACAAGGTAGGAACCACAGCTACTCACTTACAACCACATGTCTTTTCTGTCTTACACTGTCCCATGGCTGTATTTGTTTTGTTCCATTCTCTGGCTCCATGACAAGTGTCAAGTGTAGGATTTAATCCAATGGCCTAACTAAACTAAAACAAATTGGCCCACAGATTAAAATAGCAACCATGCTCTGTTGTTTCAGATAACACCCACTTGTGTGTGTGTGTGTGTGTGTGTGTGTGTGTGTGTGTGTGTGTGTGTGTGTGTGTGTGTGTGTGTGTGTGTGTGTGTGTGTGTGTGTGTGTGTGTGTGTGTGTGTGTGTGTGTGTGTGTGTGTGTGTGTGTGTGTGTGTGTGTGTGTGTGTGTGTGTGTGCGCGCGCGCGTGCGTGTGTGTGTGTGTGCATGTGTGCGTGTGTGTGCGTGACTGTGTGTTGCCGCCCATGTGCTACACCAGCAGAGTAAACATCACAACAGCCACCCAAACAGCATGTTTGCACGTCTGAAACAACTTCCGTTTGTGTGTTTTGTGTTTATGTGGATGTGTTGCTGGTTAGGGCTGGGACAATTACCACAATACTGTGATTACGTGATGTAGGGTTGTGCCCATGGGCATCGCAATTTGACCACTGCATGGATGAACAATGAGGTTTTTTTTTCCCCTGCCAAGGTTCAGATTTTGGAATATTTGCTGCTCAATTTTCCTTTTTTATTTTTATTATTTGTTTTAAGTAAAGAGATGTAGTAACATATGAACACACTGGGGAAAAAAATCTTATTTAATAAAAACTTAAATTGGGTTCTGGTATCTTTATATTAACGGGCAATTACTGTGACATGCGTGTTGCAACACAAAGATGAGCATGTGAATGTGCAAGCTCAGCGATCCAATCACTGTTGATTTATTCTCTGTGTGTTAATAATTGTATGTTAAACATAATACATTATGTTTACGTACCGTATGTACTGTATGTAGTTCCACCAAGGGGCATGAAAATTGTGTTAATGTCTGCACAAGGGTAACTAATAGTATACTAATAGTACTGACATGTTGTAGTAATATTAGTTATACTAGGAAACGTAATTATTATTACGTTGTAAGTTGAATACATGAGCTCATGGGAGAAGTACATGAAGCATTCAGAGTGGCGTATTAAGCATACAAAGATGAGGGAGGAACTGCTTTAGTCACGGGACAAAGCTGTACCCAGAACAATAGATACCAGCCTGTGTTATGGCATCTATGATATTCAGATGGTCAGAACATACAGTATCATAAGGCAAAAGGTGAACAATATACAGTAATAACAATAGAAGGTGTAATTCTGTCATAATTCTTCCACACAGGTAAGCAAATAAAAAAGGTGTAGTTTCAGTGATGTGTGCGTGTGCGTGTGTGAGAGAGAGACTCTCCTATTGTAGGCATGTTATTGCCTACTTTCACAAAAAGTAGTTTGAGCTGAGCTTGACCTGGTCATTGGTCTACATTTGAGGGGGGGAAAGGAAATGCATCCTGACAAACCCTGTGACAGACAGCTTGGCCTTTGGCCATGACATAAAAAATAATTGTTTGCGGAGATGATCTGCAAGGAAATATTTACATGTCGTACGTCACTAGTTTGTAATGGTTGGATCAATGCAGTGATGGCATTACAATAACACACACACACACACACACACACACACACACACACACACACACACACACACACACACACACACACACACACACACACACACACACACACACACACACACACACACACACACACACACACACACAGAGAGCGCACAGGCACGGATAGCCAAGTTTCCAAGAGTCCACCTGTGAAAATGAAGTGAAATTCAATCACTTCACGAGAGAAACTTGTGGAGAGGCGGAGAGCGAGACAGACTTGGCTTTTAGTGTTGCTATACTACTACAACATAGTACAAACTTGTGAGTCGTGCTCAGACTCGAGCTATAGATCCGTATATTGAGTATTGACAGACAGGTAGACAGGGTTGTTGGTGTGACTGTACGTTACTGGATGGCCCTCACTGTTTGCATGCCAGTATTTTCCCCAGACTGCTGGTTGTGGTGGGCTGGGGCCGGTTCTTGCCAAATCGGAGCCCTCAGTAGCTCTCTCTGTTCAGTGTGAATGTCTGTCTCCACTTTCCTTTTCTTTCTTTTTTTTTTTTACACACTGCTCCTTCTGAGGCAGTTGAGAAATTCGTGCTGTGTTGCCATGGATACCACTACAGCTATTTATCAGAGAATACCAGCCACAAAGGAAAATGTCTGCTGCTCCCCCTACAGGTCCTCCTTCTCTTTCATCTCCATGTTCTCTGCTATGTCCAGTTGTCCACCTGTGTGTGGTGTGTGTGTGTGTGTGTGTGTGTGTGTGTGTGTGTGTGTGTGTGTGTGTGTGTGTGTGTGTGTGTGTGTGTGTGTGTGTGTGTGTGTGTGTGTGTGTGTGTGTGTATGTGTGTGTGTGTGTGTGTGTGTGTGTGTGTGTGTGTGTGTGTGTGTGTGTGTGTGTGTGTGTGTGTGTGTGTGTGTGCGTGCATGCATGCGTGCGTGCGGGCGTGCACTTGTAATGTCCCCATAAGTATAGTAGAATTCGAGAATTAGACATTGCAAGGACCTTTTTCCTGGTTCTCACAAGAGAAATGGTTGCGTTTTGGTTTTGGTTGTATTTTTTACACTTAGATTTAAGGGTTAAGTTTGGAGTCTGTAATATTTATACTTGTTGTGGGTTGGTGTCGTGCACTGAAAACATGGGCCTGTAGATCGGCTATTTTCGGGTTCAGGGTTAGGGCTAAAAATGGCAAAAACAATGAAAATAAATCACATTTGTAAAGTCACCCTCTAATACAAACTTCTGTGTGTGTGTGTGTGTGTGTGTGTGTGTGTGTGTGTGTGTGTGTGTGTGTGTGTGTGTGTGTGTGTGTGTGTGTGTGTGTGTGTGTGTGTGTGTGTGTGTGTGTGTGTGTGCGCGCGGCTGCGCGCGCATTTGTGCGCCTACCTGCCTACATGCCTGTCTGTCTGCAGGCCTGTGGTTCCTGCAGCGTCACTTCTTCTTTGAAATAATATCTGCCTATCTGCATACTGTATGCCTGCGCGCCTCTGCTCCCCTCTTCTCCTGCCTCTACTTCAGGGGTCTTCAACAGGGGGTCTGGGACCCCTTAGGGGGTCCTCAGTGCTACTCTAGGGGGTCCGGCAAATGTTTGTGTGATAGGAACTTTTTTTGAATTAAATAAAACCCCCAAAATAACTTTTTTTCTATTGATTAGTCACCCCATGGAGACTTGAATTCATGGATTTTTTTTGTTTTTGTCGCATTCCTAAGCCAATAATTTGATGACCTGCGGACCGGTAGGCAGCGGTTCCGGTAGGAGATACAAAGGAGACTCTTTGTGTCTCCTACCGGAACCGCTGCCGGTCAAAATATCCATGAATTCAAGTCTCCATGGTGTGACTAATCGATTGAAAAAATGTCATTTTGGGGGTGAACTATCCCTTTAACCACTTGAACCCTAGAATTCCTTTTCTGAGGGGAACAATAGCCGAAAATAGCAGATCTATTTATTTAGATCGGCTATTTTTGGCAAAGAGGTATGGTGCAGAGAGAAAAAAGAGAGGGGGTCCCTGCTTCATCTCTCTCTCAGCCAGGGGGTCCTTGGCCTGAAAAACGTTGAAGAACCCTGCTCTACTTTACAGCCTCAACCCCCCCCCCCCACCCCCCTTAGATTTTGATATTAAAGGTTCGATGACATTCATTTTCACTTTTTATATTTTTTATGTTTTTTTTTGTGTTTTATGACCTCAATTACACCCAAAAAATCTGAACTTTGAACATTCAGTGGATTTTCTGTGGTCTAGGGTTTTCTGAATAATTAGGTTGAAAAGTAATCTGAGCTTGGCCCTTCGACAGTGAGGTCACAGTCGATTAATCCCGCCCACTCTCCTCCTCGCCCCTCCCCTCCCCTATCCTTTCCTTTGGGGGGGGCGGAGCAGAGGTGATGATTGACAGGCAAAATCCCTCACCAGCGACACCCGCAGGCAAAGATTTATTTTTTCATTGCAGTTGAAAAGGCTTTAGAAATGTGAGACAAAAACACCTACAGTGAATCACTGGAGTGGAATTTTCAGTTAAAACTTTTTGTACACGTTTGAAGGACCAGGACAAAGACTCTGAATGTGGTGTAAACATGAATGTCATGATACCTTTAAGAAAATAGGAAGTAGATATTTCAGTGTGTTTCTGTGCACGGGTCCCTGGCATAGAAGTGTCTCGTATTAATGACATTTTTTTTCATTAGTTTTGAGCACCCAGGTGATAAGAGCACAAGCTCATATGATGTGTTTGAAGTGGATGAAGATGGAGAAGATGGAAGATGGACAAAATCCACACAAAACTAATCAACATAAAGGAGCACAACAGGGGCTTTGAGTGCAGTTCATCCATCACGAGTGGATGTTGTTAATTACACCAAAGAAATTATTCTCCTTATGCACCCACTAGCGTGTATGTGTTAGTTTTGTGTGGACTTTGTCCATCTTCCGTCTTCTCCATCTTCTCCATCTTCATCCACTTCAAACACATCATTTGAGCTTGTGCTCTTATTACCCAGGTGCTCAAAAAGAACGGGAAAAAAAATCATTCATATGAGACGCTTCCATGCCACCCAAAATTCTAAATGTTCATCCTGTACAACCAACCATCTAGTAAAAATTATTTGCATTTAAAGGGACTACACCATGAATTTTAACTTTTTCTTCTTTTTTGTGTGTTTTTGGTCTCCCCTACCTCTCTTCTATCCCCCAAAATGCCTTCTTATTATTTTTTTTTACTTTTTCCACACAGAACCAGGAGATAACATGCATACAAACTGGCTCAATAGCGCCCTGTGCCAAACAGGACAATGTGGTATTGCAGGTGAAAGTGCTTTATAAGCCAGAGAGAAGTTAGTTGGAATGAGTCTATCTGAGGCTTGATTTAGGCTCAAACCTTTTGAAAAACGTTTGAGGGACATAAACAATATGATATTAAATATTATTATTATTTTTAAATTCATGGTGTAATCCCTTTAATTTTACATTGGAACATGGAATATGTTCCAGGGACAACAAGAAAGCTCCACTGGGGCCGGATTTGGTCCGCGGGCCACCAGTTGAATAACATTGCCCTACCTCGTATGGTGGGGGGGGCTACAACATATATTGTATAATTATGTATAAAATGTTGTTTCATATAAACATACCATGTTATTGTTCATTCAATACTATTATTAAAATAATAGTCAGATTAATATATTCATGCTTTTATTTTAAACATACATGTACAAGGTACAGTGAGTAGGTTGTCCGTACCACTGCCATTTATAAACATACCTTATTAACTGAGAACCAATGTCAATACTATCAAGAATCTGTCAATTGCACAATAATCATTATAGAAGCTATTCAAAATGGACAGAATCATGATTTATTTTAAACATAAATATTTAAAGACAAATGGACATTTTTGAAAACTAACTTTTTTTGTAGTTATATATTTTTTATCTAATTTAGCAACAATTTCGCGGACCCCCTGCAGTACCTCCACGGACCCCCTAGGGGTCGCGGACCCCCTGTTGAAGACCTCTGTACTAGAGTTTTTCTTCTTCTTTTTTTGTAGCCCTCCTTCTTGTCCCTGCCTCTTCCCCCCCCCCTACTTCCTGGTAAACTCTTGCGCTCTACCATTGCACCCACTTCCCCCTGACCTGCTTTCCCCCGTTCCCCAAATTCACCCCCATTTTGCAGGCAGGCTGGCAGGCAGACTGGACTTCTGTCCCTCTGCCAAAGCTAACAGCTAGCAAGGATGAAAGGCCTCCCTCTCCAGTGGTGGAAAGTAACTAAGTAAATTCACTTAAGTACTGTACTTAACAATTTTGAGGTATTTGTACTTTACTTGAGTATTTCCAATTTCCAATACTTTTATTTCTACTCCACTACATCTCAGAGGCAAATATAGAATTTTTTTCTCCACTACAATTATTTGAAAACTTTAGTTACTTGTTACTTTTCAGATATAAACTAGAAAAAGTGCTCCTCGGAGCACAGGTCTCCGCCAGGTCAGGTAGGTTATTGTGGCCTCCTGGTGGCGCTATAATAGGCCAATGTGAAAAGGGTGGCATTTCTTCCCCGGCCTAGTGGGATTGTGCGTGCATT
>NC_137606.1:15268947-15276447 GCF_963280865.1 Gymnoscopelus braueri
ATCAGTTCCCCCCTGCCTGCACTCTCACTGCTGCTGTTTGAAATGAATTGAGTATTTTATTGATGCTGTTTCATTAGACATTGTGCAGAGCATATGGACTGACATTAGCAGAATGTGAACTCATGACATTGCCATTACGTTGGACTCCAGCTGTGAAAGTCACCAGTACATCCCAAACTGTTACAGTTGTTGAGTTTTAGCACTGGACTGGTAAATGGGAAGGTTGAATACTGTTTTTGCTGGACTATGGCTGAGGCATCTGTGAATATGCATCTTTATATACACCAAGCATCTGTCCATTGAACTGACTTGGACACACTGTCTTTTTTTTTCACACACACACACACACACACACACACACACACACACACACACACACACACACACACACACACACACACACACACACACACACACACACACACACACACACACACACACACACACACACACACACACACACACACACACACACACACACACACACACACACAATATGTGTGCGTTTGTATGTGTGTGTGTTATATTATAGTGTGCCTTCTTCTGCCTCGCAGCGCAACATGTAAACACACACCGCACTTTTAGTCAAACTCCTATACGTTTGCATGCGACTGTATCGGGGAACCAGCTGTACCGTGCTGATTCAATAAGTGCAGAGGAATGTTAACAGGCTCCTCAGGAATGCAGCGTTCCCAAGCCACAGACTGTCAGTAGTGGTAGTAGGGGTATGTAGACTCTGGGGCCTACGGAGAGGGAGCCTTGTAGCGGGCCAAGCACACACCGCTGTAAGGTAGAGTGTTGTGTCTTCACAGCCGAACGTGCTTCTCGACAGCATCAGTCCCATTATCTCTTTAACACAATGTTAAAGCAGGGGTCTTCAACAGGGGGTCCGGGACCCCTAGGGGGAGTTACTACAGCCAAATCTTTGAATGATAGAAACTTTTCTTTTTACATAACCACTTGAACCCTAGCATCCTGGTGGGAAGGAACAAGCTCACAAACAAGCTCTTCATCTCTCTCAGCTAAGGGGTCCTTGGCCTGAAAAACATCGAAGACCCCTGTTAAAGTGTTTTGTTTCATCCCTTTTCTGTTGTTAAAAGCTGCAATCCTATAGCTTTCATGTCCTACCCGGGAATCAAACCCGGGTCTTCTGTATGAGAAACCAGATTTCTACGACTAAAAGGCAAAAAAGGTATACTGTTCCTCACTTGGTCACTGGACATATTGCACTCTGAGCTTCAGGCAGTACTACTACAACCATAGGTCGGTCCCCTACCCAACAGTAGGGTGTATAATGGAAGAGTAGGGAGACCACCTCCAACCACTGCATATATGTGCTAGTTACCTGTATATTGTATTAACATACAATTTACCAACTTATTGTTTTCCCATTGAATTCATACTATAGTTTCAGCACCCTCTTTGCTAATTTCACGTTCTGCCTTGCATTTGCCAATTTTTTTTTTTTTTTGCCAAATTTTCGGAGCGTTGTAAAAGTGCAAAAAAAAAGGCTTTTATGTATTTGTGGAACAATAACCTAGTTTTACTGATCTCCAGAAAAGGAGTCAGATGTAGTTTGGAAGTTCAAAGCGTCTGCAAGATGCTTACAATGTTGAATTGAAATGTTTAACCTAAAACCCCCGCTGCGGCTGCGGAGGCAAAAATCTTCCTATCTCCAAAAACCCCATCTATCCTTCATGGCTGAACAACACCCTTATTTTGAGACCGACACGGCAAAACATTTGGATCGAAGTGTCAAAACTTCACACAGTATCAGCAAAATATTGCGAAACATGAGAGGAGGGAAAGAAAAACGGTACAAAGGGTACGAGAGTCAGAACAAATGTTTTGTCTCCAGAGCCAGTCTGTCCTTGAGTGTCTCTGTCTGTCTCATCCTCATCTGGGAAAGCTCCTAATGTTAGAATAACAAGTCCCGGGAGTGATATCCTGCATGTACATAATACGCATCACAGTCCGTTCACATACCAGTATCTCTCCAGCTGGACCCAACGTTCTCTTCCTCTTTCTCCTTGCCTGTCTGTCCTGTCTGTCTGTCTGTCTGTCTGTCTGTCTGTCTGTCTGTCTGTCTGTCTGTCTGTCTGTCTGTCTGTCTGCCTGTCTGCCTGTCTGTCTGTCTGTCTGTCTGTCTGTCTGTCTGTCTGTCTGTCTGTCTGTCTGTCTGTCTGTCTGTCTGTCTGTGTGTCTGCCTGCCTGTCTGTCTGTCTGTCTGTCTGTCTGTCTGTCTGTCTGTCTGTCTGTCTGTCTGTCTGTCTGTCTGTCTGTCTGTCTGTCTGTCTGTCTGTCTGTCTGTCTGTCTGTCTGTCTGTCTGTCTGTCTGTCTGTCTGTCTGTCTGTCTCGCTACCTGGCCTTGTGTGGATGTGTTTGTATGCATGGAATGCAAGGAGTTTAACAGATGCACACTATTTCAGTGCAACATGATAAATGAGGGTTGATGTGTGTGTGTGTGTGTGTGTGTGTGTGTGTGTGTGTGTGTGTGTGTGTGTGTGTGTGTGTGTGTGTGTGTGTGTGTGTGTGTGTGTGCGCGTGTGTGCGTGTGTGCGTGCGCGTGAGTGTGTGCGTGTGCGTGCATGTGCATGTGTGCGTGCGCGCGTGTGTGTGCGTGTGTGTGCGTGCATGTGCATGTGCGTGTGTGCGTGCGCGCGTGTGTGTGCGTGTGTGTGTGTGTGTGTGTGTGTGTGCGCGTGTGTGTGCGTGTGTGCGCGTGAGTGTGTGTGTGTGCGTGCATGTGCGTGCGTGCGCGCGTGTGTGTGTGCGTGTGTGCGTGTGTGTGTGTGTGCGTGGCGTGTGCACATGCGTGTGTGTGTGCGTGTGTGCAGTGCAACCCTGAGACTCTTAGAGTCAAATGAACACTGAGGATTTTTACTTTGTCTAACGACTTCAACGATGAGGCCAATTTGGTATCCAGACCAGGACATGGATCAGACTGTTTCTCTTCCCACCAGCACCTCCTCCTCCTCCTCCTCCTCCTCCTCCTCCTCCTGGCTTCCACTTCTTCACCTTCCTCGCGCTTTGTGCCCGAAACCCCTTCCAGCTGGCCTCTGCAGAAATGCCTCCTCATCCTCCCACGTCGTCTATCTCTCATCCCTCACATTCTCCCTGTTCCCAGGCCGTCCCTCGTATCCCCCTCCACCTCCCCTCCATCCACGCACCTCCTCCAACCCGCTTATCTCTTCTTTAACCCATTAAACCCATTTTGACGGCACAATTTGATTTAGTTTTTGTCTTTTGAATACAATTCCATTTAGTTTTAGTCATATTCTAGTCATCTGAAATGTTTTAGTTTTTGTGTGGTTTTAGTCAACTAAATATCATAAGATTTAGTCGACTAAATCTACAGTTGATTTAGTCGGCTAAAATGTATTTTGGCGGAGCCTTGATGGCGTCGTAATGGCTGATTTTACACATGGTTGCATGCTGAGAATAGCAGATCTACAAGCTCACAATGCGTCACGCTGCGACGCGTTGTGAGCTTGTAGATCTGCTATTTTCAGAGGGTAACAGCCTATAGCGCAACCAAACATAAAATGACTTGTCTTTTATTTCTACTGGATGACTTCTCCACTAGTTCCCTCCCTAATATTTTAGTCTAGTTTTTATTTGTTGACAAAATTGTCAATATATTTAGTCTTAGTTTTAGTCATCATAGTTTGTTTTTTATTTCGTTTTTATCTAGCTTTCGTCAGTGAAAAAAGGTAGTCGACGAAAACATTTTGTCATAGTTTTAGTCGACGAAATCAACACTGCCCGGCTCTCATTCTCTGTCTCTGTCTCTGTCTCTGTCTCTGTCTCTGTCTCTGTCTCTGTCTCTGTCTCTGTGTCTCTCTCTCTCTCTCTCTCTCTCTCTCTCTCTCTCTCTCTCTCTCTCTCTCTCTCTCTCTCTCTCTTCGTCAGACTGCTCAAATTCTCACCTCCAGATCCTCTTCCACTACTCCTGCCTTTACTCTCTCTCCCTCTCGCCTCCTTCCATCCCTTCTTCTCCGCCCTTCCTTCGCCCGCGCCCCTCTCCTCCTTTTCTCGTGTCTCTCCAGTCCATGCCTCCTCTTAACTTCTTTTCTCCTTTCATATTTCCCCCTCTCCTCCCTCCGTTGCTCTCGTCCCTCCGTTCCTCTCTCTCTCTCTCTCTCTCCGCTAATAGATGAACCAGCTGTGGGCTAGCTCCGTAAACAGTGGGGGAGAGGGCCAGCATCTGCCCCAGCTCTGCAGTGCACTTCACAAACCTCAACACACATTAACGCACGCACGCACACACACACACACACACACACACACACACACACACACACACACACACACACACACACACACACACACACACACACACACACACACACACACACACACACACACACACACACACACACACAAAAAGTGCCTCTGAGATGATGTAGAGGAGTACAAGTAAAGGTATTGGAAATTGGAAATACTCAAGTAAAGTACAAATACATCAAAATTGTACTTAAGTACAGTACTTGAGTAAATGTACTTAGTTCCTTTCCACCACTGCCATGCACACACGCACACACACGCAGGCATGCACGCACGCACATCAACAGACACACGTTCTCCTCCCTTGAGTGCGAGTCGGGCAGGAGAAGTCCAGGATGTTCCTGTCAGTGTCTCTCTCCCTGTTGGCCGTATAGCGTCCTGGGCGGCGGATGTTGTCTCTCCGACTTCCCTCAATGCCTCAATCTCTTCTCCTCTTCTTGTTTCTTTCTCCTTCCATTCGCTCACTTCATGGTATGTTGTTTTAGTCCCTGTCCGTTCTCTTCGTCAACACAATAAAATCCTCAGTTTTAATTTAAATTAACACTAAGCATTTTACTGTGTATTCTCTCTCTCTCTCTCTCTCTCTCTCTCTGTTTCTTTACTGGCATGTAACACATCAGAGCGTGGCCTCTAGACTTCATTAGGCTGGAATCCACCAGCTAATCTGAAACAAAATAACACAAAATTGGTTGGCCTCATCTGGCAGAGGTTTATCAAACATTTGCACAGAGAGCCTTTGTTCGTATGCTTCAGCTACAAATATTTGTGACTGTGCACATTTTTCGGCTTGCACGATCCTCGGCATGTGTACTGTAGGTATGTCGGAGCCTGGGTGATGCTGCAAATACTGTATGTGGGAACGTGTGAGGGCCAAGTGTGTACGTGGTTGGTTGCGTACAAATCTCATGGTTAGAGGTTGAAGAGTGCGTGGGTGTGTGGCGCACGTGTGTCTATGTGCAGTGCACTTCAGAATATGTATCTGTATCTTCTTAGACGAATGAGAGCCGCGTACTGTATATTGGTGTTATATAGAGAGAGGGCGAATAGAAGAAAAAACACTCCAGAATCCCAAAATTGTTAATGGCGGCCATATGTACCCCCCCCCCCCCCCCCCCCACACACACACACACACACACACACACACACACACACACACACACACACACACACACACACACACACACACACACACACACATGCTAATGTTTAACACTGCTTTGTCTTTGTCTCTTTTTTGGTTTCTCTCCTTTTCTTTTCTCCTCTCTGTTTTGTCTCTCACTCTCTCCTTCTCTTGGTTGTCATTGTATCTCCTCTCCGTTTGTCACCCTGACGCTTTCCTTTTCATGAATCTAAGCACAATTCTCTTATACCTACTACTATACACCCGTCAACATGCACGCACGCACGCACCCACCCACGCACACACTCCTTTTCCAAGCAAGACACACAGAGCTTACCTGTTGCCTGACTGTCAAATACTACTAATAATAATCATTTCTGCATACGTCTTCTCATGCTGACCCCAAGGTCCTCTCACTCATCTTCATTTGTGTATTTGTTTCACACATAATCAATATTTTCTGTTCATCTGTATTATTGGTGGGGGGGGGGGGGTTATCGATTAGAGGAGAGAACAAAAGGAAAGACATGAGCTATAAAGGACATGATCATAAGAAAGGGGCTAGTATAAGGCGAACAAGAAAGGATGGGGGGCTGCTGAGTACAGGGGGAGAGAGAGGAGAAGGATAAGCGAGAGCGGGGGAGAAAGGAGTGATACAGAGGGGAGAGGAGAGGAGCAACATGTGGAAATGAGAAACCTAGGAAGAGGAACTCTGGAGTGATTTAAGTCATCCTGGCTGGCCGGCCAACTATTCAGACTGCAGGCCTCCTGCAGATGACTGAGAGGAGCAGCCGTCAGGAGAGAGGAGACACGTCGTCGTTGTTGTTGGGTGAAAACCTCTCCATATTGGGCATAGCAGTGGTGGCCATTTTCTGGTTGCATCGTTCCAGACCCCATTTTTCCCATAGAGATTTCCAAAAATATTTATATCAATTATTTTAAGCCTAGAATCAAGCCATCCAGGATCCTGGTGAATCATGACCATAAAACGTTTGATTCTGTGAAAAAAAAAGGGAAAACCACTTTTATGGTCATGATTCACCAGGATCCGTTTCACCCAGACCTTGATAGGTGAATGTTGTACCCAGAAAAGCCCCCGCAGCACAAGTGGTTTATATTAACCCATTTAGACCGGGAACGCATCTGTGTCATTTTTTGATTCCTTTGGGCTATTCAAAAATAGCAGATCTTCAAGCTCATAGCGCGACACTTGGTGCCGCGCTATGAGCTTGTAGATCTGCTATTTTTGAAAATGTGTGCAAATCTTCGAATATATGTATTTCTAAAGCAAACATTTGTTACTAAAATCTTTGCTTCTGGGGGTCCCTGGAACAAAATATTTTGAGATATTTTGTATTTTTTTATATATATAAATATTTTCATATTTTTTTCAAAAAACTGTTAAGATTTAGAAAACATTTTTAGAATCGGCCTCAGGTCTTAATGGGTTAAACGGTGCAGAATGAAGGTTAGGACATACGAGCACAGCACCAATGGAATTCATGCATATCATATTTTCATATGGCGGCCATCTGCCTGCTGCCTCTCAGTCTGATACAGTAAGTGATCATTTGTTAAAGGTGTCTCTCAAGCAAAAACTTGGTACACGAAGAACAGTGGTTCTGAACCTGTGGGCCGGGACCCCCAGGGGTTCCCCTCATGATTCTGGGGGGGGGGGGGGGGGTGGTCCCTAGATGACGGTAAAGTGACAATTTAAGGACTTGTAAGACCATTTTAATACCAAAGAAAACAGAAGAAGAAGAAAATAAATGAAATGAAAAAAATACCATTACTGCATCAAAAGAAATCAACAAACTATACTATAAAAACTAGTCAAAAAATGGTCATATTGTCAAATAATACAAGAAAGAGGCAAACAAAAATGAAAATAGCTGATCTACAAGCTCACAATGCAAAGCTTGTAGATTAAATATTTTCACAATATTTATCAATGGAACCGAGTCAAAATAAATGTAATGCCTCAACTCCTACAATTCCAGGTGCTTGTCAGGGTGGGGGGGTTGCGGCCTGAAAAGGTCAGTGTTATTGTGTGTGTACAAATGGACCTGTTAGGGATTTTGCAATGTAAGAG
>NC_137606.1:15281447-15333947 GCF_963280865.1 Gymnoscopelus braueri
TACTTGTCTCTCTGTCTCTCTCTCTCTACCCCTGGTATGCAGTGTGTTCATGTGTCATTACTATGGTATTCTGCAGCCACAGCTTAACATAGAGTTTTTTTTTTCTTCCTCTTAGCTGCTCTTAGGGAAATAACACACACACAGCCCTCAGCATGTCAGCACGGTTCCCACATGGGAATAGGAAAGCCTCTCATCGCCACTGCTTGCTCAGAGAACAGATCTATCTCTGTGTGCTGAGACTGAGAGACCTATTGCTCACCCGTGTAAAAAAAAATATGTAGTTAATTACTTTGTGCTGGAGCATTAACGCTGAATCTTCTCCAGACTGACTGGATCTAAAGGACCTCTGAAATGAGGTCTTGAAAAGAAGGATTAACCTCCCCGGGGTGAACTGAAATAAGATGACTCCATTCCCGCTTTACATAAGCTTTTCTGTACTATGTGCTGATGATGTAGTGTCAGACATATTATGTCTGAGCAGGAATGGACTTTTTTGTTCAACAGTTAGAATTTTTGGGGTCATCCAACTCTCACTATATACTGTACATCACTCTGTCCTCAGTGACTCAATACACTGTATCATCATCAAATCACAACACAAGGTCCTTATACGTAATATTAGACATCTGTCTGACATCTGCACACCTCTAGCGTGCCCTGCATGTTGAACATTTTGTTCTAGGCCCCCAGTACAACATCATCTGCAGTTGTTCTAAAAATCTATCATGACTGGCTGCATTGCCCAATAGTGGAAAAGAACCTCTTTGAATTCACTTCCTCTTCCCTTTGGTCAATTTAAAAATAAATCCAAGGCTAGGCCTTTGGAGGTTTCTTTCTTCATTTTTGTTGTATGTTGAAACATGTTCGTACTGTGTTCTGTTTATCTGCACCGCCTGCTTAACACTCGGCCTGTATCCGCTGTCTGTCTGTGTGTCTCCTCTCCTCCAGGTGACGTACCTGGGAAAGGTGACCATCTCAGGGACCCAGTTCCTGTCTGGATGCACAGAGTCAGCGGTGGACGGCCTGGTGGAGCGCCGCGCTCGGGCTCAGCAGCACGTCAGCTGCACCGCGCCCAGTTCCCTGCTGGAGATCAGGCCCTTTCAGGTGCGCCTCCACCACCTAGACGGGCACGGTGAGGCGTCTGTGACCATGGACACCTACCAGGTGGCGCGTATCGCCTACTGCACGGCGGACCACGGCATAAATCCCAAAGTGTTTGCCTGGATTTACCGGGAGATCAATGACGACCTGACCTTCCAGATGGACTGCCACGCTGTCGAATGCGAGAGCAAGCTGGAGGCCAAGAAGCTGGCCCACTCCATGATGGAGGCCTTCCGCAAGACCTTCCGCAGCATGCGCAGCGACGGGCGCATCCACAAAAGTGGCTCCTCTGACGACTTTGCGGAGGACTCCTCCACCCCCGATGACTCCACCCCAGATGACGGTTGAGGCTTCCACATCCACACAAAAGGCCTGATCCCCACCCATGCAAAGGTTGGGGTGACTGAACGGATAAACAGATCACCTGCTCTCTCTCTTGTTCTCCCTTACTCTCTTTCTTTCTGGTGCCAACAAGGAAAAAAACATGAAGCAATGTCCCCGCCACCCAGCCCCCCCACCCGCTCATCCCAAGATTAATTAGTTCTTACGTAAAGGGCAACTAGAGGACAAATGGACAACAAGAACCCCTACCTTTGCATACAGGGAAGAAAAGCGCTGCCTCTTTGAGTGAGTGTCCCTCAAAGACCTGCAGGGCCTATTATGCATCTCTGTATACGCCCATAAGAGATTGACTACACATTTATGGTCCCGTTCTCTGGCACTGTGTAATACAGCCCACATAGGCACTATCACTAAACCATAGTTCTTAAAGTTGTTTTAGCTGGTGACTGGAAAATGTTAGGGTCTTTGGTTTTGGTCCCAGGCTCATGAAAAGTACTATGGCCATTTGAGGACCCATCAGAAGTAGGCCTGTGACCCAGTTTGGGTCTAGTTTAAGAAATCAGGCAGTTGAACATAAATATCCTCAAATGTTTAATGTTGTCAACATTGACAGCAAAGCCTTTTAGCATATGTGACAGCTAGCGGGGGATCAAAAGATAGAATAAGCTTTTCTACCTTGCACATATCACTATGGTACTTTAGCCCAAGCTAAACTCCCAAATTATTTGATAATGTCTGGCTTTACACATTAACTATGTAGCCAGGAGTTCTACCTGTTTAAAGGTTACCTTGGATACCTGGGCATCTCTGTGTAAGCCACCTGGGAGAATAGAGGTATTGATGTTTTAGATTCATTTGACATTTTTAAGGGTGTCAATTGGCCATGAGACTAAGCCATGACGGAGGCACCTTTATTGTTCACATTTGATCTCTCTTTTTTCCCCCTTTTATTTTGAGTATACCAAAAGTCAGTCTTTTTTAGCTGTGTCTTACCTGTCAAATTATGTGCCTCACTTTCTCCCATCAGGTTGGTCTTTTAACTCTTGTCTTGAACTGTCATGTGAGTGTGTGTGCATGCGTGTTTGCGTCATCATGCCATCATATGTTTAAATGTCTAAATGTAACTGCTTGTTCCTGTACTTCGTGTGTATGACTGTACATGTGAGTGCTTGCCTCTGAATAAGTGCAGTCTTTGACTAGTCGAGGGAGGGAGAGTGAGGGGGAAAGAGAGAGAAAGACCTGGAATGGTCTGATAATTAGCCAGAAGTGAAAACTTCTCACTGCCCCACACAGCATCCTTTTTTGATGCTTAACGAGGCATTTTTAAATTCAACACAGTACTGTGACCATTTGCCAAGTTTTACTTTTATTACATTTCTCTTGTATGAAATGACGAAAAAGGGGTACGAGAATGTGAGAGTCACAGAGACAGAGTTTCCAGGACCCCCACAAAACACAGTCCGTCCAAGGGAATGGCCGATGCCTCCTGGTCTCCGCTGAATGTATGATCAGTCCAACGCGCTGTCAGCTCCTCATACCTTCACCAGTCACTTCAATCTCTCAGTTCTCCTTACCTTTACAACTAAGGCAGTTCTCAGAAGTGCCAATGTCTGGGGTGTTTACCCACAACTGTGATGGATTAACTCTGTCTCCTTGGCTACTTTGAACAAGCCTGCAAGCAGTTTCATACAACTCTACCGTCCTGGGTTGCCTCTCTGGGTGATAAGGGGCCATACTGGGGCAACTGAGGCCTGTATCAGAGCCCCATGCCATGTTCTTTTCTAATGGGACTATTGAACAGACTGGACACTGGACACCTGAGAGGGAACGGTCTTTGGTCTGTGACTTAAGCAGGATGATCAGATGGCTACCGGTCAATACATATATATATATATAAATATATATAGATGAAAAAAATATATACATTGTATTTGAATCTCATTGAATAAGCTTATGTAAATACAAATGTATCAGTTTCCAAATATTACAGCATAAATATGGCTAGCTATTCTAAATAATAATAATAAAAAAGTTGAGAACGCACCATCATACGATACAGAACCAGTGTTATAAAGCCTACTGTGAATACAACGTGGAGAGACTGATAGTGCTGGCTGTGCGTGCGTGCATGTGTGTGTGTGTGTGTGTGTGTGTGTGTGTGTGTGTGTGTGTGTGTGTGTGTGTGTGTGTGTGTGTGTGTGTGTGTGTGTGTGTGTGTGTGTGTGTGTGTGTGTGTGTGTGTGTGTGTGTGTGTGTGTGTGTGTGTGTGTGTGTGTGCGTGCGTGCGTGCGTGCGCGTGCGCGTGTGTGTGGTGTGGCGTGGTGTGTGTACGTACGTGCGTGCATGTGTGTGTCTGGCCATACAGCTGATGATTTGTCAGATGGTGAGAATGTTTCTAAAGCTGTAGATTACTCTGTGATGTCTGTCTGCAAGCTCAGACACGCTTTAAATGTTTGGAAATGTTACCATAAGTGTTTTCTATACAGTGTTTGCAAAGATCAAGAAACAATTACATATAAACTATTTACCAAGATTTGTGATGGCGTGCTGTTTTCTTTCCCAAAACTGATTATCCTTATTCTTTGTGATCTGCACTGCAAGATCCAGAGTATTATCTAACAATGAGAGTGTACAAATGGAACCAAATGGACCCGTTGGGGTCACAGCAGTTGAATAAATAATGTACTTATATATATAAAATATATACACACACAATTGTTAGGGCACGTTTTTGGTCAGACAACTCTCATACTGACTAAAACATATTACTAATATTTATGAATATGGTTTAATATGGTACCAATGGTTCTCATCATTGATGAGAACCATCAACATAAAGAAAATGAAACCTGAGAGCAGGGATCGATTAGTTACAACCACCCCCATGGGGAACTATTGTGAAATAGTGATAACAGGTGTGAGTGTGTGGAGGCTTTAGCAAGCTGCATCAAAGCAAACAGTGGTGGCAGGTAAACTGCAGCATCTAGAGAGCTTGCCAGTAAGAACGACCACCCTATGCTGTCACCCTATGACAGTCATGCAGCTAACATATCCCAACACTTGAGTTGTCGGCCTGAACTGGCTTTGCAGACTGGCTTCGCTCGAGAATCTAGGCACCAAGTCATTTTCAGCAGACCGAAACTGTATGTAGATTGTGTTTTCATTGGGTCTACAATACATACAATGCATGTAAACATGTAAATAAAGCATACACCCGCTATACGGTGGTGCACTAAATATTGACGATTCTATCTAACCACCCATAGAAGTAGTTTGCGGAAAGATTTCCTCAGTCTGCTCTTTATTTACATGTGGCTTAGACAGGCCTAACAAGACACAGACTATCCCTTTTATGTTTGCATTGTGAAATAAATGCCATATGTGTGATTATGGAATTAATGTATGAATCAATGTTCACTTGACTTGATTTTTGCACCATTACACAGCTCCAGTGTGTCCATGATCAGTGTTCCAAAGTGTGTGGTCGCAATGATTTGTATTGCTCCTCATAAATATTTGGTTTTATGGGATTTCCATACGAAAAGTATGTTTCACGTTTGAGTGTGACAGAGCCAGAGCTTTGGTCCTGTTTTATAGTAGTTTTTACTCTCCCATTCTTTACATTCTTACTTTACTCTCAACTCCAGCCTCTAAAGTACTTTGCTTTCATAATGTTGTTGTGTTCTGGCCTCTCATGTTGCAGCCATTTCACCACATAACTAACTGGTTGCTGCTTATACAGTATAGCTGGCTATCATTTTGCAGCTCAAGAACTGCAGAAAATTGGAAGCAAAATGGATGCTGAGAGGAATGTTAATGTGTGTTGAATGAGAACAGTGCCTCCCTCTGGCTGGTAGAGCAACAGCACCTGCTGCACTTCAAATAGCCTAATTTCAACAGGGGACACAATACAGTACTTATACTCCATGACATATTTTTAGTGTTATTTCATGCAATATGACTTGCTATTACGATTACCCCCCCCCCCCCCCACACACACACACACCACCACGACCACCACCACCAAGTGTCTCTCAACATGAACTCAGAGTTTAAAATTGATACATTTTTCTGTGTACGCCCTCCTGTTGCTCCCCAATGTGTCTCTCTCCGACCCACTTTCAGCAGGGGGTGGGCCTTAAGGAGCCCAGATAGAGGCCATCCCATCGGCCCATCTGCCCCACTTCCCCACTCCTCTCTGAGGCGTCAGTCAGCTTACAATACCACTCTGTTACCGCTCCAGTTGGCCGGCCTCCCTCCTCTCTGGGTCCCCACGCACACCGCCCGTCTATCCACCCGCCAAAGGCCCACATGCTTGAGGTCCGGTACAGGGAAATCAGTGCCAACATGGGGCTCTGATCTGTTTCCACTGACCCACCCCCCTCTCTCTTTCTCTCTCTCCTAGCTAGAGAGCAGGGGGCCCAGGTCTCTTTGAGAGAGACAGAGAGGGGGAGAGTATACATAGAAACATATGTGTGAAACAGAACCGACTTTTAGGAAACAGAGATTTTGTTTGTCAAAATGAAAAAGGAAGATAGCGCTGATCGAGGAACAGTTTTGGAGAGGAAAAGGAAACCAGTTTCAACTTAAAGGTATCGTAGAGAGAAATGGTGAAAAAGTGAAAGGTCAAAGTTAACATAGCTAATGTCTTTTCCGGAAGCAAGGGTGGACGGTTAAGTAATAACGCAGGTCTTTTAGTCCCTGAAACACGACCAGCATTTCTTCTGATCATTCTCACATCCATATGCTTATCAGTCCCATTGGAATAGCCCTATAAAGCCATCATGTGATTTAGGATGCCTGAACCTCCTGTCTTTCTCTCATCTCCTGTCTGTAAGCCTCCGGGAGTCAATATGCGTCACTATTCGAATGCACTTACCGCTACGGACAAATCAGATGCTGTCACTGTATCCCCAGGGACAGGAAATGCCTAGACTTTCAACCATGCAGAGTCTAGCTTGTTGGGAAAGACAGACGATGAGCATCTGCAAGGGCAACAGGCCAGGACAGATCTCAAAAGAATGTCACTGGCTTTGTAAAGTTATACTCCGTATCTTTCTTGTTGGCATGTTCATGTTCAGTGTCTTTCTGACACCTGTTTCTGTTTAAAGTTTGATACCAGTAAGTTCAAGCAACAATGATCAAATCACTGTACACGTACACGTGTATGATCATACAGTAGATGCCTACTTTGCATTGTGTTTTCAGACGGACTTGGAAACATTCTGAAGTTGAAATTTAGCAACTATTGAATCGAAAGACAGCTGATCCCTTGTGTACAGGCTGAGTAGCTGTAGGGGTTGTATTTTCCCTTACTGGAATATGGACATTTCACTGCTCTGCAAAGATGGAGAAGTGCAGCAAGTGATTTTACTAAAGCCAACTGACATAATTTCAAGATCTAATTGGAGGATGATACCAACAGTTATGCTTGCTGGATATGCTTATTTGTTTCAGAGTCAGCATGAGAATCAACTTTATTGTCACATCACAGGTTTGCACGGGTAAAGAAGTGGGTGAAATTAGTTTTTGTGCAAGCTCCATCAATTTTATTATTTTCAGAAAGAGAAATGAAAAAAAGAGGGGGGGGGGGGGTATATGGAGAAGAAAGCTGAAAAAGAAGAATCCAACAGTAGTGAAAAAATGTCAAGGAGAGGCAAAAATCTAAGATATACGTACATATATACACATAGCACAATCCAGCTGGTACAGTATGTACTGTAGGCCTACATGAGGTTAGACATAAAGTGCATGAACAAAGCAGCAGGTATGTACATGATATTAGACATTGAGGTGCGAAAGAGCATCAGCAGTGCATTGTACATGAGATTAAGGTGCAAACTAGACAGAATCATCGCATTGTCAGGTTCAACCACATAGTCCACAGCGGGCGGTAACTTTCACACGTACAATCCACATGGCAGATTCACAAGGAAAAGTAAAGTCCATGGCCAGCCTGGTGACAGGATCACATAGAGCGGTAACTTTCAAAGGTAAAATCCATATTGGTCAAAAAGGAAAAGTAAAGTCTAAGGCCATTCTGGTGACAGGCAGTGGTCAGGCCTTGTTTAATATTCTTGTGTATTATCATTGATATTGCAATATTCAGCCTGTAAGATGCTCTTCACAGAACAATTGTGTAATACGGCTTGCAAATGTAAATAAAAGTTTTAAATAACTTTATAAGCTTGCAGTGAATAGTTTTTAGACAGAGACTGGTTCTCATTCCAGGCCTCCGGTGGAGCACCAGGGAGAGGGGGCATTATCCCAGTGGAAATCAACCCAGAGTATTATGAAATATCTCTCTCCTAACTCTCACAGTACCATGAAATAGTTCTCGTTGCTCTCACAGACATGCAGTGTTTGAATGTCCTTCTTTAACACACACAGATTCCTGTGGGTAGGCCTATGGCCATGGCATACTGTACAGGGAGATGTGGGCACCGGGAAGAGCATAGATGGAGAAAGGTAATGAAGAAGAGGTGATGATGAATTGGACATAAATGAGGGAAAGGGAGATGAAAATAGGAGTGAAAGGGAGATAAGTGGTGCAGAGAGGGGAGGGGGGGGGGGTTAAGGAAGAGACATGGCTGTCTATGTGGGCATCTTGCTCCCAGATGCTGGTAGGGGAGTTGGGTAATCCAGATCTGTCACATCCTGTGGGCTAGGCCACAGGATGGAAAATAAACAACTTCCAGCCGAGCTCTGTCATGACTCTCTCATTGATCATACAGTATGTGAATGTGAGCAGCACACAAAGACAGACAAACTGACACACATACTGTACATGTACCCCCCACCACACACTACACACTGTAGTAGTGTGAAAACGTCCCCCCCACACACACACACACACACACACACACACACACACACACACACACACACACCCACCCACCCACCCACACCCACACGCACACGCACACGCACACACACACACACACACACACACACACACACACACACACACACACACACAAACACACACACTGCATTTTGCTAAATGCCCTGACTTAATTGGCCATTCACTTCATTCTATTCTACGCCAACTGGTCCCAAAGTAATAGTATAGTGATTTGTTTTTTATTTTCTTTGGAAGCAAATATGAAGCTTAAACTGTCTCTATTCCATTTGACCACCATGTTGCAACATATTTGAAACTGAAAATAACCCCCCTCAGCCTTGGGATTGGAACATTAGTGCAACAAGAGGACAGTAAAAAGATTGTAAAAGAGGGACTCCAACGCCAACGGTAGATAAATCGTTTAAGTCTGTATCGAGTATAAAATAATAAATCCGCATTGCCCGTTGTATCCACTTGGTGTCACCATAGCTCAGGATTTACCCAAGAAAATCTGCCTCCAGGCAGGGTAGGTTTTTTGGAGAAGGTTAAAATGTTAGAAAAGTGGTTCTCTATCTATGTTAATGGCTTCTAATGACAGACACTACTGGCTGAGAACCACTGTAGGCCAGTGGTTCTCAACCTGTGGGTCAGGGGTCCCCACACATGACAGTGAAGTGAAAATGTAAGGACTTTTAAGACCTTTTTAATACCTAAAAAACTGGAAAAAAAATTGCCAAATTGTCAAATTTACCCAAGAAAGAGGCAAAAAAAAAAAAAAAAAAAGCTGATCTACAAAGTATTCACATAAAAATATACTTAAGTACTGAAAGTAAAAGTACTCATTTTGCAGAATGTCAGAATTTCACAAGTTTCCAAATGTATAAAAATGCTTTGAAAATAGCAGATCTATAAGCTTGTAGATCGACTATTTTCAAATAGCCTATATGCATAGGGCTGAAGTGGTTAATGCATGTTTTGTAATAATAATACAAATCTACAAAGTAACTAATAACTATAGTTTTCAAATAATTGTTGTGGAGTAAAAGTACAATATTTGCCTCTGATGGAGTAGTAAAATTATTGAAATTTGGAAATACTCCAGTAAAGTAAAAATACCTCAAAGTACTTGAGTACATGTACTTCGTTACTTTACACCACTGCACATGGGCGTGCCCTCTGCAGGCAGCACGCGTAATTTTAGGTGTACTCCTTAGGTCAGCATGTTTGATGTTTGTAAACAAACGGGTATTTCCGGGGTAGAATATCTATGGACGATTTCATAAAGTCTCCAGAACATTTGCTATGTGTAGTTTGTCAACCTGTGGATATTTAGAACAAAACAATATATTCCTAATAATAGTCAATAACAATATTAGTGTCCTGTTCTTACTAAACAGAGGATAATGCTACAATGCCACGGATTCATTTTTCGTCGTGGTGATGACGTCATGATGATTCATTCGGTCTAGTCTAGTCAATACAATTCTACGTTTTTACATTCAACCCATTAAGTACAGTACAAGTACTACTATGACTGATCACGTTTTGACCATTTAGAGGTGACACCTGCCATGCATCAGGGTGAGAAGAGAACATTAATATGCACTCCATCATTTTGACCATATTAAATCTGAATTGGCCTATATTTAAAATTATATAGTTTGCACTATGCCCATCAAACATATCCTGAATAGCATTGATTGATTTGAAGAGGATAACTCACGTGGAGGTGCAATATTGGTGAGTTTATCTTGTTTAATACAACCAGATTGGTCTTTTCTGTTTCATGAAAGCTGTCAGTGGAGGGAATAGCAATTTAGAAGTTATAGCCTATTCCAAGTTTGCTTGCAGCTAAGGTGAAATGAAATGAAACAAATTAATGACCCCTTCTTTACTTTGCTGTATTTGGAAATCATTTGCTCTAACGTGGATAATCTAGTCAGGTGTGACCTGACTAGGACTATGCTCTCTCAATCTTCTGCTCTCTACTCTTTGTCCAAAGGATGATGAACTTGCACAGTGTCACAGACAACCATGGTTGCGTTGTGACGAAGACAAAACTCTGCACACCAGTGGATGTTGGCCTTAACAGTGTGGAGGTAGGCTAGATGAGATGTCCTTGATTCGGTAACCAGAAGAGTGGGCACTTGAGAAATCTGGGCACTGTTTTTTAGCTAGGCAGAGCCTGGCTCTGACCTGGGGGTGCATTTTTGTGTGGGAAGACTGGGCACTACTCTGATTAACAAGTTGGAAGACTCATACAAGCGAAAAAAAAAGTGGTGTAGTTGGACTCAGACAGCCACATTAACACAATTACAAAGCCAGCCTGCTATCACCATAACTATGTCTCATCAGAATTTAGAAATAAAACCAAACATGCATTCATCTTCACTTATGAGACGAATAAATGATTTGATAATGCGTTCTGAGTTGCACAGATTTCCAAGTGCCCACAATGTTTAGGTGACTGTTCTTGTATCCCCTTGGTTCCATATACAGTAGTTACAATGGTTGGCCTATACAGACTGCACTTTAGCTATCTAGAGGAGCTTAATGTACCTTTTCATGGACATAAGTCCATGAAATCACTCAGAATCACTCAGACTCCAGCAGCTTTCAAGGGGTTCTGTAACCTTCCATTACAGAACCCCTTGAAAGCTGCTGGAGTCTGAGTGATTTTAGGTTTCTCTGCTGGAAATATGGGACCTGGGTAAAATATATCGCATGACGCAAACAATGTAGATCTAACTATTGGCCATAATGGTACTTTTTATATGCATAATTACAATTATTTTGGATTTTTATTCAAATCATTTTAATTTTTCAATTTAGTTTTTTCAAATGTATGTCTATTTTTTATTTAAATGTATTTTTACTTTGAAATGTAGTGACGTTTAGTGAAATATGTTCATTTACTAACATAAAAGTATGTAATCCCAGACAAAAAATCTGCTTGCATTGAAAACACATGGTTACAATTGACCCCGGTCACTGTGTTACAATTGCCCCCGATGGGGCAACCATGATAAAATCCCATATTCTAGCTAAAAACACCTATACCAGCATAGGCTGCTGACGTTAATTTGTGACCAATAACATAGAGATACAATTCATCTAAGTTTAAATTAGCTGACATCTTATCTTTAGACAGCAGAAGGAAAATAACGTACACTAAAAAAAATATGTTTACACCTCAAAACCAGTTTTTTGTTGAAAACTTCTGCTGAGATTAAATGATCATTCTATCCTTCCATAGGCAGAGAGAGGACCTTACTGAGCATGTGCACAAGAAGTCTCACCCCTCTAGCTTATTTCTAATTAGAATTATTGATTGTGTTACTTTTTCCCCCTGTTACTTTTGTCCCCGGTCTCTCCTACAGACTGAACTTTAGCTATCTAGAGGAGCTTAATGTACCTTTTGAGACCTGTCAAAAGCTTTTCATGGACAAAAGTACTGTAGGCACATGATGGATGTGCTGTAATGGAAGGTTACAGAACCCCTTGAAAGCTGCTGGAGTCTGAGTGATTTTAGGTTTCTCTGCTGGAAACATGGGACCTGGGTAAAATATGTCGCATGATGCAAACAATGTAGATCTAACTATTGGCCATAATGGTACTTTTATCTTTTTATTTTCAGTAGAGCCTTTTATTTGCCTAGATTAAAGGCACAGTTTCTTACTAATAGCATTTAGCTTCACCTTCTCAAGTACAGGATTACCACTGTGGCTCAGTGGGTTTGATCCTGGCACTGCTGGTTTGATACTGAAGCTTTAGAGGTTCTGTTGGAGTTGGCTCAATTTAGATTGATTTTGCAAAACATTTCTCAAAACAGATTGATCTCATTGTCTCTACCAGGCCTAAAGGCATGGCCGAGACTATGCTTTGCACCCTGTCTGTCCGTTCGTCCGTTCGTCCGTCCGTCCGTGTGTGTGTGTCCGTTTTTCCGTGTGTCCGTCTGTGAACAGCTAATCTCCGGCACCGTTGGCTTGATCGGAGGGAAACTGTCCCACTCTGCCCCACATTTTTCACGTGGGCCTGTTAATCTGGACGCATGCTCCACTTTAAGGTGATAGACCTCTCACCGCGGTGGTTGGAAAACTACAGCATGACGTCACTGAGCCGCGGTGATAAGCGTCTCACCGCCCACCTCAGCACATCTAGCTGTTTTTACTGACCAAGATCACCCCTGGGGAGAGACCTCTGTGATAAATTCACCATAGCAGGTCGGATTATTTGCCCAGAAATGAAGTGATGCAGGTGGGAAGGCTGTTCCATTCATTCAGACCAGAGCAATTATTGTCTCCGCCAGGCCGAAAGGCATGGCGAGAGAGTATGTTTTACCCCTTGTCTGTGTGTGTGTGTGTGTGTGTGTGTGTGTGTGTGTGTGTGTGTGTGTGTGTGTGTGTGTGTGTGTGTGTGTGTGTGTGTGTGTGTGTGTGTGTGTGTGTGCGTGCGTGCGTGCGTGCGTGCGTGCGTGCGTGCGTGCGTGCGTGCGTGCGTGCGTGCGTGCGCGTTGGCCCGGTCGCTGCGAAACTGTGCACACACACTCCCTGGATGCCAATTTAGAACCTCTGGCCCAAATATTTCACATGGGCCTGTTATAGCTCCACCAGGAGCCCGATTTGTGCAAAACAATTTTTTTAATATTACTCCTAGATTTTATTCAAACGTCATGCAAATCGGTACACAGTATCTCTATAGTCATGTGATGAACACGGATCTGTCTGATTTCCCATATTCCATCCTCATTGGCTAAGGTTGGCTTCCAAAGTTTGCAGGATTGCTCCGTTTTGAACAACATATCCTCAAATTATGCACTCAGCTTGCGATTTCCGTGAAATTTTACACGCACATTCCCACTAGGATGAGGAAGAAATGCCACCCATTTCACATTGGCCTGTTATAGAGCCACCAGCAGGTCTAATTTAGCAAAACACATTTTTGGAACAAAATGCCTAAAATCATGAATGCAGTGTCCGATTGCCGTGAAAGGCCTAAGAAGAAATGGCCACCCTTTTCACATTGGCTACTATAGCGCCACCAGGAGGCCACAATAACCTACCTGACCTGGCGGAGACCTGTGCTCCGAGGAGCACTTTTTCTAGTTTGGGACTTGTTTTGAGCTGAGGAATTTATACAAAGAGTTTGACCTCCTCTGGTGTCCATGCATAAATACAAACTGTCAATATAATAGCAACATGTACATCCATTACCTCCGTGACGAAACATCCAAATGTCCGATATCCAGGTATTAAAATATCCGTGCTTAAAACAAACCTGCTAAGCAGACAGAGCAAGCTAGCTACACAGCTTTGATGAATTGAATCAGATTACTGAGCGGGGGAGAGGAATCTATGGAGGTCCACAAATGCACATTCGCACTACGTTGAGGAACAAATGCCACACTTTTAACATTGTCCTATTATAGCGCCACCTAGAGGCCGATTTTTGCAAAAAAAGATTTTTATATTACTCCTACAAATTTTGTCCAAACATCACCCGAATCGGACACATTATCTCTATAGTCAAGTGATCAAGACGGATCCGTCAGATTTTTCATATTCCATCCTGATTGGCGAATTCCGAACATTGCTGGCCCACAATAACCTACCTGACCTGGCGGAGCTTTTTCTAGTTTCAGCTGATTTTATTTTATGGTGAAATGCCACCTGTTATGTTAAAATATTCTGTTTATTTGTGGTGTGTGTGCGTGTGCGTGTGCGTGTGCGTGTGCGTGTGCGTGTGCGTGTGCGTGTGTATGTGTCACAATTTTCAGATCCTTAATCCCTAAATGCCCATACGGGAGAAAGGGCCTGTCTCAGCTAATCCAAAGATTCAAATCTCCTTTGAAATCTTTGGCTCTTCATGGTAAGATTTGAAGGAGAACTCATCATATTGGACATACACAAATTATTTTTTAAATAAGGTCACATTTTCTTTCTTAAAATGAATTAAAAGCTGTTTATAAGCTGTTCTAGCTTATATTGTTTGCTACATGCTTAATCGTCTATTTGTAAAGAGTCCTCAGATGTAATTTTGTAACCTTGAAGAAATAGTACTTATTAGTCAGTATTTCAAGGTTAAAAACCATTTTGAATGTATGCAGTATATGATATGATGAGTTGATAAGAGGACTGTCAGCAGAGCTCATGAGATTGATTCCATGGTCTGTAGGATGGTCTGATAGTTAATAACCTGACAGAATGTCGATTTTCTCGTATCTTTAAGTTTCAAGGGTGTGTTGTGTGTGGGTATGCTTGTTCGTGCATGTACGCAAAGCCAGTACATACTGTAGTAACATATCATATTCCACTGACTACATAGTGCTGTACTTGAGGCTGTTTCTGAGGGACAACTCTGTATAGCCCAGAATAATACAGCCATTACAGTCCACATGCAGTACACGTTCAATTGCCATATTTGCAAATGTTGCCTTAAAACAGAAAATGTTGCCTTATGCTAGTCCTATCAAGAGCAAATGTGTGATTGTTGCATTGGAATGTGCTGTGGAATTTTGTATCATCCTGTTTTGAGCTCCATTGTTTTGTGTTAATGTAAAAAACAAAGCAAAACAAAACAAAAACCTGGATGTATAGTGATAGCATACATGTGGACACTATATTAGTAATTACTAATATTAGTTAACATTACTTAAGTAATTTTATATTTAGCAGGTCAGTATGCCCATATGTTTTTGTTTGTTGGGCTTGAGTTTGGCATGGCAATATTTGTCATTGCTTTGGGTTAGTTGATTTTCAATAAATAAACATATGCTTGCATAAAGTAGGCATATTTTGCCCACTCCCGTGTTGTAGACCTTTTTTAATCCCACTGGGGAAATTCAGTTTCAGCTTCACCCAGCTGATGGCTGTTCAGATGGTCATGACGAGCGCTTGAGGGGGAGAAGCTAGGTGTCTTGCTCATGGGACACTTCAACACATATACTTTTAGTGGGCAGGCTGGAAGGCGAACCGTAGACCTTCAGATTACCAGATGGCCTCTCTACGGCCGCTACTAAACAGATTTAAAAATATTGTTGTGATTAATCTTGATTAAGTTTGGAAAATCGTGCAATTTAAATTTGTAATAGTTTGACAGCACTAATATATACATAAAGTACATAAGTATACCCATATACTATCTTTACTCCTTGGACTTCTCTTCAGATGTCCCAGTTTGCTTTAACAGAGAAATATAGAGGTAACACTTGAACCTAATGGACTAGTCGAGAGTAGTAATAATGCATCTCTGTACATAATTTAAAGACAAATCTCTTATCAAACAAGGACGTCCTGTTGACCTTCAGCGATAATGAGTGGTGGGACCACAGGGCTGGTTAATCCAGAGCTATAGGTGGACAGGGTTTGCCACTTGCAGGCTTCATTAGTGATGTGTTATCTCTACAATCCTGCCCCCTTCCATGGTTGATGCTAAGTAAGTTTAAGCCTCTTTTTATGCTTTATGAAAAGAGACAGGGAAGCAAAGAGGAAGGAGGGATTACTGGCCATGGACGGATTATCATGACCATGGGCCCTGGACACAAATCCGCCAAGGGCCCCTACTCACAGTTCCTTTTTACAGTCCCATTTTCTCCCCAAATCCCTGTGTGCTGCAGTCCCTGTACGTTGCTCCCCAACCCCCCCACACACACCTCTTACAATACACATAAAGTCACCAGCTGCTTCTTTTCACCTGACACGATAATAGTGTATGTGCCCTCCCCAAGCACAGGGCAACCTCACAGCATAGTATTACTTTTAAATTATATTCGTTAGTAATTAAATTACTGCCATTTTAGGTATGTTTCGTTCTATATATATATGTTAATGGCCAAACAGTGAAAAACTGTGAAAAAAATATCATTGATGATGACATAAAAACTAGTTATATCACTATTTTGCTGACCACAGCCTAATGCAATTTGGATGTTTTCCCTCTTCTCTTTTTGTGATGCAAAAATCCCAAATTATTATTTTCCAAAAAAAAGACTTTTGCAAAAGAATCCAGGGTGTTATTGGAGAGCCACAGTAAAATCCTCAGTGTTCATTTATCCATTTGTAAAAAATGTTAAATGAACACTTTTACGGTGCAATTAAAAATGTGCACATAAACCAGTAACCTTCAATAACAATAGCTATCTGTCTCCCCTCTAAACTCTCCTATACCAACCAGGCGCTCAATCTCACTATATTTATTATACTTATTCTATTATAAGGGACCTTTCTCTGTGATTACAGCCCGATTCCCTAACAGACACTGATAGCAATAATAGCAAGAACAATGTCCATACAAGTTTTTTTTTGCAATACTTTATTTTGGAAAAGTGTGTACATCCTACCACATAGTTTGATCTTAATATTGAACATTATACAAAAACCTTGGTAAAGGATGAAAATCTTTACAATTTTAAACCTTCCCAAAATATAATAATTTTAAACACAACACACAGCACAGAAAAGAAAAGAAAAAATAACAAAACAATAATATATACATTCTGAGACCACGGAAGCACAAAAAAAAAAACGTGCACCTTAGTGAAGCAGGAGATATTCCACCTTTAGTATCATACTATAAAAGAGATTATGGTAAAGAGACACAATGACTTTCCACTAACCCTATCACTGTGATATCATATTCCTGCCATTGACGGAGATCTCCGTCATTTCAAAAAAATGTAAACATCCAGAACCCAAGACAACGTGATCCGAAGATTTACTGCTCCATTCACTTCCTGGTTAACTTATTACTTCCTAACTACTAAAATCCTGTATCTCGGCTCTTGTGTTTTACTATGTATTTTTGGCGAGAGATGCTATTTTCAACTGGGTATAACAATAGAATGGGTATATATATATATATATATATATGATTATATATATTATATATATATATTATATTAAATATATATATATATGATATATATATATATTTTCTTCACGTAAGCACAGTTAAACCCTCCGTGATTAGCAACCATCAGGGGATCGATCATACTGGAGATAAATATTCGGTGGTTCTTGAAAAAATTGTCAGAATGCTTAAAAATGCTGTCAGAAGCTACATGCCAGTATTAGAAAGCCCCTGGCAGTGAATGTGTTAAGGATTGAAAGACAATCACATGATACAGAAGACAAAGACATGAAGATTAGTCAACCAAAATCCAAAAGACCCTAATACATTATCTCTCTAAAGCAAAACCTTGTCTGTAAGTAAACTATTCTATGGTAGATGTATGCTATGGATGTTCTTATGTTTTGTTTCTAAGCAATGTTGGTGCACCTGACGTTTGATGGCACAAAAACATCTAGCACCCCAATGGCATTGTCACCAGCTGGTTTGTATTATGCCATAATTTCATTAACATCCCTTTTATGCAGCAAATCTTGGGGTAATTTATATTTTGTCACACAACCCTGTCACCACTGTAACCCTGTGACAGTATACATTAGCATATATACAGTATATACATTTCCATACCTGGTTGTAATCTTCCTAGCCTTACTAGTCCCATACAACTCATATTCACCTAATTCAAGACTGGCCTCGGCTTGTCTTCCTGAATATACATATGGATGTGTAAAACCTTCATATTCATCATTTTAAGGGCACTTCGTGTCCTTTATATAGTGAGCTAACCTTGGACATAAATAGACTGCTGGTAGTGGCATGCCCTCCCCCTATTAGAAAGCACCCTCCAAATTTAGTTTCATGTTTTAAGCACAGAGCTTCTGCCAGATTGTGATGGAGCTCTGAGGTGGGTACAAAACAGCACCAGCACCGTTGAATCAAATGACATTAAAGTTGATGTGTAAAAAAAAACCCCACAGTAGCACAATTCTAGCACACCCACAAGCCATTTAAGACCCAAGAGAACGAACAATCATAAAAGTTAAGGAAGGTCTCTCGACTGTAGCTCGACATGACATTTATTCACAGCATCCAACCGTGTGTGTGTGTGTGTGTGTGTGTGTGTGTGTGTGTGTGTGTGTGTCAGACAGAGTGAAAGTTTGGGCTAGGGTATCATTTTATTTAGTTTTTCAACCTCCCCAAACTGTAATCCTAGAACAATGTCCCTTAGCTAATTTCAAATATTGAGTGACTTTGCTGTGAGACATGGTATCAAAACTGTCAGGAGCTAAGCATAATTATGCTATAGGATACCAGAAATAGGAAACCAGGACAGCTGGATGTGAATTATTTTATGGCTACAATTTCTCACTCCCTCTCTCTCTCTCTCTCTCTCTCTCACACACACACAGACTAGGTGTACCCTAACCCAGTGGTTCTCAAACCTTTCCAAGTCAAGGACACTTATTAGCCCGCGGACCCCCATTTGAAAAGATATGCCAGGGACCCCCATAAGAGAAGATTTTTACGGCTTTAGCAGTGATTCTCAACTATTTAAATTTCGAGTTTGACTTAGGTTTTAGGCACTAGGCTATGGACCCCCCATTTAATGGCAATTCTACCTCTTGGACCCCAATTTAAATAGTAAAAAAAAAAATATGAGGTCCATTTGGTTCCATTTGCACACTCTCAGAGTTACAGACCTGTAAGGATCAATTTGGTTCCTATTAACTATCTATCATTTAGCTGGGGACCCCCTGGAACTCCCTCAAGGACCCCTGGGGGTCCCCGGACCCCACTTTGAGAACCAATGCCCTAACCCTAACTTCATTAATAAAGTCAAAGCAATGTTTTTGTTAGATGTATTTATTACGTATTTATTGCCAGGTACACTTTATTTTAGGTTTCCCTAAAAGCTTGTGCTCACTGAGACCACGGAATGCATGCTAATTTGCTGAAATGCCCGTGCAGAATGCAAATTCATATGAATGAGGAGCGCACACAGCGCAGCGTGTGTTGTGTCGTGGAGTTGGAACCTTTTGAAGGGATTGTACTGAACTGTACTCAAACAACTGCAACAACACTGAAAAGGCAAGAAGATGTGTCAGATATATTTTTGATATAATCTTTCACTCTGTGATAGACGTGGCAAGTTTGAAGTCGATCGGTCGGACGCATCTCAAAATATGTGAAGGACCCGTACACTCACACGCACACAGAGATTTTGTGCATTTATAGATGTATGTCAACATATTTATTTCAAAAGTAACTTGATTAATTAAACCAGTGATCCAGCTGTGCTCACAACGTTTACGTCACCAGGCATCAAGTGAACACTGAGTTGAGAATCACTTTTAATGTCCTGGCTGATCAGACCCACAAAGGTTCAACGCTTCTCTGTTAAAGACGCCCCACTGACTGACTGGAGAGAGCAGCAACCAATTAGGGCTTTGACACAACTCTGTCATTCAGACAGCAAGACAAAAATAACTCAAGATCTAAGCACTGAAACAAACAGGGGAACATCATATGTTTCAAAAACATCGCATCTGTATAACACACGATTGACAATTAAGAGATGAGGCTTGAGATGTTATAAGACACAAGCACACACACATACACAGACACAGGGCCAACCTGGAAAAAAAGCAAAAACAAGAAGGAAGGATCCGAGAAAGCAAAATCCAGAGTGTTCATTTAACTCTACAAGTTTAAAAAGTGTTACATTATCACTGGATTTTACTGTGCAACAGTGCATAGCCTATGTGCCTGCTGGCCAGATCGGAGAGCTAGAGAAGACACACCAGAGGGAAAGAACAGCCATTCATTTTCCAGCTGAGCGGCGCTGTAAGCCTTCTGACAGCAAGGCCCAGTCACCCACACGGTTAGAGAAACAGATAAGGAGTGAGAGACAGAAAGGGAGAGTGAGGTAGAAACCTTAACCGGAGGGTTAATGAAGTCCAGCCATCCTTGAGGGCAGATTACTCATCTGTTAACGAGCTGTCTTCCTCTCCCATCCCTCACTGCTGTTGTCTCTCACTGGCCCAATCACATTGCATTACTGCTACCGAGCCAATGGCCAGGGGAACACAGTCCTGTTGCATTTCATCAAGTTCAACATAGAACTGTGAAAAAAAAAAAAAGTGAACAAAAGCCACAGAGCTCATCGGTCAAAGAGATTATGGACAGTGGTGGAAAAAGTACTCAAATTCTTTACTTAAGTAAAAGTACCAATACTGCAATATAAAAATAGTCTGTTACAAGTAAAAGTAAAATTCCAGAATTAAAAATGTACTTGAGTAAAAGTACAAAAGTATTGGCATCAAAATGTACTTAAAGTACCAAAAGTAAAAGTACTAAATATTTGAAAATAGCCGATCTACAAGCTCACAACGTGTCGTGATGCGACGCGTTGTGAGCTTGTAGATTGTAGCTTGTAGATTTTCAAATAGCCTAGGTTTAAAATAGGTTTAAAGTGGTTAGTGTATGTTTCATTATATCATAATTTATATCTGAACAGTAACTAGCAACTAAAGTTTTCAAGTAAATGTAGTGGAGTAAAAGTACAATATTTGCCTCTGAGATGTAGTGGAGTAGAAGTAAAAGTATTGGAAATCGGAAATACTCAAGTAAAGTACAAATACCTCAAAATTGTACTTAAGTACAGTACTTATGTAAATGTACTTAGTTACTTTCCACCACTGATTATGGACACATGCTCGGTGCTGCAAGGTTATTGGAATCAAGGTCCATACAGTCCTCGACTCTCAAGCTGTGGAACAAACTCCCCCTTGCAGTCCGAACTGCAGACTCACCTGATGGGGGCCTGGGTGGTGGGCAGAGTAGTTGTCTCCCCTGCTGAGCTGAAGCCCATCAAGCTAGTGAATCAGCAGTCATTCTAACAGTGCACCGTATTGGAAGCAGCACAGGGGATGCAGACCTGCTTTTGCTTTAATGTTGTGATTCTATTTGGATTTCTCATTAAACAATTTACCAATTAAGGGGTTTTGTGCGGTAGATCAGTGATTCCCACCCTTTTCTAGGTCAGGGCCCACTTGAAAATCTCGAAACAAAGATGATACAGGGTAGAGAATATGTACAGAGTAAGTGGAAGGGTAACACTAATTAAAATAAGATAACAATAAGTACAATATGAACGACAACGATACTAGGCCCTCTGTGTCTGGGCTGGTCCAATCTGGGAACCCAGCGCCAAATGAAAAGGAAAAACAGCGCCCTCTGCTGTTTTTGACTATCTCAGTTGGCTCTGGGAGGAAGTTGACGTAGCACCCGTGCGCAAGGAAACCGGGGTTTTGGTCTGCCTTCAGCGCATCATAAGCCCACTCGCATCATAAGCCCACTTGTTTCTATGATGAAAGAGTAAGTTAAAATGTGAATATCTTTCCGTGGTTTTGTCTGCTCCGAGGATGCTATTGTTAAATGAGTTTCGGTTTGTTTCGAGTGGGGAAGGATCGACGGACACGTGAATCCCGCCCACTACATTTGATTGGGTAAAGCGCGGCCTGCTTCCTGATCTGAAGGCACGCCCACTTGTAGGCCAGTGCGTACGCGATATGACGAACCCCCCCCCGACAGATTCAAACGCGGAGCAGAATCTGTTCTTGAGAGATTAGGGCTGGTCAGGTATGCATACTGTATATAGTAAGTACTGTAGATAAAAATAGAGGCATCTGTATCGTGTGGATTCTGTCACCAATAAAAATGGCATATAAAGACTGCATACCTGTTTGCACATGCACACATCAGGAAAGCGCACTACCTTGAAACTACCATCCATTTGACATACAGTATCAGTTAGAGATGGAGGAGGAACATGGAAGTTAAAATAGGCCTTCCATGTGACCTTCATGGGCTCAGATTAACATCTGTTCCATCTTTCTCACCAAGGGTATGACACATCAGTGCTCTGTGCAGGCCTCGACTAGACATGCATGAATGAATCTCCATGGCCAAGGACTACCATATGCTCACTAACAGATCTGGCCCTGGTGGTTTTTCTTATCCATGTACATGTACTGTGTGTGTGTGTGTGTGTGTGTGTGTGTGTGTGTGTGTGTGTGTGTGTGTGTGTGTGTGTGTGTGTGTGTGTGTGTGTGTGTGTGTGTGTGTGTGTGTGTGTGTGTGTGTGTGTGTGTGTGTGTGTGTGTGTGTGTGTGTGCGTGCGTGCAGTAATAGCTGTGCTATTACTGTTATGTAACACAACTTCATGTGACTCACCCTAGAAGAGAGGTATCTATCTTCAGTTTTCATTTCTGAGTAGTGCTATTCCTGTAAGTAAATAAATAAATACAGTAGACATTGTGTATTTAGTAGGCATCTTGGTGTGTCAGTAGGTCATGGTATGGTATCACATTTGTCTGGAATTGTCTTGTTGGTGTGATCATTCATACACAGGTCGCATGCAATCAGTGGAAGATACTCCCACAGGACTCTGATTGTCTCATACCAGTGAACATAGAAGGGGTGGAGCAGTATCGATTTAAGATCAGGGTGGTAAAATGTCTGTAAGACATGAAGATCCAGAGGCACTTAAACATGATGCTACTGAGCAAGAGCCGTGTGCAGGATTTTTCCTCATGGCAGACTGAGTTTTCCTTCATGACATCTGCTCATTTGTGCTACAGGTGCTTAGTGTCTGTATCTGTGTCTGTGCATGCACAAACATCTGTGTAGGATGTTGCTAAAATGCCTCTGGGATCTTTTGAACAGTAATGGACTGAAATGCACTTAGTGTTAATTTAACTCTGAGGCAAGGCAAAGGCCAGGCAAGGCAACTTTATTTATACAGCACCTTTCATAAACAAAGGCAATTCAAAGTGCTTTACAGAATAAAAACAAATACAATCAGAGTGCAACAATGCACTTTAAAAAGAGATAGAGAGTATAATAGATACAATTAAAATAAGATAAAGGAGCATATAAATTATAACAAATACTCCCATCTTTGATACAAGAAATAATAAAAAGTGACAGCACAGCTCATATAAAGACCAGGCAAGACCTAGTTGTTCTTGGCCATCATTGGGTAGAGTAAGCAATGTTAAATAAATATGTATTTAAAAATCCATTGGATCACCTTCACAGCTTTGTTGACTTCCATTTGACTTAGAATTATATTTGGAAAATGTGTGGAACTATTTTGAAAAGTATATCACATATGTGGAAAGAACATTTGTGGAGGTATTTGTGGTCTACTCCCAGTGTGCATACAAAGGTTGGCACTGATTCGTCCAGCGGTTTGCAACATTAGCTCAGAAGCAATCTGGGATCCCAGGTAAAAAAAAAGGAAAAACAGCGCCCCCAGCGTTTTTCACTTTTGCATTTGACCCTGGGGGAGTGATTAAATAGACCGACGATGACTGGAAACCGGCGTTTGGTCTCTGCCCTCAGCCCTCCACTTCCGGTGGCGCGCCTATGTTTTCATTCCCACTAACAATATTTCTCCACGGAACACTAACATCATTTCTCCCACGAAACATTGATCGTTTTGGTTATAAGCCCACTTGTTTCTATGATGGAAGAACAAGTTAAAATGTTACTAACTTTCCGTTGTTTTGTCGGCTCCGAGGACGCTATTGTTAAATGAGTTTGGGTTTGTTTCCAGTGGGAAGCGGACGCACAGATGTAAATCCCGCCCACTACATTTGATTGGGTAAAGCGCGGCCTGCCCACTTGTAGGCCAATCCTGACACGTTCTGAACGGGGCTCCCGACCTCTATGCTCCTGACAGATTCAGTAGCGCAGCTCTGAATCTGTTCTTGAGAGATTAGCTCAGACGAGATGCTTCATTGACTATTCAGTATTCATTGTAGTAAAATCCTCAGTGTTAATTTAACTACAAAAAGTTGCCAAAAGTTTGTCATACCAAGCCCCAGTCATCGACTTCATGTGTTTTGACAAGACCAGGTATTGGACAGATGAAACGCATACATGTGACGGTTGTGTCAATCACTGTACCTAATAAACATAACCTTTCCCTCAATTCTTAGGGCCCGTTTACACGACAATGGTCTCTACAGAAAACGGCAAAATAAAGTATCAGATGTGCCGTCCGTTTACACAGGAACGGTGTTTGCAGGGCTTGAATCCGCAACTAAGTGAAACCACGTTCGAGGGTGAAAATCTTTAAAACCGCTCCGTGTCCCGTCTCCATAGCCGATCTACAAGCTCACAGTGAGCTTGTAGATCTGTTATTTTCAAAAAGATCTTGAAAAGAAATAGTGAAATTATATTTGGTATATATATATATATATATATATATATATATATATATATATATATATATATATATATATATATATACCAGAATATATTCCAAATATTATTTCACTATTTCTTTTCAAGATCTTTTTGATCACCTATTTTCACCATATATATTTATTAATTCAGATGGGGATCTGCGAAGAAATACAATAATTTGAGATGCACATGTTTGAGGACTGTTTAAACAATAATAAAATCTAAAATCTAAAAATTCACTACACTTTAAAAACAAGCCCAAAAACCCGCAACACACAACAACCAATATTTACAAGCAACTTTACAGGAAAAACAAGCCCAAAGTCACTTATAACTAGACGCGTCGCAATTCTGGGAAATTGCAAAGTGTGGTTGCGCCGACGCCAGTCGCAGGTCGCCGCCGCCGGGACTTGAGGAATACGCTTGGAGGAATACCGTCGGAGGCCGCGTGACGTGCCATTCGAATTTGGTGCTGATTGGATCCTGCGTTCGTGATACATGGCGTTTTGATTTGAAGAAATAGGCCCCTCCCACTAAAATAAATAAGCCCCTCCCACAAATGTAGCGGGCCAATGACATCGTCATGTCACTCCTGAGATCACTTGCGTTTCATTTTGAGAGGATTGATCCCCCCAAAAATCATGTTTTTGCATCAAACGGTTACGTTTTGCGCAGTTGTGGCACCCCCTATGGATCAAAGTGGAAATGCTTTTGGGAATTTGTTGAGTAAACCACCCTTGACATGTGATTCAAATTTGGGATTGACTGGACGTTTTGTTCGTGATTTGTGGGCTTTTTTGTAAAACGGGCCCCTCCCTCTAACTTTGGAAGCCATTTACGGACGAACGGTATGGACTATCAAAATTCTGTTTCGCTCCAGATTATCAAATGGGTCCAGAGATCATGTGTACCGATGTTTGTGAAATTTGGAGAAAATATGTGGGAGGAGGAGCTAAAAGTGTGTTTTGAAGAAAATTCAAAATTGCGTCATGCGTCATGACCCAAGGAATCTAGGGAAAAAAAAGATTTTTATTCTACGACCTACGGTTCAAGAGTTATAGGCCAAAACGTAAAGGGGGCTGTTATAGCGCCACCATGAGGCCAAATAGCGTGAATATTTTAAAAATAATTTCGGACTTAATCATGAACCTCCCCACCAAATCTGGTAACTCTAGCTCTTACGGTTTCTGAGAAAAAAATACTTGAATTTGAGTTTTTTCACTTTTCCATTAAAGTGGATGGGGAAATTTAATGCACTAATAAATCAATATAAATTAAACTATGTAACCAATCTCTTAGCAAAATACAAGTGCACGATTCCCGGTGAAGCCGGTCATTTTGACATATGGCACTAAATTGGGAAAAATAAACTGTGGGAGGAATAGCAGGCCAAAATAAAGTTTATCTACAAATAAAGTTTATCTATAACAATAGTCTGGTTGCCCATTCGGGCAACCACACTAATAAGCGGACATGGCAACCCACAGATCAGCTGCGCACACTACAGCGTTTTCTATCACTGGTGCGTCACCGTCTAAAGGCAAAATAAAAAGTGAGAACGCAACGGCACTTTGACGTTTTCAGTTGACAATTCAAATTAAAAACTGCAGGAATTCACTTTGTTTCTTGTCTGCAGCCATGATATCTAATGGCTGAGGTGTGTGTGTGTGTGTGTGTGTGTGTGTGTGTGTGTGTGTGTGTGTGTGTGTGTGTGTGTGTGTGTGTGTGTGTGTGTGTGTGTGTGTGTGTGTGTGTGTGTGTGTGTGTGTGTGTGTGTGTGTGTGTGAGAGACTGTGTGTGAGTGAGACTGTGTGTGTGTGTGTGTGTGTGTGTGTGTGTGTGTGTGTGTGTGTGTGCGTATGTGTGTGTGAGAGAGACACATGCACACAAGTTCTGCACAATATCTTGAGCTTCAACAATAGGTTGTAATGACACAGACAGTGGGAGCATAGAGGAGCTGATAAGACATGAGATAGAGAGAAGGTTATTATAGTTTTGAATACTTCATTCGTTTTGATAATTTTTTCCATTTTGACTTTATGTTTTCAATTTCAGTTTAGTTTTAGTTTTTAAAGTGGGTTTGCTAGTTTAGTTTAGTTTTTATTTTGTGAAAATTCTTAGTTTTAGTGTTAGTTTTAGTTTTTTTTATTGTAATATGGGGTAGTCAGAGGCAAGATTTGAAAAGCATAGGAAAATAGCAATAATAGCAGATCTACAAGCTCACAGTGCATCACGACACTGTGAGCTTGTAGATTGGCAATTGTTTTTGTGTGTGTGTGTGTGTGTGTGTGTGTGTGTGTGTGTGTGCGTGTGTGTGTGTGTGTGTGTGTGCGCGCGTGCTAGCCAGTAAATGTTGCTACTGTAGCTCTATGTCTATGGAGACTTGCTAGAAGCGCTGATACTGCCCTTTATGTAATTTATATACAGTATAATTAGTTTGTTTTGATTCACATTGTTTTGGTGGATGAAATAGTATCAAGTAAGTAAGTTAATATGGCAAGGTAAGTAGTATGGTTAGAGGAAAGAAAGAAGGAACAGTAGACCAGCTTATTGACTTTTAAGTGGTTAGAGCCTGAGAATGGGAGGTTGGGGTTCAGGCCGTGTCATACAAAATACTATAAAAACAGGACCCAATTCCTCCCTGCTTAGCACTCAGCATCAATGGTCGGATTGGGCGTAAGTCTTTGTGATTATATTGTAGCAGCGTCATGTCCAGGGGTTGTACTTGTACATCAAGCTGCCTCACGCTACAGAAACAAGATATAGGCTCCTGACCTATGGGTCACATCATGGACCGTTGGTTCCCCTTAGTGGTATACAAATGGCATAGTGACAAAGTTGACTTTTGACAACTATAGCATGCATTATCTTGTGGCCACAGTTTGAGATACCAGAACGAGTTGTGTTATGGGATTTCTTTCAATAGAAGTTGGAAGTTGGCTTAAAATGATTTCCTCTTGGGGACAGAAAAAGTAGTCTCCCTTGCCTCAGATGTCCTTTCTAAGCACCACTTAACAAGCCACAGTAGAGTTCCAGTTGAGTGGTTCATAGGTCAACAGCATGTAACACACATCCCCTGGTGGGAGCATAAAGTACTGTACGCGATGTAGGGAGCCTTCACTCCTTCCAAAATTGCTCTTCCATCTGCTATATAAGGTTCAAGTTGTGTGTCTTTGGTGGGCACGCAGATATGCCCACCTATGGACTGGACGTGTTATCAAGGCAATAACCCCAGAGACTATACGGGCAGGCTGATTCTAGTGCTGACCTGCTCGAAGTGCCTACAATGACATCTAAAAAACACGGTGTTGCTGTAAAGGACTTTGAGTTGCATTTCATGTCATGAAAGGTTCTTTACAAATAAAGTTTGTTATTAGACCCTGTTGGGCACTGGTGTACTTGGAAACGATGCAAGTTGGAAATGCATGCAGAACAGAGTACCCGTTTGTACCAGTCTGTCCCTTTTATGCCCATAAATGTTGTCTGTCTGTCTGTCTGCCTGTGTCCCTTTTATGCCGATATATATGGAGATCGCTGATGTCATCAGTATATGCCCATATGGGCATATCGGTCGGATTGGCCGTTCTGGACAACTGCCTATCCGACCAACTCGATGCCGGGCACCACACTGTCGTCCCGGTCCATTTGGTTCCATGTTGTACACTCTCAGAGTTAAATCAACACAGAGGTTTTTTTGGTTGGGGTAACAACAGAGCAAATTGTATCACATGGGGGGTCCATGGCCTAGATGCACATACTGGAGGTCCTTTAATTAAAACAAAAAAAGTTGAGAATCACTGACCTATGGCACTTCTCTTCTGCATGTACCGGCTCAACTAATAGCTAGTTAGGTGAGATTCAAAGGAGCGGGTAATCTTCAAATCCTCCAAATAATCTCTGTCAACAACCCAGGCAGCATTAGTTAGCTCTGGCAAATGTCCAGCGTTTGGCCTTGTCATCCTTCTTTTTATTGGCTCCTACTGTACTGTATGTCAAGGAAGGGCTGTTACTGTAAGAGCTTAACACTTCCCTGTAATCCACTCAGACTGTGCGTGCGTGCGTGCGTGCGTGCGTGCGTGCGTGCGTGCGTGCGTGCGTGCGTGCGTGCGTGCGTGCGTGCGTGCGTGCGTCTATGTTCATGTGTGTGCCTCTGAGACAACAGCAGCGTTGGTTAGATTAGGTTAGGTTCGGTTAGGTTCGGTTAGGTTCGGTTAGGTTCGGTTTGGTTTGGTTTGGTTAGGTTCGGTTCGGTTCGTTTAGGTTAGGTTAGGTTCGGTTAGGTTCGGTCAGGTTCGGTCTGGTTAGGTTCGGTTCGGTTAGGTTAGGTTCTGTTCGGTTCGTTTAGGTTAGGTTAGGTTAGGTTAGGTTAGGTTCTGTTCGGTTCGTTTAGGTTAGGTTAGGTTAGGTTAGGTTAAGTTCGGTTCGGTTCGGTTCGGTTCGGTTCGGTTCGGTTCGTTTCGGTTAGGTTAGGTTAGGTTAGGTTAGGTTAGGTTAGGTTCTGTTCTGTTCTGTTCGGTTCGTTTAGGTTAGGTTAGGTTAGGTTCGGTTAGGTTCGGTCTGGTTAGGTTAGGTTAGGTTCGGTTAGGTTAGGTTCTGTTCGGTTCGTTTAGGTTAGGTTAGGTTAGGTTAGGTTCTGTTCGGTTCGTTTAGGTTAGGTTAGGTTAGGTTAGGTTAAGTTCGGTTCGGTTCGGTTCGGTTCGGTTCGGTTCGGTTCGGTTCGGTTAGGCTTGACTCAGAGATCATGACAAACGTGTGACCTTTCCTTTTGGGACACGACACCCTTGGCCTTGTGATTGCTTGTCATTTATAGTAGTGACAGTGAGTGATTGACTGGTGAGTGAAAAGTGGCAACCTCATTATAACATCTATTAAATGTTCTATTTATTTTGATAGTATGACAGTATGACAGCACAGTGGTTTTAATATATGAGGTAGCCTATGAGACTCACTTTACTATTCAATCGTATTTGCTGGTGCACGTGTAAGCTGGAAAATCATAAAGCATGGAGCTGAAATTACTTGTCCACGTGAACACTCCCCAGTCAGCCACTTATATTACTTTGCCAGTCATTACAGAAAGATGGGGGTAAGCTTGATTGCCTTCCATCAGCCAAAACTACAGATGTTCTCGCATTTGGCTGGTGTCTGATTAACTTTCCCTCTTAACCACTTTCAATCTGGCATCCCTATTTTGGGCATGTCATTATAGGTGAAGACAAACATAAAAAAATTAAAATACGAAAATAGTAAAAATAGCTGATTTACAAACTCACAACGCGTTGAAATACAATGCATTGTGAGCTTGTTCCTACTGGCCAATATAACAATTTGATTATATGCAATAAGCATAATAGTTTGACCATGAATTGTGTGCTGAGAGCATAGTAGAGTTGTTTGTTATACAATAACTGTAGCTTATGGCTGCTATGCTCTGTTTAGTTCCCAGGAGCATTATGGAGTAGCTAACAGGATTAGAGTAAGGAGGTTAGGACTTTAAAAAATTAAAATAAGAAAATAGAAAAAATATCGGATTTACATACTCACAACGTGTTGCAATACAATGCATTGTGAGCTTGTAGATTGGCTATTTTTTCTACTTTTGAAATCAGGGCTTATGTGGTTAAATCTCCCACCTCTCCACTTAGTTTGTCTGTGTTATTTGTGTATTTCCTTTATTTCATACTACAACACTTAAATAAGTGAATAATTACTGTATCCATGAAATAAAATGCGTCTTTGTATATTTTTGGGACGAGTGCTTAAATAATACCTGTATTAAATATATCACTGGGGTGTCTGCAGCAGCAGCAACAGCAGCAGCAGAAGGGAGAGCACCAGAGCACCACTGAAGCTATAGTGTGTGTGTGTGTGTGTGTGTGTGTGTGTGTGTGTGTGTGTGTGTGTGTGTGTGTGTGTGTGTGTGTGTGTGTGTTGCCGCAGTACTTCGTTATTCTCCTGTGACTCTTTGCTGCCTAGCACCCACTCTGCTCTGCTCAACGGGGATTATAGGGGACTCTAAGAAGAACCCCCCCACACACACACACACACACACACACACACACACACACACACACACACACACACACACACACACACACACACACACAGACACAGACACATTTTCTATCTTGAGCTTCAGCAATAGGTTGTTAAGAGAGGGACAGTGGGAGTATTTCAGCTGATAAAAAGTACGAGAGAGAGAGAGAGAGAGAGAGAGAGAGAGAGAGAGAGAGAGAGAGAGAGAGAGAGAGAGAGAGAGAGAGAGAGAGAGAGAGAGAGAGAGAGAGAGAGAGAGAGAGAGAGAGAGAGAGAGAGAGAGAGAGAGAGAGAGAGAGAGAGAGAGAGAGAGAGAGAGAGAGAGAGAGAGAGGAGAGACAGAAATTAACAATGCTTCTTGCCAGGGGATGTGATCAACCCTCATCAATGTGGTGAGTGCTATTGGCTGTTTTGTTGCTGCTGTTTGATCTACCTCTGTGAATGTAAACAACAGTATGGATAGTACACAGTTAACACTCAGGACTTTGCAGTGTGAATGTATATGTGACTTGTGTGATTGTTTGTGCGGATACACTGTATGTTTATAATACTGCAATTGCCTGTTTGTTGTTGCATCAGTTGTTCTTTTGTGTTCAGTGGTTTGCTTTGAGACATTTTCCCAAACATTATGTACAGTTTGGCTCCATAATCCCATATGTGCCTGTGTAGTTATTGCATACACTACAGACAATAAAATAGTGTTCCATGGTTTTCATGTATCACTGCCTGACCGCGCCTCAAGAAATAGCATAGAAAAACTGTCCAACTGAGTTCTGTATCACTCCCAGCTATGCCATGTTGCTCACTGTGTTATGCTCCATTATGCCCTATCACTGTGTCATATTCTGTTGATGGGTGTAAAGTAGCGTCACTCCAGGCTAAGCATGCTGACTCAGAGATGTGTTGAGCGACTATTAGTCACCTTGGCCTGAAGCACGCACGCACGCACGCACGCACGCACGCACGCACGCACGCACGCACGCACGCACGCACGCACGCACACACACACACACACACACACACACACACACACACACACACACACACACACACACACACACACACACACACACACACACACACACACACACACACACACACTTATTCACATGTCTCGAGTTCAGTATGAATGTTGTTATTACGAATGTGTTTGACATTATCGTCACTGTTGGGAGATAACCTTGTATGTCCAAAACCGAGATGGAAACCGCCTCATAATCTCAGTATTTATCAATGGAAGTTGTCCTGCTGTGAGGTCCTAAGATTAGAAGATTTCATGCTCCAGCACAAGGAGCGAAAAATAGAATATATTCAAACCTTTATCACTGCGGATTTGAAGGTCGTAGTTTTATTCAATAATACATTTCAGAGGGTATTCCTTTGTGTATGCTTTGTTTCTGTTTATTTTATTTATTTTTCTTGAGAGTAAAGTGAAGAATGTAGTTGAGAATGCAGGGGTGTATTAGTGGTTGAGAAGAAGTGGCCTGGGTTGGTTTGCAGCCACAGGATCGCTGGGCTATGGGTTAGCCAGGTATTTTGGTACACTGTGGAACCTGCACTCCTGCTTGTCAGTGGGATTACTAGGTATTTTGTGAGGTAATAATCTTTGTCAACTAGTACATGAATCACACCAAAATGTCATTTGGCGTCATGATGGAATTAATTATTTTGAATGTAAATTTTCACAGAGCCCTGGACATGTCCATATGCTGCTGTTTTGCTGAAAGAAAATCCTCTTGCGCATATGCAATGGGTCTTCATAGAGCCGTATCTGCCATTGTCAAGACCTACAGTATATTACTGTTAAAACTCTTGTTTAAATGGGTGACTGATTGAGCAAATAGCAGAGATAATTATTAAACAATTTAATGCACATTGTAAAGCGCTATATAAATATAATGCACATTGTAAAGCGCTTACTCCCATTAGGAAGCCGCTTCAGAGTACCTCAGGCCAGAAAGAAAACTCACAAAAACTCCAATTTAAAACAAGGACTATTTTTAATGCACCTCTGCACACCTGCTCTACATTATACAATTGTTGTGTTTTAGACTATTCTTTTATGTTTCCATCATGAGGGTATGTTTGCATGACCTCAACACCCCCCCCCCCCCGCGCTCTTTACTGGTTCCTACTGGCCAATATTACAATTTGATTATATGCAATAAGCATAATAGTTTGACCATGAATTGTGGAGCATAGTCGAGTTTTGTATAACTGTTTGTATACAGTAACTGTAGCTTATGGTTGCTATGCTCTGTCTAGTTCCCAGGAGCATTATGGAGTAGCTAACAGGATTAGTGTAAGGAGGTTAGGATTTCCTGCTTCAAAGAGAGTGTTTGAAGCTGTGGCCTATTTTTCCCCCTATTTTTGTTTTTGTTTAAAAATGAACAAACTTTACCGTAACAGAGGAGGGAACATTCTTATTAATCAGTTTTTTTAATAAATAATGGTCAAGTCAGTTTTGGCTGGTACATTACGGTAATCAGCTACTACAGTTCAAGTTGCTTAACAGTGGCGTTAAAAGAACATTTTAGAAGTATAAATCAAACTTATTCACATGGAGGCAACCAGCTTGCTGGGAGTTTAGTCCAATCAGATTGCAGCTCATGTTGTAAACAACCTCTAAGAGTCAGTCAAGGTCACCACCATGTCACCCACTCCTGGTTGGTTAACCCTTTACTGTCTGTATTTGAGACCTTTTTGACAAGACAAGACAGAACCTCTATTTTGGGACAATGGAAGTTTGGATCGCAGTTTCTGGTTCGGTTTCAGAACCGTTGGGGCCAGTCTATGACGTCATATTGATGAACCACCAACTCCATATATAGATTTATATAGATTTCCTTATCTTAGCAATATATATCACAACAAATAGGCCAGACTGTTATGTCTGCTCACAATCAGAGGTCACAGTATGGTAGACTTGAGCATCTCTGAAATGCTTCACACTGTCAGTGGCAATAGAGATGGAGAGGGACGGGAGGAGAGGCTGTATCAGGGAACGGAGATACAGTATATTTTAAGAAAGATGGATAGGTAGATTAGAATAAGTGAGATGGAGAGCTCAGCTTGCCCCTCGCTGAAGTTACTTTGCTATCTGTCCACAATGCATCATAATCACGGTGGTGGAAAGGGCTCTTTCACTTAACGTCCAAAGGCCAGGTTGTTCATTTCAGATTGCCAATATCACTCCTGTGATCTTTATCCAAGAGAACAGATTGCTTAATTTGGTGCTGCACTGCTGCTATTGCAAGACTCCGCTGTTGTTGCTCTCCCCAGTACTCCTAACAGTACAAACACAGACAGACGGACGGACGGACGGACGGACGGACGGACGGACGGACGGACGCATATAAGGAAATCACACAGACACTCAAGTGCATGCATCCTTCTCTGTCTTCTCTCATTATTAGAGATTATTAGAGATCTGTGCTGTTGTTTAATGGTCAGGGTGATCGTAGACACCTTTGCACACTGTATGCACACAGGTTTCTACAAACAGGCACACAGATACGTACACATGGACAAACACTAAAATCTGCCTCTTTACTTCCAGACTGTAACGTTATTGGCCTGTTTAATTTAAATGTGAGTCTTTGAATGGATGGAGGCATCTATTATTACAATTGAGAGATCGTCTCACTTCCGGTGGTGCAACTGAAGGCACTTAATTTTTAATCATTTGTTTCGCCGAAATAACGACAATAACATCTCACATGTCACTACAACACCAGTCACAACGTGCGCAATTCATTCACGCAGTTATTCGTCCACTTTCCATTCCTCAACACACATTTGCCCCCTCACACCATAATTAAATCCGTCCAACACAAAATTCCCCACACATTACCGACACACCGGAAGGTGAGACCTTTTAGGAGCCTCAAAGACGTTGCCAGGTTGCGCGACAGTAATATGCAATCCGCTCCGTGAATTTTCCTCCGGAAGACAAAAGTCCAGCAACAAGCCACCAGCTTCATGCCAAAAACACCACAGATGGGGACAGACACGCTGGATCTATATAAATAACATACCTATGCCTATGGACCTTTCAATATATTCTACATATACATGTTATATATTATTAAACGCACTTTCTCTAACCAATTTACACCCACTTCACGCTTACAACTCCTGGACATGGCAACGTCGCTCATCGTTCTGTGATTGACAGCAAAAGTTGGCCAATCAGGTGGCGCGTTCGCAGCCTGAAAAAAAACGAACGGCAGCCATTGTTGGTTGTGCGACTCAGGGTGCCAGTGCCTTCACTTCTTATTTTCGCTTATTAAACGCTCTCAAACTTCTTCTTTGAGTCAAGGAATTCACTTATAACATATCGTTTGGATAGAATTCAGTTGTTTCACTTCATATGTGTGGTTAATTAATCATGACAGAGCCTATTTAAAAATAAAAATTCAGAGAACCGGCAGGGTCGAACAGTCACACGCATGTATCCGAATAAGTCAACCTATTTTGCCAATAGCCATCTCAAAAGTCCCGCTGCGTCATGGCTGTCCCCCCCGCCCCACCCCCACCACACACACACACACACACACACACACACACACACACACACACACACACACACACACACACACACACACACACACAGCACACACACACACGCACACACACAGGGAGAGAGAGGGAGGGTGGGAGAGAGACAACAGTCAGCCAAACAGCGACAGATAATTTTCGCTGACGGACTTTTCCTCCAAGGTGGAAAGACTGGTGATGCGAGGTTACTGACGGACAGACACAGACAGAGAGACAGAGAGGGAGAGAGAGAGAGAGGAAGAGAGGGAGGGAGGGAAAGACAAAATAAGCGAGCCCTCGCTTATTTTTGCGCGGACGTAATTTCTTTGTCATTGTGGTGAATGTTTGCTGCTGATGTTTGTTGTGTGAAGCTTAATGTCAGAGTGTTTGTGTTGGAGCGCCTCAGTGCGGCTGCTGAGTTCATGTGCAACATCTTGCATGCGTGGCTGTGTTCACAGTTTTCCTTCGCCGTGTCTGTAGGTCACGGCCTGGAGACCCCAGGGTCTCCAGGGACCCCTAAGGGGGGGGGGGGGAGGGGCGATCCTCTGGGTTTTTTTTATTTTATTTTTTTTATATCCCATGATTTTGTACCCCCAAACGACATTTTCTTTGGCGGGGTTAGGGGGGGGATACTAGAATTCGCGGGCAGAACTTCTAGTAGAGTACATTTGGAAGCTGAGACGGGAACTTGATGGCAACAGCATTCAATCAGAGGAGGTTCTTTGGATGTCATTCCTCCTTCATCTGTCTCCTGCCTTCATCTCAGCTTGGTCTTCTGTTGCTAATGACGGAATGCTTACATCAGCATTCATTTAGCACAGATTGAAACTAGATCAGTCTTTCCCAACATACAATTATTTTAATGGATCGCAAGTAAATATACAATTTTTATTTTAGTTATAAAAACAAATCAGAAATTACTAATAAATAAATAAGTCAAACTTGTTTTGTATGTTAAAAATATTTTTCAAAATGTCCCCTGCTAAAGAAATCTTAAAAAAAAAAGTATTTACTGTATAAGCTTATAAGACGATAGCTGATCTATAAATAGATCTGCTATTTTCATTTTTGAAATAGGGCTTAAGTGATGAATTCACAATGTATTTCTGTAAGTCTGGGTCTCTTGGGGTGAGAATGAATTTGTCTTTTTTTTTCAACCCCCGCCCCCCTCCTCCCTCCCCCATTCGATTTATTTCTATATGAGATATGGTGTGGAATGGGGGGTAGAGAGTATCTAGGGAGAAGTGGAAAGACTACTGAGTGGAAGAGAAGTGCAAAGGTTTAGCTTTAGAGTCAATAAAAGCTTTTCCTGTTAGCTCACTCGATGGCTTTATGAAATTTTTCTGACTTTGTCCTGCTAAAATGCATACGTGCTTGGCTGGGAATGCTAGACATACTGCATGAGTTCACCTACATTTGGTACACTCACTCTGTCTGTCTGTCTGTCTGTCTGTCTGTCTCTCACTTCAGTTGAAATGGGCTTTATTGGCATGGGAAACTACATTTACATTGCCAAAGCAAGTGTGAAATCAAAACTGAGAAATGCATGCACAATTGAAATAGCGGCCTACGAGAAAAAATAATGTGTGAACAGATCATGTGTCACATTGTAACTTTGCAATCAAATATACTACGTAAAACAAAGCTTACAAACGTATTGAAAAATATCCTGTACAAACCGAAGAATTGTGCTTTAGCTGTCAATATACTGTTTGTGTGCAGAAAGTAAAGATAACTTAATATAAAAAATTAAAAAGCAGCAATTCTTCAAATTCCTCTCTCTCTCTCTCTCTCTCTCTCTCTCTCTCTCTCTCTCTCTCTCTCTCTCTCTCTCTCTCTCTCTCTCTCTCTCTCTCTCTCTCTCTCTCTCTCTCTCTCGTTTTAACCGGAAGGCCTAATGTAACAATGGAGTAATGAATACCCGGCAGAATTACAGTGTGAGGAAATGACTGACGGACTGAGCCAATAACTCGCTACATGGTGCTATAATGGCCTAGCAGATCGCAGGAACAAGAAGCTAATAATACTTAGGAATACAATGACATCAACCACTGGTTCTCCCCCCCTCTTGCTAAGCACTGCTGCCTCTTTCAGTGCCTTCATATTGTTCTCAGCAATAAATGGTCATCTGACATCTGACACTTCTCTGTCACACGCACGCACGCACGCACGCACGCACGCACGCACGCACGCACGCACGCACGCACGCACGCACGCACGCACGCACACACACACACACACACACACACACACACACACACACACACACACACACACACACACACACACACACACACACACACACACACACACACACACACAGGCAGAAGGAACACTGAATTATTCAGACCCTTGGCATAAAGTGTCACCATCAATGAACGCAACGACAGGAGCCTCCTTTCACTACCATTTACCGCCTGCTCCACCAGCGATAGCTCCCATGCCTTTAGAGTCTACATCCTCAGGCTGTAATGATGCAGAACATCCTACACACACACACACACACACACACACACACACACACACACACACACACACACATACACACACACACACACACACACACACACACACACACACACACACACGCGTGCGCGCACACGCACACACACAAATGTAATGCACGAGATGCTGATTGGTGACGTCTGCTACAAGCAAGGCTGGAAGGATACACAGTGAAATCCTTAGTGTTCACTTAATTCTGGGATACGTTTTTTGCTCTCTCAGGCCAAGATTTACATACTTCGCACACTTAAGCACAATGGTGCATGGAATTAATGTCTGTATTTACTATGTTGCGAGAGCAGCAGTAGATAGTTACACCCGGGGACTGCCTTGCCTTCTAGTCACGTTCTGCTCTTAAAGCAGGTGCAGTGGACTGGTGGAATTTTAATACTTCAACCTGAACTTGGTTACTTACAGTACATGTAAGTACCAGAACACGCACAATGGTTTCAAGGGACACAATGCAACATAGCAACTCCAGCTGAGGGAATTATAATTTGGGTGACTATTGCTTATACAGAGTCACAGAACAAAGTCCTGATGCCTGTACTACCAAGCCAGTTCAACATAGCCCGGATATATTATTGTTATGTGGCCAGTGGTGGAAAGTAACGAAGTACTTAAGTACTGTACTTAGGTACACTTTTGAGTTACTTTTTACTTTACTAGAGTATTTCCAATTTGCAATACTTTTACTTCGACTCCACTACATCTCAGAGGCAAATATTGTACTTTTACCCCACTACAATTATTTGAAAACTTGAGTTACTAGTTACTTTGCAGATATAAATGACTATATTATATAAAACATACATTAACCACTTTAGCCATATTTTATACATACTGTAGGCTATTTGAAAATAGACGATCTACAAGCTCACAACGCGTTGCATCGCGACACATTGCGAGCTTGTAGATCTGCGATTTTCAAACAGTACTTTTACTTTTGTTACTTTGAGTATATTTTGATGCCAATACTTTTCTACTTTTACTCAAGTCACATTTTGAACACAGGCCTTTTACTTGTAACAGAGTATTTTCATATTGTGGTATTGCTACTTTTTCTTAAGTAAAATATCTGAGTGCTTCTTCCATCACTGTACAGTATGTGGCTTCACTAACCCTAACAACCACAATCACACAACGGTCATTATCGACTCGGTAAGACAACCCAGGATCTAGGTATGAGCTAGGAAAAAAGGCGTAGGGATTGCAGTATATGACCAGTCACAAACATGGACATTCTAGCCTATAGGCAGCAGAGCGGCATATTTCATAAAGTAAGAGAAAACTATAACATTAAATATAAGAAAGAATTCAAGCATACTGTAATCCAGGCTAAAACCAATACGGTTGTAGTAGCCAAATGCAGGCAGAACAGCTGACTAGAAATCGCCAACTGTGTGAATCATTTTTTTTTTTTTTTTAATTTTTATCCCGCGATTTTTGTAACCCATTTTTTTCACCCGGTGCCAATTTCCTAAGTGTTCCTGGGCGCTACACCAGCCCTACACCAGCACTACACCAGTCCCCCACAGTAGGGAGGCCAGGGCCGAGCTCATGCTTCCTTCAGGCATGAGAGCCAACTGACCTTCTTGTCACCTGACAGGGGGGAGTTTCCCTGGTTGGACGTAGCGCGTGGAAGGAACACGTTATTCCAACCAGTTCCCTTCCCCTCCATCAGGCGCCCCGGCTGTCATGGGGGAGGCGGTATAGCGACCAGGATTACTACATGTTTTTGTGAGGGTATTAACTACCCTAGGAGACAAGGGGAGAACATGCAAACTTCACACAGAGTAGGCCCTTTCGCCAACCCCACCTAGGGTATGGGCGCTGATGACGCGGAGGAGAAGACACGCCCCCAGCGCCCACAGCGTCCCCGGCGGGAATCGAACCCAGGACCTTCTAGCTGTGAGGCGACAGCGCTACCGACTGCGCCACCGTGCCTCCAATGTGTGAATCATTTTAATGTCATTTCCCCATCATTAGGGCACAAGCAGATCTGAATTTGTGTATTCCATTAAATTCTTAGATGTAATTCTTATGCCATATATGACATTTCTACCCCAGCAGTGTAAAGCGGAAACAACAACAAAAATATATAAAAACATAATTCAAAGCTGTAAGTAGGCTTAGATCGTACAGTATACAGCTACGTGGCCTGCTCATGCGTTTTGCTCCTCCCGGTCAATTGATCTGAACTTGCACATGGACATTGACCATGGGCATATGCAGGGACTGACCATTCTGAATTATCACTTTTCCCAAAAGTAAGCAATTTGCATTTTTGAAGAGCTATGGAACCTCTAGTCGCGATCCCAAGTCTACACATAGTTGGGCTGTGCACATCCCTGGGTGTGAACTATAGTTCAATATTAATCATTAGATTAATCATTAGGCATGAAAGGCCTAGTAAATAAGACTTAAATCAACACAGAGGACTTACAGTTAAATTCAAGATTTTGCAGTGTATAGCGAGATGGTGAAACTGCTGAAATTGTACTGGTATGCCATTCAGACATTAGTAAGCATAAGCAGCAGGATGGGGCAGTGATGGAGTTGCATGTCCCATGAGCAAAAGGTCACACAATGAATGTATGCAACAGCCAGTGTCATGTCAGTTTGTTCAAGACCAAAACAATGGTGTCCCACGCTGAATATAAATAATGAACCACTTTAACCCCAGCATCCCCTGAAAATAGCAGACCGACAAGCTGACAACGCGTCATGCTGCGACGTGTTGTGAGCTTGTCGAAGGCTTTCGCTATTTTCAGCGAAAGCCTTCCCCACAATAACAGAAAACAGAAAACACACTAGTATAGATCCCTGAGGGACTCCGCTCAACCATATGGGGGTTTAAGTGGTTAAGCATTATTGCCCATCATCATAACTTTCTCTGGATGGCCACCTCAGCTAAATATTTTTAAAAATAAATGACACAAGCTGCTGCCTGATCAGTTGCAACCATGCTGAATCATGCATGCAGACACTTCGGTGATTGAACGGTTTACACTTTAATCTCTCAAACTTTGAGGAGGTAATGTCTGATTGACCGAATTTACAGTAAAGGAAATAATGTAAGATTTTTGTTTACTATATCTTTAGCCTCAAGACTTACTTAGACTTAGTTCCTCCCGTTCCTATTGGAACATTGGGCGACGAGTCTTCTCCATTTACTCCGGTCTCTGGCGACCCTTCTTGCTCCGTGCCAGCTGACACCCATCTCGCTTAGGTCTTCCTTAGCTGTCTGTCTCCATGTCCTCTTTGGCCTCCCTCTCTTCCTCTTTCCACCTTCTGGCATCCAGTCCATTGCCACACTTGCCGGTCTCTCTCTTGGTAGTCGGAGTACGTGTCCAGCCATTCTCCTTCTCCTTTCATCGACGATGACAGACAGTGGTGCTACCCCTGCCCTTCTCATCACCTCCTCGTTGGTGATGTGGTCTCTCCATGAGATCCTCAGGATGGATCTGAGGCATCGTCGGTGGAAGACATCCAACTTGTTGGTGGTGTTGGCTGTCTTCATCCATGTCTCACAGGCGTAGGTCGCTGTTGGGATGACCACTGACATGTAGAGGCGTAGCTTGGTGGCCGTAGAGATGGTTTTAGACGACCAAATGTTGCGGAGCCGTTGAAACACTCCTGCAGCTTTTCCAACTCGGTTATTGACGTCTTTCTCCACGTCTCCTGTGTTTGAGATGTTACTTCCAAGATACGTGAAGTTGTCAACATATTCTATGTCATATAGGCCTATAGTGAGTGGTGGAAGGTGTTGGTATTGTCCAATGGTCATGGCCTTAGTCTTTTCTTGACTTATCCGTAAACCGACCTTATCTCCGTGCTCATGGAGACTGTTGGTCAACTCTTGGAGTGCAGGCTGGGTGTGACTTAACAGAGCCAAGTCGTCCGCAAAGTCCAGATCGGCCAATCTGCCCCCTCCCCACTTGATACCGAAGTTTTCCCCGTGACGGACTTCCTCATCACAAAGTCAATTGTAATGATGAAGAGCAGTGGTGACAGAATGCAACCCTGTCTTACACCGGTCACGATGTCAAATTCATCGGTTGTGCCATTGTTGGTTTTGACTCTGCAAGTGGAGTTGTGGTACAGGGACCTGAAGATGTTTACGTACTTGGGTGGTACACCATACAGCTGGACGATCTGCCACAGTGATTCCCGGTGGATGCTAGGGCTTTCACCAACTAGTCGACTAGTCGACTAGTATAACCACTAGTCGACTCTGTTGGTACTAGTCGAATAGTTGGAAGAAAAAAGAAAGAATTATTTTTTTTAAATTTGTTTTAATGCCATAGTAATGGCCCGTCTTACTATTATTATTATCCTCCTGACTTTATTTTTTATCAAAAGGGGGTCAAAAGTATGCCCAATAAAAGCCTATTATTGGGCAATGGGGATCCTTGGAGACGCTGCTGTGGTGCTGTGCTGCTGTGCCAGAAGCGCTTCCCTTAAAACGCCATAAAAATAAGGGCAGGAGGATAATAATAATAGTAATATAGTAGTAGGATGGCATTAAAACAATGCCCCCCCTAAAAAAAAAAAAAAAAGTTAAAAAAGTTAAAATTTAAAAAAAAAAAAAAAAATATATTTATATTATATTAGTATATATATATTATATTAGTTTCAACTAGTCGACTAGTCGACTACTAATTGGTCAAAACAGTCGACTCACACAAATCATTAGTTGTGAATGCCCTAGTGGATGCTGTCGAAAGCTTTCTTAAAATCGATGTAGTTAATCATGAGGGGTGTCTGAAGCTCTTGGCACTGCTCGATGATGTTGCGAAGAGTAAAGATCTGTTCGGAGCAGGACCTTCCCTTCCTGAAGCCAGCCTGCTCTTCCCTTAAGATGTTGTCCACCTCCTCTTTAAGGCGTTGGAGCAATACACTGCAGAATACCTTGCCAGGGATATACATCAGTGTGATGCCCCGCCAGTTGTTGCAGTCCGCGAGGTTTCCCTTCTTGGGCAGCGTCACAATGACCCCACGTCTCCAGTCGGCTGGAACTTCTTCAGCATGCCAAATCATGTTGAACAGGCTAGTGAGGCTCTCCACAACAACATCCTGGCCGTGCTTCAACAACTCGGCGGCTACCTCATCGAGTCCCGGTGCCTTATTGTTTTTGAGGCTCTTGATTGCTCGGACAACCTCAGTCCCGGATATCTCTCCTGAAGTAACGTTCAGAGTTGGAGCCGGTGTTTCGTGATTGAAATTGAAGAGCATAGAAGGTATTGGCTGATTGAGAACCTTGCCTCCTGCTCTTCATCGGTCAGGAGTGCCCTGCCATCCTTGCTCCTGATTGGCACACCAGAGCTGCTCTTGGAGCTGGTTAGCTCCCGCACGATCCTGTACAGCGTTTTTGTGTTGTTCTTCTCCGCTGCCTCCTGTGCCTCTCTTGCTTTTTCCTCTAGCCACCGCCTTTTATCATTTCTGCAGCTCTTCTTCACTTCCCTGTCCAGACGCCTGTACTCCTCGTCTTCCATCCTCCAACTCCGGAGCCTCCTTTTCTGTTCTCTTTTTATCTTGGCCACCTTTCGTTCATCGATCAACTTCCATGTGTGGTCTGTTATCCACCTTTCTTTGTTGGTACCCCTCCTTCTGCCTAAAACTGCCTCTGCAGTCTCAGTGATGGCATGCGAGAACAGGCTCCACTGCTCCTCAATGGTTGAAGGATGTTGTTGCACCGCAAGCTTCTTACTCAACTCCTCACGGAAGCTTTCTGATATGTTGTTATTCTTCAGCTTGTCCACCGCGTAAGGTCTCTTGGGCTGCACCTTTTCCACCTTCTTTAGCTTCAGCCTGATTTTACCCACCACAAGGAAGTGATCTGATCCTACATCTGCACCTCTATGGGAGCGAACGTCTAGCAATGACGAGCGCCACCTTGTATTGATGCAGATGTAGTCCAGCTCGTTCCGGGTCCCACCACCAGGTGAAACCCAGGTCATCTTGTGGATCTGCTTGTGCCCAAAAAATGTGTTTCCGATACTGAAACCGTTGGTGCTGGTTAGCATCAACAGCCTCTCCCCGTTGTCGTTTGTGGAGCTTGCAGACCCGTGTGGTCCCACTGTGGTGTTAAGGCCCCTTCTGTCGTTATCCAGTTTTGCATTGAAGTCTCCAATCAGCATCTTGATGTCATAGCTGGGGATCTCTTCAAGCACGGTTTGGAGCTGATTGTAGAAGGCGTCCTTATCTTCTTCTGAGGCAACTTCGGTTGGGGCATAAACTTGCACGATGGTTACTTTGGCATGTCTGGTGTAAAGCCTCGCTGTGATGATGCGCTCGTTCACCGGCTTTCATCCAACCAACGCTTTTGCTGCATAGCTGGAGAGGATGATGCCGACTCCATGGGTATGTTGGTCTTGCTTCCCAGAGTAAAGAACGATTGCTCCATCAACCATGAGGCGATGTCCAGGCGGTAGTCTTTCATACTCTTCAGCACCTGGTCCATGCGACCACACTGGAATAGTGTGCGTACGTTCCAGGTGGCTACTCTGGTGTTAGCTTTGGTGTTGAAGATCGGGGTCATCAAGGGTCGGGCTTCCTGCTGGATTTCACCCGGCCCCGTCATTGCTACATCCAAGGATGTGCCGTCTCTTCTTCGCCGTGATTTACCGGAATGGCTTATTCTCGTCGTTTCTGTAACAGACTTTTGTTTTACAGGGTGAGGTTGTTAACCCCACGCCCAACCCCCAACCTGGAGGACCGGGTGCTGACTTTTGTCTGGCCTCTATTCTGAAACCTGTCCGGCATGGTAAAACCTGCCAGGGGTGTGACCCCCCGCCGGTATAGCCTTCAAGAGTCATTGAGACACGCAAGACTCTCCACCAACGTCAAGGTACCAGCACAAGGAGAGCTAGCCTCAAGACATGAGTTAATAAACACTTCCAAGCGAGATGGGGGGGATGGGGGGCGTGGCCGCACCCACTTAGGAGACAGTTATTATCAATCATACCATTGGCACGGCTGTAATGCCTCATCTTTTGTTATTGAAATAGGGTGGTGAGTGACAATTCAAAAAACAAGCTTCCGTAACCTGTCTTCTGTTTTAGCTTACAGAGTGTTGCTGGATTTAACCCCTTCCCCTTTTGCACAGTATCCTAGCAACAGGGTAGGGGACTGAGGGAGAGAGAGGTTCAGAGGTGAAACTGTCCCTTGCTGTGCCGTGTGTGCGTGTGTGTGTGCGTGTGCGTGTGCGTGTGCGTGTGCGTGTGCGTGTGCGTGTGCGTGTGCGTGTGCGTGTGTTTCCATCATTCTGTACTCTTACTCAAGTACTGTGTACTGTATATACGTGTATGTGTGTATGTGTTTGCATCTGCACTTGATGTGTGTGTGTGCGTGCGTGCGTGCGTGCGTGTGCTCATATTGGATATTCTGCAGAGTATGGGGGTATGCAGGCTGTGTGGCGTGATTGATTGACATTTTTATTAAAAGAAAAAACATATATATGAACATATAATGGACTTGTATCAAAAGGATAAAATGCAAAAAAGCTTGCAACATCAAAACGGTTCAGAGAAATACAGAATAAACACACAGATTTGATTTACCAATGATCCACACAATAGTATGCACTTTGAATGGAAAGTCCCAAAAACAGCCAATCTACAAGCTCCCAACACACTGGGATGTGACACTTCTAAATCTGCTATTTTTCAGTTTTAAATTTGACAACGTGACCAAGATAAGGTTGAAAGTCTGTGGGCTTTATTTAACCAATGAAACGTATTAACAAGACCTTGTGACTATTGGAGCACCAGTTCATTTCTTCTTTTTTTTTTATCATTTACCGAAAAGTTATGGTTTTGGATAAGGTTTCCGCCCGATAGCGACAATGTCCTCCTATCCTAGTTTCAATGTACAGGCTGATGATAGGTTCTTGGTTTACGTACAGTATGTATTAGTTATTATTAGATTATTGGTTTACTTGTGTATTACTTTATTATTAGATTACTATTCCTATGCATTTCATGTATTATCTTGCGTTGTCCTTGCTTACTGTAAATCTCTCTGGATTAAGAGCGTCTGCTAAATGCCTAAATTGTAAATTGTAATCAAGCACATGAGCACCACTCACTCTATGAACCAGCCCTCATCACAGACATATAGTCGCTCTTAAGTCACGCTGCCACTTTCCCCTGGTTCCTCTCTGGTGCATTCTTATTGGATAAGCAGCAGTGATGCGTCCCGGGTCGCCACTCCGGTCACGCTCATCCCTCTTCATATCAGACTCTCAGGAGGTTACACAAGACATGTTGACAAGATTGAAAGTGTGTCAGAGTGTAGAAAGAAATGAGGGGGGAGGGAGGGGGAACATCTTTCTGAGAGAGACGGTGAGGAGTTTGAGTGGGCATTTAGTCCATGAGCCAGAGCCCCAAAATTGAGCCAGATATTGAATATTCCCTCGTTAAAAACCTGTGTGTGTGTGTGTGTGTGTGTGTGTGTGTGTGTGTGTGTGTGTGTGTGTGTGTGTGTGTGTGTGTGTGTGTGTGTGTGTGTGTGTGTGTGTGTGTGTGTGTGTGTGTGTGTGTGTGAAAATTACCTGCTGAAGGCAGATTCTATAGACCAGATCACACTGGTTGATTGTGAATGACAAGGCGTGTACCACATTGGCTTTGATGCCTGTCAGTGTGTCCCGGGTTCGATTACAGAGCCCAGCGGTGGATGTCACTCCCTGTTTCCTGTCTGTCTCTCCACTGTCTTATCAATAAAGGCAAAAAAGGGACTAAAACTAAATCTAAAAAAGAATCAAGATGTATCAGTCAGATTATTCATATTCTATTCCGATTGGCTGTGATTGACCCTGGGTAGCCAACCTGGCCGGCGGAGATCAGCACTCTAAGGAGAGCACTTTTCTAGCTGAATTATATGAATTATACTAAACAGTAAAACATCAACGCCTTTCCCTACTCTTTTCTGTGCCTGTCTTCTTCTATGTGTGCGTGTGCGTCCGCGTGTGTGTGTGTGTCTGTGTGTGTGTCTGTGTGTGTGTGACTGTGTGTGTGTTGTATTCTCTCATCCTGAGTTGAGGACAGGGCCTGAAGCAGACTGGAGCATTGGAAGATGATCTATGTGACACAGAAATAATTAGAATTCCAAGGCTGTCATCACATTCTGGATGTGCAGGCATATTCACATAATACTGTATAGTATGCACACATCAAGAACATACTGTACCCACAAATAAAATGGCAACTTGACTGGGGCATCAATGTAGGGCGTCTTGCAAATTCACTGAGCAGTTCATGTCTATATGCATGTCTGTCTTTATCAAGTAAAATCACAACATAACCTGTGTCAATACTAAAGCGCTGCACAATATATCGTTTATATTGTCATTGTGATAAGAACATGCAAGCTAATGTACTGTACCATGATTTCCCTTTGGTTGAGCACGCGCGGTAGATCTTAGGTTTCTCATTTCATGTTCAAATCCAGGTGGTTACACATAGGCATGGTAGAGATGTTAACACCACCAGAAACATAGCATACTAGTGATATGCAAGTCGACCCATAACCGGGTTGACCCGCGCGGGTCAGGCGGGGTGGGGACGCAGTTATCACGCGTGCGGTCAAACGGGTCACCACACACGGGGAAAAACAAGTATTGTGGTTGCCAGTCTCTCTCCTCCTGTCTTGGCCGTCTCTCTATATCTCCCCTTGGAATTGATCTGAGCTTGTGTTTAATGTGTTGCTTGTTCTATCAAGTTGTGTGCGGCTGCATCTGTCACGATCCTCTTTCCGTGAAGCCATGTCAACTTTATCTTTGAATATGCCTTGTAATATTGCCACAGTTTTCTATCTAATCTTTTCATGTTGTTTAGAGATTAAAGAAACATTTTCCAAGCATGTCTGGGTCACAGCGTGCTGGCCTGTCTCTGTCCAGGGTGCTGAACCATTCAACAACCGTGGAATGTAGATCAGCCTGGATATTTATGATGTCCAGTGCAGGGAGGTCACAACAGTGAAAGTGTGTGTGGTTTCTGACTCTCTCATGTACACAATTACAAAGTATAAGGATAGGAAAAAGTGCAATTGTCTAATTCGTCCCTGATAATTGCAAATGAACCTGGCTATTAAATGGCGCTGGACATGCACGTGTCCATGCTCCCCGTCCTGCTTGCCATGACACTATAATTCATCTAGCCCTTGCTGCAACTGGAATGTGTGTGTGTGTGTGTGTGTGTGTGTGTGTGTGTGTGTGTGTGTGTGTGTGTGTGTGTGTGTGTGTGTGTGTGTGTGTGTGTGTGTGTGTGTGTGTGTGTGTGTGTGTGTGTGTGTGTGCGCGTGCGCACATTTTTTTTTCACAAAAACATCTGCTAAGTGCCTCAACTGAATGTAAATTCTCTCTATCTCGGCCCATCAGAACATGGTGCTTAATAATAATAACCAATCCGTCCCATTTACACACACTGCAAGTCCGGACCAATTTCTTCTTTACAAAACACAATATGATATAATAATAGGCTACATGAACACGGAACACACCAATATTTCTTGATTCTTAAGCTCCTGGGGGTGCGGCGAGAGGAAGCAGGGTTTTGTTGCTAATCAACAATAAAGTATAGTTTGGAACAATTTATTGTTGGGGAAGGGGGGTCATTGATTAACATATTGTTTTGGGTTGGGTGGGTCGGGTAGGTCTAATGGGTCAGGCCGCCCATCACTACAGTATACAATAATGTAAACTCCATCATGCTAAATGCAAAAATGCAGTCCCAACTGGATTCCAGAATGTCACTGAAAGTCAACATTAGTATTAGATTTTACAGTGTGTGCTGAGCGGCAAGAGCAAGACAATGATACATCCACTGTGCGATTAACTCTGCCTGCTGCGAGACACTGAGGAAGAGACATGAGCGATGCACACACCAGCGTCCTCTATAGCCATGAGCAGATTAATGGATTATAGATGAATGGGCCTTTTTTTTTCACTTGGATGTAATAAATGGAACACTTTGTTCCTCTCTCTCTCTCTCTCTCTCTCTCTCTCTCTCTCTGTGTTCAGGTTGTCCTCCCATTCCTCTCCAAACAGGGTGGAATTGGCTTTTTAATCTTGTTCTATGGAGTGTGCGCAGCAGTGTGCTCTGCTCTGCTCATGCATTGCTGCATCCAATCACATTGCATAAAGGAAGGTCACGAACTCTGGGCTGACGTCATAGTGCTGCTGGTTTGGGCCCTCTGGCCACAAGTAATTTCTTACTTCCTCATTTTCTTTCCCCCCTTCCTTCATTTATGCCTTCCCTCCTTACTTCCTCACTGATGTTCTCCCTTCTGTATCTGCTTACACAGTGTCTTGGATATGGTTCTGCTGGTCTGCTAGGAATACGTGTTGCTCCTAACTTGTCCTGGCCACGTAACTTGCCCTTGTCCATGTTTTTCCGACATTGCCGTTGTCATTGGTTTGCCATTATTTCAAACAACTGTTCTTAACTCAAACAGCCACCTGTACCTTAATCTATGAATAGGAATGAGCAGTTAGAGTGAAAGCTTGACTAATTAGCTCAGATGCAGAGCATGCAGGGAAAGCCAGCTCATTTCAGTTTAAATCATTAGCAGGTCCACAGGGCCCCTGTTAATGCTGGCCATTTCATTGAAACATTGCATTACCATAAATATGCAACTAAGACGTTCCTTCACAGCCTTCCTCTTGCTATGTGTCTTTAATTCCTCTCTTTCTCTCTTACACACTTTCGGTCTCCTCCTGTACACCACATTGCACACATGCATGCGCACACACACGCGCACGCACGCACGCACGCACACACGCACACGCACACACACACACACACACACACACACACCACTGAACTTGTAAAAGCAATTATGGTTCATAATTGCTCTCCCTCCAATAATAACAGATTGTCAGCAGCGGACAACATGTGCAGTACATTTACAAATGCACTATGTCACGATTCATGAATGCGTAAAGCGTTATGCGTTATGCTTGGTTGCATGTCGTGTGTCACGCAACCAAGCATAAATCAGGCAGTAGAACATGCTGTTCAGTTGCCAAATGCTGTCAGCTGATGTGCTGTTGGAATTTAAGCCAAACGTGTTGGACACGTAGACACCATTTTGACATCGAGAATAGAAATAGACAGCTATTTTGCTATGGTTAGCTATTTTGTAGTGCTTGAGTGTTTACTCATGAAAAGCATGCAACCACCTGACAAAAAAGGAGCATGCCGTAGCCTAAGGATCTCGTGCGCTCGAGTTAATAAGACGTGGCCATATATGACGTTACCACGACTTAAACAAATATCTGCACTATGTCCCCTTAGGGGCTCCGTACTTTCCTGAACATAAGTCAAAAAGAAAAATGTGCTCCTCGGAGCAGGTCTCTGCCAGGCCTACGCAGGGCCCGCAAAAAGGCAGTCATAGCCTCTTAATGGGATCTGACATTTTTTATCATGTGACTTAATATAACTTGTACCGATTTGTGTGAGTTTTGGTCAAAAGATTTAGGAGTTTAGCAAAAAGTATGTTTTGAAGAAAATGCTAAATTTTATGGAGAATTTATTTGGCACAAATGGTCGGAGTGTGGTTGCATTGTAGATTGACTTATACATTAGCTGTTTTACCACAACTTTGGAATATCTGACTTACACATAGTACCTGTGCGCTTGTCAAACTTTGTCTTTCTCATATATTGCCAGACAAGTGACACACTATTCTTACCAGTTCACCTCCATTGCCCACATTGCTTCCTGCACTCATCTTGCTAAATGGTCAACCATGCATAGGACGGCACTAGCTTTGACCAACAAGAGGGTTCCCAATGGTCATGGCTTTTATTTGTGTGTACAGTATGTTCTTAATGTTTGCATATGTGTGCATATTATTGCACATCTAGAATGTGATGACAGCCTTGGAATTCAATTATTTCTGTGTCACATAATAATAATAATTATTCATACGATTTATATAGCGCTTTTCTATATTCTTCTATGCTTTAACATAATATGATCATCTTCCAATCCTCCAATCTGCGTCAGGGCCTGTTGTCCACAACTGAGGATGAGAGAATACACTGCACACGCACACACACACGTACACACAGAATTGTATACTGCTGAGAACTCGCTACATTTAGCTGACAGGACTATCTGAGAGACAGAGACTGCTCACTATTGCCTGAATAATACTTGGTCATAGGAGAAACGCTTCCCCCGAAAACCACCAATCGACTTGCACAACACATCGCATGCTCACTTTTCTCTCTACGGTCAAGTATATATCCGATTATCCTGTTTCCTGCCCTAAATAGTGGTCCTTGTATTATATCCTCTCTCTCTCTCTCTCTCTCTCTCTCTCTCTCACACTCGCACGCACGCACGCACGCACGCACGCACGCACGCACGCACGCACGCACGCACGCACGCACGCACGCACGCACGCACGCACGCACGCGCAGCGCGCGCGCGCTGCAGCGCGCACACACACACACACACACACACACACACACACACACACACACACACACACACACACACACACACACATATATATACAGTATTCTCTTATTTTCCTTGCAATGTCTTCCCCAGTCTTATGTGCACAGTCTCTGAAAAGATGGTCATAATAATATACTGACCTCTCAGGACTGAACAGAAGCTGGGCTTGTTAATGTATTGATGTTGTGGTCTCTCCCAGAAGCTTTAGTTGAGCATTAGTCAATGGTTTTCTCAGCCAAAACAATGTCCCTCTGGAAGACGTTAGTTAATGAGATATTAAAATCATGTATCCTTGAGAAGAAAATTTGATCGAGAGAGAGAGAGAGAGAGAGAGAGAGAGAGAGAGAGAGAGAGAGAGAGAGAGAGAGAGAGAGAGAGAGAGAGAGAGAGAGAGAGAGAGAGAGAGAGAGAGAGTTAGCATGTTGTGTCATTGTTGCTGTTGGCTCTGTGTTGTCTTATTGATATCCACTGTTGTGATACTGTATGCCAAAAGGCCAGAGCTAAGGCAATTTCATTTCCCAAGCAAGTCCTCTGAGGAGCTCATTTAAATGCCCTCCAACCATCATTCAGTCTGAATTGCGTGTAGAGTGTAGAGAGTAGCGTGCTCGAGAGAAAACATTTCTCTGACTGTTTCTGCAGTCAAAAAAAATGATGAAGTGACATGGCACCAATATGAAATGTTATGAATACATTACTCGCCCTCCGGTGTGTTCCTTATCTTCATAAAGCATGGTGCAATGTTTCCCTTCAATAGAGAGGCTTGTCCTTCCTAATGCATCGGTCATGGAGCTGAATCTTTAACGGTCACATTTTGACTATGCAGATGCAACCAATTGGATTTGAACCACGGTCTCCCTCATTGGGAAAATGCAAAACATCTCCCACTCATTCAAAGGGGAATCCCTCCCGGTCGAGGGAAATGTTACGCTTCTGGGCTACTGGCAGGACTACTCTGTTACACTTGCCCGTGTATACCTGACTCCTACTGTACAGCCCCTGCTTAGGGAGTCACTCACCGTACTCTGACACAATCTGTGGAGGGAAATTCTATTTGTGTCTCGGTTTAAAAAATGTGAACTTGAAATGCCCTCGATTTACCACACAATATGTTGAAGATCTGTCATATCTTTATTACTTTTGGTATAATAAGATAAGGAGAGGTCAGAAAGGTCATGGAGGTTCACTGAGTACTTTCCACATCTATAGCCTATATGGTCGTTCCACTACCCGGCGTTTCCACTGAGTTCATGGATTATTCATGTTTCTGTCATTACTTTTGAGGCCTGCTAAAGGCAACTGCTGTTTAAATCTTTTTACCGTTTACTCTCTAGATTTAACACTGTTAAATCTAGAGACACACACACACACACACACGCACGCACGCACACACGCACGCACATTCTTATGTGTATTTATATTCATTTATTTATTCATTCACACATACTGTACGTACATACGTTCAGTACATACATACACACACACATAAAGACATACATACATTATACATACTGTTCATATATAAGAACACATGTACAAAAAATAAATAATTAACAGCAA
>NC_137606.1:15338947-15349186 GCF_963280865.1 Gymnoscopelus braueri
AATTGAACACCACTGCAATTTATGTGCATGCATGGTTTTCCCCATTAAACTGTAATTGGCTCATATTTTAGAACCAAGCAGTTTGTAGCGAAACAATGCCTTCAGCTGGGAGACAAAGTGGACAGGAGCTCTCTTTCTTTCTTTGTGTCTCTTTCTGTGACTGTGACCAAAGATTTGTCTCTGTCTTTCTGTATCTCAATTCCAATATCTCTCTCTCTCTCTGAATTCCAATATATTTCTCTCTCTCTCTCTCTCTCTCTCTCTCTCCTGACTATATAATACATTGTGGGCTGTGCATCTGGGTATTATACCTTGAGTGTAATCACAATCTCTCTCTCTCTCTCTCTCTCTCTGAGCCAAGCTGTACAGGTTTGAGGTTTATTATCAGAATAACAAGACTAAGGGCCCTATTTTTGGGGACTTGCTGTGTGCCGTATTGGAGGAGAGGTGCAGTGCTGCAATTTGGGGGTCAAGAGGACCACAATTTATCTTCCACCCACCTTCCTTAGACCATGTCTGCAGGCGTATAGCGAGTCACATGCTCGTCCATTGCTATTTTTGGCACACTTTAATTGGCGGAGGCTAAACAAAGATAGACGTCTCCAAAATCATACAAATGCACTTTATATGTGTTATGCTTTTCTGTTTCATTTTTGCATGAATCCCTCAAGATGGAAAACGTATTACAAATTACTGGGGTGGCAGTGGGCTCAGGGGTAGAGTGGCGGTAGAGCGGCCGGATGGAAGCCGTGAGGTTTCCAGTTTGATCCCGGGCTCCCCCAGAGTTAGCGTCGAAGTGTCCTTGAGCAAGACGCTGAACCCAATAAGGGGCTGAACCCCTAATTGCTCCCGATGAGCAGGTTGGTGCCCTGTATGGTTTCCTCCGCCCATCGGTGTGTGAATGGGTGAATGTAATAGTAAAAATGTAAAGCACTTTGGATAAAAGCTATATAAATCCACCATTTATCATTTATTTTAACATGTACTGCTAGGTTCTGTTTGGCGAACATTAATGAAAATTTTCTTTTTTTTCATATGTAATGTTTAAAACAGGAGACAGACTTTTTAAAGGGTTAGTTCAGATTTTTTGAGTATTTTCTGTAGGAAATACTTACCATTAATGTAGTGGTTGCAAAGGTATTAATTGGTCCGAGTTCTGGTCCGGTTCTGATGAATATGAAGTAGTTCCGGTAGATTAGTAGATTTGGTCGGGGCCGCTCATTAAAAATAAAATAAAAAAAACTAGCATCATTTGTATTGTTGACCTATTTCTACCATATAGAGCAGGTTTCGTTCAATTTCGACCCCTCTGTCACATGGTACTATTTTTTGTGTCATATATTTTGTGAGTGAGTAGGCTGCCGCGGCGCAGTGATTCTGGACACAAACAATAGTACCATGTGACAGAGGGGTCGAAATTGAACGAAACCTGCTCTATATGGTAGAAATAGGTCAACAATAGTACAAATGATGCTAGTTTTTTTTATTAATTAATTTTGAATGAGCGGCCCCCATCAACACCTTTGCAATGACTACATTAATGGTAAGTATTTCCTACAGAAAATACTCAAAATCTGAACTAACCCTTTAATAGTCCATTGTACTGGAAGCACACTCAGAAAGTACCAGCCCCATGTTTCATTGGACAGAGACAGAGACATGTTCCCTGTCCATGGGACATTTCTCATGGACAGATATGCATGGACATTTGGACACAACAATATCTGCTGCATGGACCTCCTATAGGCTGATGTCTGCTGAGGGTCCGCTTTGCACCCGTGCAGACATATAGAAGACCCAAACTCTCTTTCGTGGATGTTACGACCCCCTGTCTAGGGTAGGGGAGGTGACATAATAATGGAGGACAAAGTCGCTTTCAAAAATGAATTGATTTTATTCTCCTTTTTTTGTGCAGAGATTTCAGGGTGCCGGTTTACATTTGCAAAAACTTCTACCTAATAAATAAAATGACCCCCTAACCTAAACCTAACCAAAGAAAAATATACAATTGCTAAACTTACTTACCTAACTAATGAATAAACAGAAACAAATAACGAAGTGGTTAAACCAAACAAAAAGACCAAACACCCCTACAAGGTGAGTGAACAGATAAATACAATACTTAATAGAATGGACAAATATATACAAAATACTCTTAACTCAAAATAATACAGGTCAGAAAACAACAGGTTTAACTATAAGATAACTAAAGGTCAAACAAAGTAACTGAAGAACAAAGGCACAAACAAACAGGCTACATGGGTTCGGGGAGACAGAGGGATTGAATCTCTGCTTGCTCTTTCAAATGAGAGCGACCAGTCCCCCATGACTGTCAGGACAGAATGAGGTTTTGTAGGTGAGCTTCAGAGAACAGCCAACCCTGGCTTGGGCGGAGACAAAGGGACGACGAATGGGAGCAGGGGAACAGGGCCAGAGGCTGGACCTGTCAATCTGGACAACCTGAATGTAATCAGCCACTTCACACTCACACCAGCAATCAGCGCCACACCCAGTCGCACAGCATTCACACCAGTCTCCACCTTATAAGGATACAGAAAAGCAACAATATAACACAAGCCACAAATAATCCCACAATATTCCAAAGCATCATAATTATACCTAAATAAACCAAATACAAATATATAATAATAAATACAAATACGGCGGGTGTAACAGTGGACATCCACCCGTGTATGGCAATTATTATTTGGGCTTATGAACTGTGCTTAAAGGTAGGGTAAGTGATATTTTTGGGTTAAAACAAAAAGTATTTTGTTAAAAGGTTAAAGGTTTAATGACATTCACTTTTACACCACATTCAAAGTCTTTGTCCTGGTCCTTCAAAAGTGTACAAAAAGTTTTAAGTGAAAATTCCATTCCAGTGATCCATGGCAGGTGTTTTTCTCTCACATTTCTAAAGCCTTTTCAACTGCAATGAAAAAATAAATCTTTGCCTGCGGGTGTCACTGGTGAGGGATTTTGCCTGTCAATCATCGCCTCTGCTCCGCCCCCCCCCAAAGGAAAGGATAGGGGAGTGGAGGGGCGAGGAGGAGAGTGGGCGGGATTAATCGACTGTGACCTCACTGTCGAAGGGCCAAGCTCAGATTACTTTTCAGCCTAATTATTCAGAAAACCCCAGACCACAGAAAATCCACTGAATGTTCTAAGTTCAGGTTTTTTGGGTGTAATTGAGGTCATAAAACCCCAAATAAAACATTGAAAATAAAAAAAGTGAAAATGAATGTCATAGAACCTTTAAAGCACTATATTCTAATAGTAATCATTGCTATAGAGTGTTTGTTCAGTAACAGGAGTCTCCCCGTCTCTCCAGCTCTTTAATAAACAAAAAATACATTTTCCGGTAGGTGTCCAAATCGCAGCCAATCAGGAGAAAGTAGCCTACCAATTTTTAAGCTTCATTTCTATAGTGTTCCAGTTCCAATTTTGCCTGCTCATTTCTTTGTGTCATCACTTCCAATTTCACTTGTTTAATCTACAGTATATCCTGGTTGAGTTCTCTATCCTGATTGGATAAAATTGGAAATGAAACTGAAACTGAAATAAAGAGCTGCTGAGACAAGGAGACTCCTTTTACTGAACAAACACTCTATAGCAATGAGTACTATCAGAATATAGAGCTATTTAACACTTATTTTAACCAAAGAAAATCACTTACCCTACCTTTAACTGAGAAACAGTTCTTATAGCACCAGTGTCAGACATTATTAACGGCATTCGTTATTTTCCCCTGAGCATTTGACATCATCTGCTCTTGGCAGTTTGTTTGAGGTGCTGCAGATTTGTTGGTGATGACTCTGCACCTACCACATAAGGACATCAGCTTGATCGTGGGAGAAATTACATTTCCGATGTGCGTCTTCCATGACACTGTGAATATGACCAGTTCAATGTTGCTCTGAGCACAGTATGCTTGGTAATGAAAAGCGATCATTTGATTGGCCATAATGTAACCACTTAAACCAGGGGTCTTCAACGTTTTCAGGCCAAGGACCCCCTAGCTGAGAGAGAGATGAAGCAGGGACCCCCTCTATATTGTATACAATTGTGTTTTAGATTAAACTTTTTTTGTTTACTTGGTCTGCTCTTTTTTCCCCTCTACACCTATACCTCTTTGCCAAAAATAGCCGATCTACAAGCTCACAACGCCTCGCAGCGCGAGGCGCTGTGAGCTTGTAGATGTGCTATTTTTGGCTACAAAGATTTGGCGGACCCCCTGTAGTAACTCTGAGGACCCCCTGTTGAAGACCCCTGACTTAAACCCTCTAGAGTAGACTTAGTAAACTGGACCTGAGCTTTATTTTATGTTATTGTAGTCGCCACACTATTGTCTCATGGTTCATTCGCATATTTCCCCAAAATAGCCCCTAAGAGTCATGTTTGTCTCCTTAGACCCAACCAGACCAAAATGGTTTGAACCAGTGCACTTTGCCATCCTTAGATTCCCACAGTCGAGTGGGGCTAAGGAAAATACATTTAAATGAAAGTATTATTAGAGTCTGGGTTGTACAGTATCGTATGTTCAGTTGAGGAGTGACACATTATGGTTCATTCTTCAGAGAGCATGAATGTGCTCAGCAAGTTTCACGGCAATTCACCAATTAGATTTTAAGCCCTCTTCTTCTTCCTTATCTTAAGATATCTGTGCAAGGGATGTTGTATTAATGTTGTCTTAATGGTGTCCCTAGAGGAAGGGGTCATCAAAATCAGTAGGGTTTATCCTTTGGTAGCATGTAGGGCCACAATAACTTACATGACAATCCATCTACTAGTTTTTTAGATAACTTGTTTGGAATAAAGTGTTGGATGGGCGAATGGACCCACATAACCATAGAGATTTACTGCTGCCAGGGCCGGCCCTAGGATTTTTGTGGCCCTCAGCAAGATTTATTTTGGTGGCCCCCCCCAAACACCCCCATTATAAAATCATTGTCATTTTTTATTGCATACTAAAATAATAACGCTAGTTGTTGGATAGGAGATACACGACATAATTATATTATGAAAGTAAAAATGTATTTTTATATTTCACAAACATTCTGACACACCAAGAGACACGCCAGTGTTTTTACATGCACACACAACTGTCTTCGCTCTGTCTTAAGGCCAGACCGCACCAATGCAAGTTGTAAACAAAACAATTTTAAGGCCGGTCCACATCAATGCAACTCCTCGCAACTGCCATTGAGGATAATGACCAAAAAGTACTGCTTAACTCCCACCATGTGGGAGTTAAGCAGTAGTTGTTTGAAAAACTCTTTTGGTCATATTATGTTCTTAACTGTGTCACCAAAGAGCACCTGGCTATAGAGCCATTGATCCCTGCAGTGCTTCTTTTTCTCTTTTCAAAATGGTTGCAAGGAGTTGCATGTCCAGGTGAGGACTGGCCTTTATCCATGTCGTATCTCATTTTCTCTCTTTCACACATACGCACATATTCATACAGTATGCCTCTCCCCAGCATGTTTGCTGACCTGTGCTGAGTGTGTGCATATGACCACAACAGCTGAACATTTACACAAGAAAATCTACAGTTACAAATAATAAGCTAAAAAAGACAAAAACAAGACTCTACGCAGAGCTCAAACAAGGCATTGCAGATCTCAATGACACTCCCATTGGGATACATGGTCTGAAAAGAATTGGTCCCATCAAGCAGCTGACAGACAATGTGAGAGTTTCTAAGCCATGTCAGCATCATAGAGAATCATCAAGACTATCTTTTATCGCCAGTATACATTTGACTGGGTAGTTGCGCCTCATCTCCACAGATATGAGTCTCACACACAGAGCTTTACAAGGATTTGTAATCAGGCCTCAACCTTTTGTGAATAGAGTACAATTATGTTCTATGCATAATGTGCTCAGATTCCAGCTGGTGCTGATGAAAGGAACAACTTGCTCAGTAAACAAAGAGATAAGGCGTCTCAATCAGCTGGCAAAGTGTTTTTTAACCGGTGCATGTTTGGTGAAAAGATCCATCTAGCACCCAACTCAGGTGCAGGGCCGCAGGAAGGGTAGTGCGAACGGTGCGGTCGCACAGGGCCCCGCACTTGGGGGAGCCCCACAAAAAAGCAAAAAAAAAAGTGAACAGAATCACATTTATTAAGAGTTATAAAAAGAAATAACCGCAAATAACCACCAAAAACTCGAAAATATCCGCCCAAAACCGGGCGGATATTTGCGCGAGGATGGGGATGCGCACGCGCGCTGCGCACGCGACTTCGCACAGGGCCCCGCATTTCTCCCAGACGGCTCTGCTCAGGTGTGCACTGTGCACTGAAATGTTCAAGTAAAAACTAAATGGAGGTAGTCTAGTATTTTGTGGCAACTGCAAACCCTCATCATAATGGCATTCTGTAAATATGTGTGCCTTAAGTTAACCAAATGAACTCTAGCCTCCCTATTCTGGGCATGTCATTAGGCTAGCAAAAATACTGTCGGTGAACGTTCAGCAAAACATTCAGCAAAGACCATACATTACATTACAGTAATTTAGCAGACGCTTTTATCCAAAGCGACTTACAATAAGTTCATTCAACATACAGTAGGTAGGGAACGAAACTACTGATCACCAGAAGTCTTAAGTGTATTTTCTGCTAAAAGAGTATACCTAGCGCTAAGGTAAAAGTGCAATATCAATATCAATATACCATAGTCACACACGGTTCTATACTAGGCCCTTTCCTTATTTAGTAGTAGCCTATACCAAATATCTTTGCTGAAAATAGCAGATATGCTCACAAAATGCTGCATTGCGATGCATTGTGAGATTGTATATGCTATTTTCACTGAATATTCACCCCAAAATAATCACACTAGGGTTTTATGTTGTTATTCTGGTTATAGGGCTTCCAAAGTTTTCAGCCCTTCATCAGTTTCAATGGATAGGAGATTTGTGAATGAATCAGAGTGTCCCATACATAATAAAATGTCAGTATTATAATAATAATTATAATTATTATTTAAGACCTATTTCTACCATATAGCGCAGCTTTTTTTCAACTTTGACCTCTCTGACACATGGTACTATTTTTTGGTGTCCAGAATCACTGCGCTGCTGCAGCATACTCTCTCAAACAAGGTGCACTGCCAGTGTTGCCATGTCTGCTTGTTATAAGCGACTTGTTAACCGATGAAGACGCGATGTGAGCTTGTAGATCGGCTATTTTCAATATATATATATATATGTATAAAGGTCATGTGGCCTATTAGTCGCTTGTTTTGGGCTTGTTTTCATAGACCTGGCTGCTTATTTCTCTCGCAATCTGGCAACACTGGCAGTGCTTGTTTTGAGAGAGTATGCTGCAGCAACACAGTGATTCCGGACACCAAAAATAGTACCATATGACAGAGAGGTCAAAGTTGAACGAAAGCGGCACTACAGTATATGGTAGAAATAGGTCAACTGGTCGAATGACGCTAGTTATTTTGATACATTTATTTTTAATGAGTGGCCCCACCAAATCACCGGAACTACTTAATATTCATATTCAGAACCGGACCAGAACTCTGACCACGGGACTCGTGCAATCAATTAATACCTTTGCAACCACTATATTAATGGTAAGTATTTCCTACAGCTTTAAAGAGTAAGACCACTTTGGTAGAGGTTTGGGTTGTGTATTTACCTTGCCATTATGTAACTCCAAAGGTGGACAAGAAATTAAAAAAAAAATCTCCAGTTATTAGAAATTGATAATTCAAAATATGCTCCCCATTGACTTACATTGTACACTGAAACAGCTCTCAAAGTCACTCTTTTAGCACATAAACAAACACAAACAAAGCTGATTCAGACATTATAGAACATCACCAAACCCAGTACTGTTTTTTTTTTTTATAAAAAAATGTAACTTCCTGTTGATTTTACTATTTGAAGATCCGGATCCGGATCCACTGATCCAGTCCGGGTTTTCTTCCAAATCAAAATGGCAAAATCAACATGAAGTTGACATTTTTATAAAAAAAAAAAAAACAGTACTGGGTTTGGTGATGTTCTATTTTGTCTGAATGAACTTTATTTGCGTTTGTTTATGTGCTATAAGAGTGACTTTGAGAGCTGTTTCAGCGTACAATGTAAGTCAATGAGGAGCATATTTTGAATTATCAATTTCTAATCACTGGAGAAATTATTTTTGATTTCTTGTCCACCTTTGGAGTTACATCATGGCAAGGTAACTACACAACCCAAACCTCTACCAAAGTGGTCTTGCCCTTTAAGTCCAAAAATCTGAACTAACCCTTTAATGAGCGTTCACATAACTCTGAGAGTGTTAAATGGACCTGAGCTCTATTACAACAGTGTATACTCTTATATGAGCACTCTGGATTTTGGTCTGATATACAGTATGTACATACTGTATATACTTTGAATGGACACAAATAATAGAGTGGAAAATAAACTGATGGTCTTCACCATTGTCATAGAGTTCAGGAGTCCCGACGTCACTCGTTCATCCTCTGGGTCGTGGAAGTAATTTCTCTATGGAGAATAACATTGGGTCATCTTAGAATCGTCTCATATATGAATTGAGGTCCAAAAATAAACAAACTGTCTCGGCGATATTGTCAGGGAGGAGGCTCTGTATCGTTTACGATAGTCAGTCACTCATATTTGATACAGTCTGTTTTTGGCGGAAGTAACATTAGCGTTTTCTTACCGTCAGTTGATGCTTCATAAAATATATCATTTGTTTATTTTTGGAACACAGCTCTTATTTGACACGATATTAAACACGTCTATGGGAATTCAGAATGGGGGGGGGACGCGACCCAGGTAGGATGCGTAAATTACGTCAGACTTCGGTGCTCTATTACATAAATCCCTTTCTATTTTAGCTATTCTCTCCATTCATCACACACTCTATAATTTTGTTATAGAGAGAGGATGGAATATATCGATAATTTATAGGCATCAATCACAATCCCAGGCCAGATAGAACTAATTGCATTGAGGAGCGGGTGGATTCCTTTCTGAGAACTGTGGAAGTGTTTTGATTTTCCATTAGGCTTCCTTTTCCAACCGTACCACATATTGACAGGAAGGTTTGAGCGTCAAATAACAATTAAGGGAGGGAGGGAGAGAGAGAGAGAGGGGGAAGGAGAGGAAGAGAGATGGTGTGAGAGAGAGAGAGAGAGAGAGAGAGAGAGAGAGAGAGAGAGAGAGAGAGAGAGAGAGAGAGAGAGAGAGAGAGAGAGAGAGAGAGAGAGAGACCCAAAACGTTACCTAAACATGTACATTTTCTGATGTGCCAGTTTTTGCCAGAGGTGAAAGTACATGAATTATATATATTCCAGATGCAGAGCGGAAAAGACCTATTACCATATACACCAGATGTTACTCCTACTCTGCATCCGTTCTGTTTATCTCTCTCTCTCTCACTTTCTACAGTATGTCTCTCTCTCTCTCTCTCTCTCTCTCTCTCTCTCATATATCGTATATACTGTAATCGTAATCCCTGTCTCTCTGTCTTACTCTTGCTTGCTCTCTTCCTCTTTCTTTTTCTTCTGCCCACTCCATCAGACTCTCTCTGTCTCTGTCTCTGTCTCTGTCTCTGTCTCTGTCTCTGTCTCTGTCTCTCTCTCTCTCTCTCTCTCTCTCATATATCGTATATACTGTAATCCCTGTCTCTCTGTCCACCCTTACTCTTGCTTGCTCTCTTCCTCTTTCTTTTTCTTCTGCCCACTCCATCAGACTCTCTTTGTCTCTGTCTGTCTGTCTCTCTCTCTCTCTCTCTCTCTCTCTCTCTCTCTCTCTCTCTCTCTCTCTCTCTCTCTCTCTCTCTCTCTCCCTCCCTCTTCCCGACGCCCACTCTGCCCATCTTAGCCTTTCATCTTGCAACCTGTCATCTATGCCTTCCCTAATTATTACAGTTAATTACAGTATTTCCAGAGACAAAATGAATTTGATCTGCGTTGACCCCATATTAGTCCCATCACATCACAAGACATGGGGAGAAAAATCCATTTTCAATGCTGCAGGATGATTACTGAATGTCTGCCTCAAAGATTTGTCATGTTCTTGGCATTCTGTGACTCAAAAATGAAAACACATGGAAAGTGCAGCATGCATACAAAACAAACACACACAAATATATTTTTAACCATAAAACAACCATCTATCTTGTGAGGACCAGGAAAAGTGTCCCCATCTGTTTCTCAAATTCTACTATACTTGTGGGGACATGTGGTCCTCACAAGTATATAGTAATACATGTA
>NC_137606.1:15349386-15354386 GCF_963280865.1 Gymnoscopelus braueri
TGTCTATAATTTCAGTTCAGTGCCTTGAGTTCCAGTCCAAAATAGGGCATACTCTTAAAGTACATTAAAGGGTTACTATTATAGTCATTAGTTACTTAAGTGCTTTGCTTACAAAATAGACATTCTTTTGAGAATGGAATTGTGTTTTTGAAATATTCATAATAATAATAATAATAATACATCCAATTTATATAGCGCTATCTTGGTACTCAAAGTCGCTTTATAAAACAGATATTGAGTTGTGGATTTCAGGAATCAAGGTTTTCCCCCAAAACTGCTGTCTAGTGTTTTGCAATGAACACCCTTTTGCATCTATTGGCCTTTCTATCAGAACACTTGAATCCCATTTACAGTACTACTTAACCTATAGGACTGTGACAGTATTCCATGTTTGTATTGCTGTAATTAAGTTTTAGTTTTATGCACCATGAATGTTAGTCATAATAAGCGTTGTGTATTTGTGTAAGATGATTTGAAAATCTAATATGAATGTGAAATAAAATATCATATAAATTCCTCCTCACTCTTGCAGAAGGCCACAGACAAGGCAGCAGTGGACACAATTTTCGCTGACCTGGACTCAAACAAAGACAACACTGTGGACTTCCAGGAGTTTGTCACTCTGGTCGCCTGCCTCACTGTGATGTGTAACGACTTTTTCATCAAGAAGAAAATTATTATTATTATGTACGCGTACACGCGCACACACACGCGCGCGCACGAGCACACGCGCACACACACACACACACACACACACACACACACACACACACACACACACACACACACACACACACACACACACACACACACACACACACATGCACACGGGCTGCACAAGCTCACACAGTGCAGTCAGACTGGCACGGGATAAAAATATCATCATTCTTTGAACACAGCTGCACACAAGCCATGCATGAAGAATAGTGACATGATGTATTGCTATCTACAGACAGACAGATGCGAGGAGGAATCACGTGAAGCTGGAGCATCAATACAGATGAAATCAGCCCACCAGATAGGAGTCCCCATACAGGGTATAACTATACATAGATACTGTACTGTACATAGGCACACTGGAGACACACATGCTCTCTCTCTCTCTCTCTCTCTCTCTCTCGCGCTCGCGCTCTCTCTCGCGCTCGCGCTCTCTCTCTCTCTCTCTGTCTGTCTCTCGCACGCACGCACGCACGCACGCACGCACGCACGCACGCACGCACGCACGCACGCACGCACGCACGCACGCACGCACGCACGCACGCACACACACAATGATTCCCTATGCCCTCTCTCTCCTCCTGCACAGTACTCCTCATTGTAAATCTAACCCTGCGGGACAGATTTACTTTTACGTTACGCTTATTCCAGATAGATTCTGTTGTACCTGGAATCATGCATGTTATTTATCAAACAGTCAACGCACGCCCTGAAGACACAGTGTGTGTGTGTGTGTGTGTGTGTGTGTGTGTGTGTGTGTGTGTGTGTGTGTGTGTGTGTGTGTGTGTGTGTGTGTGTGTGTGTGTGTGTGTGTGTGTGTCATCATAAAGTACAGCTCTCTCCTTCATTCATATGCACTTGGGGAGGCGGGTCGCTCAAATAATGGGAGGCGATAAGTGTAGTTGATGAATGCATTCTCCATACTGGGGGCATCGGCTTCCCTGATTGGCCAACCTACCCAACCCATCGGCTTCACAAATTGGCTGGGCTTTGAATGACATTTGTGCTGCTGCACCAATAAACATGGTAGCGTGCAAAATAGAACTCTTTTTCAGGGCAATGCACCAAATGTCTGCATCTGTCTGTCTGTCTGTCTGTCTTTGGGTCTATCTGTCTCCCATTCATGCCCACTTACGTCACACAATATCAGCAGGTTTGACGACATATGGGATATTATGTAACCGGGGGAATGCATGCTTCACCCGGTGAAGCATGTCATAACGATGACATACAGTATATATTATACTGTAGATATTTCAGCAAAAACTGTATGACTATATTCATGCATTCTTGAAATCAAAAAATAGATTATTTTAGTGGCTTGTGGGTAACTCACTCAACACATGGAGGGCCGTATAAAGTTTCAATTCAAATAAAAAAAAGGCAAACACCACCGATCTATTCTAAGTTGTGGAGTGATTACATTCCCTTCCTTCCTTCACAGTATACTGTCTCAAGAATATAATCCATCCAATAAACTTTTATTCGTGTCAAACTTTTCTAAACAGAATTACGAAGTGCCTTACACACCATGAAAGCAACAATAAATAGCCCACCCTTCTTTACAACTTCTGCCAACTCCTCTCGCAAAATCAAATAAAACCAATAAGCCTTAGGCTTTAACAGAAGGAAAATTGCACCACACACCGTGGGCTGTCTTGTGTTTACACTGGTTCAAGGGTTCTTTATTTACCCGAATATAAAATTAAATTTACAGAAAGGAAATGCAGCAATATAATTAAAAACAAGACATCATAATAATTCAGACTCCAGACCAGACACGAAAAACAAGACAACTACATTAAAACATCTTAAAAGAAACCATATTAAAAAAAAGTGCTTTTACAGGTGCTTTTACACACACATAATTGTTCACCTACTCGAAGCATAAGTGCCGTGCCTAGGCTAGGTGCATCATCTTGTGCCAGCTATTTGTTTAGTAGTGCAATGGCTGCAGGTACAAAGGAATTTCTACAGTCGATCGTTGCAGTTTTTTTCCACCTAGATGGGAACAGTCTTGAGAGATACTGTAGAACTCGCCTTACGTTGCAGCTTTGAGACTCACCTATTAAGCTTACTGGCCCACTTGACAATTTGGTTTAGAGGAATGAGTTTGTTCTCCAGGGACAGGTTACCAAACCATGTCACAAGGTAAAGGATCTGTGTCTGCTTCAATATTCCTCTCTGTTTCCCAACACCTGTGTAAGAGGCAGCCAATGGCTAATGGGTTTTGACAGATAAGGAAATTGATCAAGCATCAGATCAAAGGCCAGGAGCCAGGAGAGAATGGGTGATTCTAAGTGAATAGTGTAAAGAATATCAAATCAGAGCCCTGTACGAGACCCACAGAACAGTAAAATGTATTACCAAAATTGTATTACGTTACAAAACATGAAAAGCTTGAACTGATGGAAATGCTGTTCCTTGCCTGACCAGATCTCAGCCTATAGTGTTGTTGTCAGTCACCACTGGATGGTGTTACAGCTGGAATGGGATGTCGTGTGTGTGTGTGTGTGTGTGTGTGTGTGTGTGTGTGTGTGTGTGTGTGTGTGTGTGTGTGTGTGTGTGTGTGTGTGTGTGTGTGTGTGTGTGTGTGTGTGTGTGTGTGTGTGTGTGTGTGTGTGTGTGTGTGCGTGCGTGTGCGTGCGTGGCTGTGTGTACAGGTACATTACATTTGCAGTCATACGTGGGTGGATGACTGCCTTGCCGACATCTACTGTACATGCTGTGTGCTTAATGAGGAATATGATGATTCTGAAGGGCTCTCTGTAGCCCCCTGTGGGCTAATAGGCCTGACAGACAGACAGACAGACAGACAGACAGACAGACAGACAGACAGACAGACAGACAGACAGACAGACAGACAGACAGACAGACAGACAGACAGACAGACAGACAGACGCACGCACGCACGCACGCACGCATGTATGCATGCACGCACGCACGCACGCATTTACCCTTTTACTATTTAATGGTTATATCATTTCTTGAGCGACATGTGTATGAGCCCTGGCTTTATTTTCTTATTAACACACTGTGGAGTGTCTCTGTGGGCCCGCTCTGACCAGCGTCCTGTGAGAGTACCCTGATTAAACACGTTTTCTTATGAAACCCAGCTCTCTCAGCGTCTTGGTGTTGATCAGCTTCCACAACACACGCACGCACGCACGCACGCACGCACGCACGCACGCACGCACGCACGCACGCACGCACGCACGCACGCACGCACGCACGCACGCACGCACGCACGCACGCACGTACGTACGCACACACGCACGCATGCACACACACACACGCACATGCACATGTTTAATGGTTATATAATTTTTTGTCTATTTCCGTTTCAATTTCCCAAGCGACGTCTATATGAACCCAGACTTTATTGTTCCTATTAACACACAAGCACGCATGCACACACGCACATTTACCGTACTTACTGTACTGTATACACTGTACAGGTTATCTAGATTTATAAGCTTGGAAAATGACAAATGCCAGATAATAATTTGTTTATCCATTGTCTTATTTATTCACAAAAATAATGTTACAATAGCATTTGATCAACACATTTTATTATTAATGATTAAATAGATTTACATTAATGTCAACAAGGAGCTTCCTTGATGAAGGAAATGGTAGTCCCACTGGGATTTTGTGACAGCGTGGAGATGGAGTTGGTTAAAAACACGGCAGATGCTGGATAAAGTCCAGAGTCTCCTCAGCTGTGAATTTTGCCACATCAGTAGCAGCAACTTGTGTTTGGTGGCTGAGTTTCGTCCATGTTTGAGACTGCTCGATATGCTTTGATATGCCTGCTGACAGTTAGATAATGGTTTGTCAGTGACACATACCTGGGTGATAATCTATACTGTATTTCAATGAATTGAGTACAAAGGACAAGCCATAGGCTTTCTTGGGTTTAAAATCCTCTTAGCAGACCTTGTATTGAACTGTACTTTCCTGTGCCTGCTAATAAAGTATTCAATCTAATATCCATTTTAGTAGTCTTTTTGGTGACACCTCCAGTAGCTCTGTTGTCTGTTAGAACTACTGTACCATTTCTAGAATTTAGTTTGAAACTAATTATCGTTGAGTATCGTGACAAACCGAATGCTGCAGCGTCCTAGCACCGTGGTTATGTTAGAAAGTAACTACGTTTTCAGAAGCTGTATGAAATAACTTCATACTGTAAATAGATGAATTTCTGCACATTTCCTGAGCCTGTGTCACAGGTCATGTCATTACTGTTTTTTTTGTTTTTTTTTTACAAAGTGAAAATTGTC